>NC_136986.1:39464261-39521761 GCF_032717465.1 Coenobita brevimanus
GCTAGAGTTGATGCCAAAACAGTGTTACGACGGAAAATCTTGTTCAGTTTGATTTCGTAAATGAGGCGTTCACCAATGAAGCCTAGAGCCAAACACTCCCTTGCAAAACTCGAGATTCCAAGAGGTTCCTACGCCTTTATGGGTGAGTTTTTAGTTAATAACAAAATTTATTGAATGAATGTACATGTAAAAAGAATTTCAACTCTGCTTCACACAGGAGTAAAGTTATTAGGAGTAAAGTTATAGTGGTAAAGTGATTGGCTTCTCCTTAGCGTGACGGTTGGGTTGGAATTTCCAAATTTATCTGAGGGTAAACATCGCTCGCTAGCTCGTAATAAAGTTGCCATTAAGTACGGTAGTCAGCCACAGTGTAAATAAAGTTGCCACAGTCAGCCACAGTGTAAATAAAGTTGCCACAGTCAGCCATAGTGTAAATAAAGTTGCCATAGTCAGCCATAGTGTAAATAAAGTTGCCATAGTCAGCCATAGTGTAAATAAAGTTGCCATAGTCAGCCATAGTGTAAATAAAGTTGCCATAGTCAGCCATAGTGTAAATAAAGTTGCCATAGTCAGCCATAGTGTAAATAAAGTTGCCATAGTCAGCCATAGTGTAAATAAAGTTGCCATAGTCAGCCACAGTGTAAATAAAGTTGCCACAGTCAGCCATAGTGTAAATAAAGTTGCCACAGTCAGCCATAGTGTAAATAAAGTTGCCATAGTCAGCCATAGTGTAAATAAAGTTGCCACAGTCAGCCATAGTGTAAATAAAGTTGCCACAGTCAGCCATAGTGTAAATAAAGTTGCCATAGTCAGCCATAGTGTAAATAAAGTTGCCACAGTCAGCCATAGTGTAAATAAAGTTGCCACAGTCAGCCACAGTGTAAATAAAGTTGCCACAGTCAGCCATAGTGTAAATAAAGTTGCCACAGTCAGCCATAGTGTAAATAAAGTTGCCATAGTCAGCCAGTGTAAATAAAGTTGCCACAGTCAGCCATAGTGTAAATAAAGTTGCCATAGTTAGCCATAGTGTAAATAAAGTTGCTATTGTCAGCCATAGTGTAAATAAAGTTGCCATAGTCAGCCATAGTGTAAATAAAGTTGCCATAGTCAGCCATAGTGTAAATAAAGTTGCCATAGTCAGCCATAGAGTAAGTAAAGTTGCCATAGTCAGCCATAGAGTAAATAAAGTTGCCATAGTCAGCCATAGTGTAAATAAAGTTGCCATAGTCAGCCATAGAGTAAGTAAAGTTGCCATAGTCAGCCATAGAGTAAATAAAGTTGCCATAGTCAGCCATAGTGTAAATAAAGTTGCCATAGTCAGCCATAGTGTAAGTAAAGTTGCCATAGTCAGCCATAGTGTAAATAAAGTTGCCATAGTCAACCAGTGTAAATAAAGTTGCCATAGTCAACCAGTGTAAATAAAGTTGCCATAGTCAACCAGTGTAAATAAAGTTGCCATAGTCAGCCATAGTGTAAATAAAGTTGCCATAGTCAGCCATAGTGTAAATAAAGTTGCCATAGTCAGCCATAGTGTAAATAAAGTTACTGTAAGTTGGTCAGTCTTAACCCCTTCAATCCGGTGATGTGGTTTTTAATATATACTCACTATTGTCAGACCATTTTACTCAACTAAGATCTGTGTTCTCGTCACAAGACTCCCAAGCCTTTCTTCCTTAGCGATTTATTTTTGGATATGTCAGGTTAATATCCCTATTAAGAAACAAATGGTAGGCTATATTGCTAGTGGAGAAGGGAGAAAAAGTGAGCAGATGGGGAGAACACTTTAAGGAATTGCTGAACACAGAGAATAAAAATAATGCGAGTATAAGTGCCTGGGAATGGCTGGAAGGAGGAGGGAGGTGGGAAGAGAGGGAGGAATCAGTAGGATGGAAGTTGTGGATGCAATGAAGAAAGTCAAATTAGGGAAAGCCCCAGGAATTGATGGAGTGTGTGGTGAAATGTTGAAGCATGGGGGAGAGATAGTAGTAGAATGGATGTGGAAGATGTGCAGATTGGCCTGGGAGGAAGGTAGTCCCGGAGGATTGGAAGTCAGGTGTAATTATTCCCTTGTACAAAGGAAAAGGGGAAAAAAGAGGTGTGTGGTAATCATAGGGACATTTGTCTTCTTAGTGTAACAGGAAAAGTATATGGTAAGATACTTATTGACAGAGTTAGGGAAATAACAGAGGAATTAGTTGGAGAAGAACAGGGACATTTTTAGGAAGGGAAGAGGTTGTGTAGATCAGATAGGCCTATTCATTCTTAAGTCTTTAGTGGAATATATATATATATATATATATATAGGGAGTAAATGGGAAGTTGTTGAATGCCGTGAAGAGCATAAATGAGGGTGCTAAGGCTGCAGTGCATGTGGATAATAAACTGAGTGAATTTTTCTATCTGAATGTTGGATTGAAACAGGGATGTGTCATGTCTCCATGGTTGTTCAATCTGTAGCTATATGGATGGGGTAATAAAAGAGATACAAGGTAGGGCAGTGGATGTTGGAGAAACCCTAATGAGAGAGGGCAGTGTTTGGAAACTCCCTGTACTATTGTTTGCAGATGATACTGTGTTAAGTGAAGACGAAGGGGAGCTGCAAGGCTTGGTGAATGTGCTTGGGAGAGTGTGTAAGAAAAGGAATCTAAATGTGAATGCAGGGAAGAGTAAAGTTATGGCCTTTGAAAGAAATGAAGTCACTGGATGTACAGTGAGGCTGGATGAGGAGGAAATGGAAAATGTAAGTGCGTTTACGTACTTGGGTAGTGCGATGAGTGAGGATGGAAGTTTTGAGGGTGAAGCGCTTGAAAGGGTACAACAGGGAAGAAAGGTTGCTGGTTCTTTGGAAGCAGTGATAAGAAACAGGGAAGTGAGCATGGAAGTGAAAAAAAAGTCACTGCATGACAGTATTGTGGTACCTACTCTAACGTACGGAAGTAAAGCTTGGACCTTGTTGGAAGGACACAAGTCAAAAGTGAAAGCAGTGGAAATTATTTATTTGAAAGGAGTTTGTGGAGTCACAGGGAGAGACAGACTGACAAATGAGGAAGTGAAGAAGCGTTGTAGTGTGGATGTGATAGAAAGCGTTAGGAGAAATACACTGATGTGGTTTAGCCATGTGGAGAGGATCGAGAGCGAGACTAACGAGGAAAGTGTATCCGAGTGAGGTGGAGGGCAGGAGATGGGGGGAGGGAGTCCGAGGATGAGAAGGTGGGATGGAGTGGAGAGGTGTATGAGAGAGGGGGATGTGAGCTGGAAGCAAGGCAGTGAAGTGGCACTGGACAGGGCGACATGGAGGCGATTTGTTTGTGGCCAACCCTTATGGGACTGAGGCGTCTGGCAATAGATAGAGTATGTAGATATTTGGATCCACTTAACACACAGGCGGACAGTAACGTGTGATACGGTACACAAAATAAACCACTCATGAAAAGGTGTTAGGGAGCTTCCATACCCGACAAGAATACTGCCTGTGTACACTCCAGATAATCAGACGGAATGGGTTAAATGGAAGTGTATGTGTACGGGGCAAGGCTTTTTTTTTTTTTTTTTTTTTTTTTTTTTTTTTGGGGGGGGGGTGAACAAACACTTCTGGAAAATTAGTGGATACCGGTACATATATATAGTTAATATGTTTATAAAATTTAATTATTTTTCACATTTTCCTGCATACAGTGAGCACTATATATATACCAGACGCTAAACGTAAATATGAGTTCTGTCTACCTATATATAAACTGAAAAGAAGATCAAGGTTTGACAGGTAATTTAGTTTCACTGATTTATTACAGACAGACAAACAGACGGACGGACAAACTGACAGACATACAGACAGGCAGAAGGGGGATGGAAAGGGTGAAGATAACAGGTGGGGCTGGGAAAGGTGTTGTTGGAGGAAGTTCAGGGAGCTGTTGCCTCTCCTGACATGAGAGGGCTCTCCCTCCGTGCTAAGGGATCTTTGTATGTAGCATGTGTTTGGAGTGTAATGCTGTACTGTAGTGAGACCTGGGAGGTAAAGGAAGAGGATATTCGTAGACTCAAAGGTACAGAAATGACAGATTTTTGTATGTGGAAAGTATCTGGAGTGTAATGCTGTATGGTAGTGAGACCTGGGCAGTAAAGGAAGAGGATATTCGTAGGCTCAAACGTACAGAAATGACAGATTTTTGTATGTGGAATGTGTTAGGAAAGTAATGCTGTATGGTAGTAAGACCTGGGATGTAAAGGAAGAGGATATTCGTAGGCTCAAACATACAGCAATGACAATGATTAGGTGGATGATGAATGTGTAGTGCGTCCTTGAATGCGAAGTTAGGATGGCAGCCTTGACATGAGGGATGGGGCATGAATGTACTGGTGTTGTGATGAGGGGTAGACTGAGATGGTTTGGGCAAGCTGTGAGGATGGAGATGACAACTGGGTGAGGAAGGTGAGAAGTGTGAACAGACCGAAAAAGACCTTGGACGAATAAAAAATAAAATGGTGTGGAGGCAGCAAGTATAAAATAGAAATAGGTCAATCGTACTGAAAAGAGAAGAGCTATTTACCTTAACCTGAAGAGCTGGGACGCGTTTTCGTGTCCCCATCCCAGGGACACATTCCTCTTGCTATGACCTCCACCTGGATTTTTTACTTCCTTTATGACTTATTTATTTCCAGCTTTATCACTTTAATAAACTATCACTGTTGGCCACTTCTTTTTATCATAATTTTATCATTAACAAAATTCACTGTTTATCAATTATCTTTTTATCACTGCTCTATCACTTACATAATTATCACTGTCGTCCACTTTTTTTTATCACATCTATATACTAACAAAATTATCACTTTATCAATTATTTCTTTAACACTAACACAATTATCACATTTCCTTTTATCAGACTCATCACCTCAATAAACTCACTTCATTTCCTATCACCACTTTATCACTAACTCATGGTATCTCTTATCAGCTTTACTACTAACAAATCATCACTTTACTTACTTTCCCTTATCACTTATATCACTAAAAATCACTGTCCATCATTTATTTCCACGTATCACAGTTTCGTTAGCAATAAATGATCACAGTTTATCACACCTTATCACAGTCTTTACACCACAATTTTATCATTATTTACAACTTTCTGATAGTTTTTCTCGCCTCAGTAATTTATAAGTGTTCATATTGTTCATCACTACAGTTCCCATTTCGTTTCTTCTCTTGTAGGCATACGTTTTGGGCTCCTAGTTCGTCACCTGAAATTAAAAAAGGTGGTTAATATTAAATGATGATGATGATGATGATGATGATGATAGTAATAATGATAGTAATAATAATAATAATAATAATAATAGTAGTAGTAGTAGTAGTAGTAGTAGTAGTAGTCGTAGTTGTTGTTGTTGTTGTTTTGTAATAAAGTGGCAGCAGTAATAACCCCGTAGTAGTAGTAGTAGTGACAACAATAAGAGCAATAATAATAATAATAATCTAACCACTGATATAGCCTACCTACATTTACCATTATATTTGGAATCAGACACCTCCAGGTAACAATTTTTTTTTTTTTCATATTACCTTCAATAAATGTACTGCAAAAGTTTATTATCCCTGTGGTGGTGGAATACAAAGGAATACAAAGGAAAGCAAACAGCAACAGACCTTATGGTCCTTTCGAGGCTGTTTGGTACAGAGTAGACTATGACTACAAGATCTAACTCTACATGCTGAAGGATAAGGGTAGTAAAGCAAGAAGGCTCCCCCCGCCTTCAAACCCTCCAGCCAAAACTGGCAAGAAAAAGTGAGAAAAACCACCACGCGCATGGAAAAACTGACATGGAAATTATAAGAAAGTTTGAAAAGGAAAAGCTACATTCTGTAATACATTATCTATAAGCTACCAGTGTGAATAACCTGAAAGAGAAAGTAGTAAAGTACAATGAGTAATTTAATAAATAAATAACTAATGCATGTCACGTAAGGGTACGCTGAGTTGACAGGGCGTCTGCAGACACAGTGTGGAAATTGCACAGTGCACAGTGTGGATATTCAGGGGTGGTGTGGCAGCCTTGCCTGGCACTATTAAGGTAGGCAGCAGTCAGTCAGGCCCCAGCTCCATTCATTCCACTGAGACTAGGAACTTTCCCATGCAGGACAAGCAAACAAGTCACCTCCTGAAGCAGTGACCCCTGGTACATTAAAAAAAATCCCGATGGTGGCCATGTAACTAACAGGGACCCTCAGTGATCCACAGCCCATCACAGGTCAAAAGTATGAGTAGTGACCGTTAACTCAGGGCTATCTGTGCATATACTATATTTGCATTTAATAAATTGATCCAGGCTCTAAAAAACTAAAATAAAATAAAACAGAAAATTATACATACACAAGTGTTTTATTCATGGGTAAACATATTAAGTGGGGGGTTGGATGCCAAATACTTATCCAGGCGACCTTTAAAGGTTTGTACTGTATTACAATCTATTACGTTGGAGGGCAATTTATTCCATATATTTACAACTCTATTGAAGAAGAAATGCTTAGCATCATGCGATTGGAAACGTTTGCCAATTATTTTATGCCCATTGCCTCTAGTGTAGTTCGAGTGATCAACTGTGAAGTATTTATCGACAGCTATGTTATCATGTCCTTTGAATACTTGAATGAAATCTCCTCGTATCCTCCGTTTTGTTAGGGTAAAGAGATTCAGGGCTTCTAAACGTTCCTCATACGGTTTATTTCTCAATCTAGGTAACATCTTTGTCATCCTTCGCTGCACTCTTTCAAGCTTTTCCATATCCTTTTTATAATATGGTGACCAAAATTGAACGCAATACTCCAAGTGCAGGCGTACTAAGGAATTATACAAAGTAAGGACGATATTATCGGATTTATATTCATATGCTCTGCCTATGAACCCAATCAGTTTGTTGGCTTTTTTCACAGCTTCTGTACATTGTTTGCTTGGTTTCAAATCATTTGTTATGATAACTCCTAAGTCTTTTTCATGGTTTACCCTATCAAGCTGGACATTATTCATGCTGTAACTTGCTCTTACATTTTTACTGCCAATGTTTAACACTTTGCATTTATTAATACTGAAATCCATTTGCCAGACTTGGGCCCAGTTAAACAGTTGATCAAGATCTCTCTGAATTGCCTGTCTTTGCAGTGCTGTATCTGCTCTGTTACCTATTTTAGTATCATCAGCAAATTTTGAAATCTTACAACACAATCCTTCGTCAATATCATTCACATATATTAAGAAAAGGATAGGACCTAGCACTTAACCCTGCGGCACTCCACTTGTAACGTTTATCCAGTCTGACTCTTTTCCATTTATTACAACTCCTTGCGTTCGTCCGGTGAGCCAATCTTCTACCCACCCGAGAACACTGCCGCTGAAACCATGTGCCTTTAGCTTCTGAAGGAGTCTTTTGTGTGGAACTTTGTCAAAAGCCTTTTGAAAATCGAGGTAGACCACATCAACAGATTTAGTCTCGTCATATATGTTCAGTATATCATTGAAAAAGTCCAGCAGATTCGTGAGGCAAGAGCGATTATTACGAAAACCATGTTGCGAATATTATATGAGATTGTTGTTTCTAAGTGTTTTACAAACTTGTCTCTGATAATCCGTCCGGGTCCGAGGCGCTTTATTTGCTTTTTTAGTTAGTTCTTTTTACGGGGTGGGGCACTAACCCACCACCAACCCTTTTAGTCGCCTCGTACGACAAGCAGGGATACTGGGGGAGTATTCTTGAGTATGGAAGTTAAGAAGTCACTACATGATGGTATTGTGATCCCTACCCTGACGTATGGAAGCGAGGCGTGGACCTTGCAAGAGGGGAACAAGTCAAGAGTGAGAGCAGTGGAAATGAGTTACTTGAGAGGAGCATGTGGAGTGACGTGGAGGGACAGGTTGACGAATGAAGAAGTGATGGAACGTTGTGGGGTAGATGTGGATGTGGTTGAAAAGATTAGGAGAAATACACTGAGGTGGTTTGGACATGTGGAGAGAGTGGAGAATGAAAGACTGACTAAGAGGGTGTATGTAGGTGAGGTGGAGGGAGGGAGAGGGAGGGGTAGACCGAGGATGAGGTGGAGGGATGGAGTTGAGAGGTATATGAGGGAGGGGGGGGTGAGTTGGGGGGAGGGGAGTCAAATGGTGGGCGACAGAGTGACTTGGAGGCGTTTTGTCTGCGGCCACCCTTTGCGGGATTAGGGCGTCAGGCTATAGATAGATAGATAGATAGTCTCTGATAATAGTTTCAAGCAATTTGCAAACCACTGATGTTAAACTAATTGGGCGGTGGTTTTCTGGTTGGGCTCTGTTGCCCTTTTTGAATATTGGGGTTACGTTAGCAAGCTTCCATTCATGTGGTACCTTACTGCTCTTAAGTGATAAACTATAAAGTTCAGCTAAAGGCTTTGATATTTCACTCTGTATTTCCTTCAATACACGTGGTGATATTTTGTCCGGTCCTGGTGCTTTATTCTCTTTTAATCTGTTTATTGCAAGCAGTACGTCGCGATCGCTGACTGTAATGTCAGTGATTATGTTGCCCTCTTCTATAGGAATGGGGGAAACAGTAGAAATTGTATGTATATTTTCTGTTGTAAATACTGACGCGAAGAAAGTATTACAAATTTTCGCCATCATAGTTTCATCATCAGTGTGCTCTCCGTTATCTGTGACTAAGGGACCGATTGATGGAGTTATTACCTTTTTGCTTCTTATGTAACTGAAAAATTCTTTGGGATTTGATTTACTGATGCTTGCAATATGTGTCTCAAGGTTTTTCTTACTGCATTTAATTAATTTTTTGGCATTTCGTCGAAGGGCATCGTATTCATTTTTATCACTTTGACTCTTTGTGGTATTATACTTCTTATATGCAAGATTTTTTGCTTCTATACAATGCTTAATGTTGGAGTTCCACCATTTGGGTTTAGAATTTTTGGTGGGCCTTCTGTTGCGCATAGGAATACATAATTTGATGGCACTGTTGAGAATTTCTGTAAAGTAACTCCACGCGTCATTTATATCTAAAGTTTCAACAATGGGATGCCAGTCAACTGCACCTGCAATTGCCTTTAATTTCTTAAAATTTGCTCTCTTAATGTCGGGCACTTTCTCACAACTGGCCTTGACACTGTCTTCACTGAATTTAATGTTAAATGTAACTATGCGATGATCACTTGTACTAAATTCTTCTCCTACAATAACATTATTCACTACATTTTCTGATGTAGCTAAGACAAAATCTAGGATGTTAGCTCCACGTGTTGGATAATTTACAAATTGATACAAAGAACTTTCTTACAAATTTGTATATAGGTCTGACCCTGTGTGTGAGGATAGGGCTTCTCCCCATTTTGGAACTGGTAAATTAAAGTCACCAAATATTACAGTGCTTTGCATACAAGATAGTTCAGCAATTTGATTGTAGATTTCATTATCGATGTTGAGTGGCTGACCAGGTGGACGATAAATTAACCCAAGAGTGATTTTATGACAATATTCATATCCAAGCTGAATATAAATAGTGTCGATGTTTTCAATACATGGCTTGGTAATTTCGACTGGATGAAATCCTAATTTAACATATAACAACACGCCGTAAAGGTAAATAGGAGGGATGGTATGGTGCTGTGGGACGTCAGGGTGTGGTGTGTGATGTGGCATGGTGTGCTGTGTGATGTGCTTTTGATTTGACCGTGCAGTGTGTGGTACAGTGTAGTGCAGTGTGAAGGTTTAGTGTATGGTGCAGTGTGGTGTGTGGGTGTATAGTATCAGTGTTGGTAGGGCGATTTTGAAGCAAGGATATAGTGTGTGGGTTAGTATAGTGTGAGTGAGTTTTAGCGTAAGGAGTAGTGTGGTGTGGAATGGTGTTCTGTGATGTGAGGATGCTGTGTGTTGTGAGGCGCGATGTGAGGATATTGTGTGTGGTGTGATGTAAGGATATACTCGTCGTGTTTGGTAGGGTGTGATGAGGGCACAGTGTCTGCTGTGGTGTGATTTGAGGATAAAGAATGGTGTGGTGTCAATTACAGGAGGAGGAGGAGGAGGAGGAGGAGGATGGTGGTGATGACTATATTATCATTATTATTATTATTATTATTATTATTATTATTTTTTATTATTATTGTTATTATTATTATTACTATCATCATCAATCACCACCAACACCACCATCAGCATCATTATTACCATCACAATCACCACCACCACCACCACCACCACCAGCACTACCACCACCACCACCATCTCAGGCAAGGTTTATAGTAGTAGAAATCAAACTACCATCACTACGTCTACACAACTCCTCTGCTCATCACTTTTATAAATATTTTGCGAATGAAAGTTTGTCCATCTTGTAAGCTGACTGGAAAGATGGATGGATAGGTGGAAGGATGGATGGATGGATGGAGGGAGGGATGGGTGGGTGGAAAGATGGATGGGTGGAAAGATGGATGGGTGGAAAGATGGATGGGTGGAAGGATGGATGGGTGAAAAGATGGATGGGTGGAAGGATGGATGGGTGGAAAGATGGATGGGTGGAAGGATGGATGGGTGGAAGGATGGATGGGTGGAAGGATGGATGGGTGGAAGGATGGATGGGTGGAAGGATGGATGGGTGGATGGATGGATGGGTGGAAAGATGAATGGGTGGAGAAAATGGATGGGTGGTAAGATGGATGGGTGGAAAGATGGATGGGTGGAAAGATGGAAGGGTGGAAGGATGGATGGGTGGAAGGATGGATGGGTGGAAGGACGAATGGGTAGAAGGATGGATGAGTGGAAACATGCATGGTTGAAGAGAAGGGTTGGTCTGGAGGGATGGAACGACAGAAAGATAGAGATACAACACAGATACAAACAGACAGACAGATGGATAGACAGGTAGAGAGAGAGAATTAGACAGACACAGGTACACAGACAGACAGATGCAGACAGACAGCCAAGGATGGATATACAGCAGGTAGACAGAAACAACTGGATATACATATGAGAAAGAGACAGACAGAATGACAGAAAGAGACAGACAGATAGAATGACAAAGACAGACAGATAGAATGACACAAAGACAAACAGACAGAATGACAGAAAGACAAACAGACAGACAAACAGGTAAATTCCACGTATTTTTGTAAGCAGAATATTATCCCAAACTCAGTGACATGGAAATAAAGTTCCCCAAAGATTAACCTAAATAAAATAGTCCAGAGCAAGGAAAAGAAGAGAACAAATACATGCCAGGTAAAATATAAAAGGGCAATGAAGAGATGCAAAGTGTAAACCCAAAAATGAGAAAAGAATGAGGTAAAATTAGGACCAGGAAACAGAGACAGTGTTGAGCCATGAAATACTGAAATATGACAGAAGGAAAATTACAAAGAGCCACAGGTGAAGCAGATTACAGTGACAAAATTACAAACATGACTCAGAGGTAAAATACAGAAGAGTAACAGAGCTGAGTGTAAATGCAAGTGTACAGGAAATACAAATGAGCCACAGGAGAAGCAGATTACAGTGACAAAATTACAGAAACATGACGTTAAAATACAGAATGACAATAAACAGATGAGTGTGCTACCAAAAATACAGAAAATACAGCCACAGGAGAAGCAGATTATAAAAGGTGAGTGTATAGCCAAGAATACATAAAATACAGGACAATAAAGACCTGAGTGTCAAGCTAGGATACTCAGAATACAAAATGGGTAAGGAAGACGATGAGGGTGTAAAAGCTAAGAGACGCTGACTCCCTGAAAGTCGTACGGGGAGAGAGCGTTGGCAAAGACAGGGACACTAAAAAGATTTCCTCATCCTCTGCATCACCACCATCGTCATACGCTGCCTGCCAACCACATTCCCACCACAGCAGTTTAACCTTTGACCTTTTATCTATCTATCTATTTATCTATCTATCCATCTATGTACCCACCTATCTATCTATCTATCTACCTTTCTGTCTATCCATCTATCTAACATTTTTGGTTACAGACGGTCATATCATGTTTCCTGCCAACCACATTCCCACCACAGCAGTTTAACCTTTGACCCTTTATCTATCTATCTATTTATCCATCTATCCATTTATCTACCCACCTATCTATCTATCTTTCTATCTATATATTTTTGTTAGACGGTCATCATATTTCTTGCCAAACATTCCCACGAGACCAGTTTAACCCTTTATTTATCTATCTATCTATTTACTTTGGCTACAGACGGTCATATGCTGTTCCTAGCCAAGCACATTCCCACGAGACCACTTTAATCCAGACCGTTTATCTATCTATCAATCTATTTATCTATCCATTTACCTATTTATCTATCTATCTACCTACCTATCTTTATTTACCTACCTATCCATCTATCTACCTATTTATTTACCTATCTATCTATCCATCTATCTACCTACCTATCTATCTATTTCGGCCAGACACTTTCCTACATACGGCTGAAGTGTTAAGTACTTCAATAGATGGTTAAATATCCGCTACATACGGTCTAGCGTTCAATTCCTTTATTCAAGACTTAATTCTACTGCAGCAAGTAAAAAGGAAGCTCCCCAACACCTTTTCCTATGCGATTCATTTCGTTCATTACACCTGACTCTCCTGTTCTGTTATATAATTCCTTGCAATATCGTCATAATCTGCATAAAGAACGTACAAAAGGGTATTAACAAGCCATATCCAAAAATAAATAGCTAAGGAAGATGTGTTAGGGAATTAGTCTTGTTAAGACGTACGACCTGCCTACATTCAGTTCATTGCTGTTGCATCAGGCGTGTGTGTGTGTGTGTGTGTGTAAGGTAGAAACCACACACACCTAACCTCTTCAATCCAATTACCTTTCCTCCAACTTTCTTCCTCCTACCATCAAAAGATCTCATTCAACTCAGGGAAAAGAATCAGGTTGTGAAGAAGCCAATGAAGTATGTTTGTCCGTCACTCAAAATTGTTTCTGTATATGTCTATCTACTGCCAAACGCCTTAATCCTGTAAGGGGTGGCCACAAACAAATCGCCTCCATGTCGCCCCGTCCCCAACCATTTCAGCGCCCCCCACAACTTACACCCCCCTCTCTCATATACCTCTCTAATCCATCCCTCCATCTCATCCTCGGCCTCCCCCTCCCTCTCCCCCTCACTCATATATTCTCCTAGTTAGTCCCTCACTCTCCATCCTCTCCACTCCATCCCTCCATCTCATCCTCGGTCACCTCCTCCCTTTGCCCCTCGACCTCTCACTCTCCTAGTTAGTCTCTCACTCTCCATCCTCTCCACTTCATCCCTCCATTTCGTCCTCGGTCTTCCCCTCCCTCGTCCCCACTCCACCTCACATACATACACTCCAAGAAAAAAATAATAAGTCATAGTAGTAGTAGTAGTTGTAGTAGTAGCAGTAGTAGTAGTACTAGCAGCAGCAGTAATAATAAAATAATAATAATAATAATAATAATAATAATGACAATAACACCACAGGATTGAAGAAGTTAAATATTTCCTCACGACTTGAGTATTCAGTGCCAACCACATATCCTGCCCACCAATTTTATGCCAACACCCCCGATTTGCGTCCCCTGGCACTACACACACTAGGAAGGCCGCTAACAACCTTCTCCTTGACATATGTGATGGAAAAGTTGGCTCCCACAATCATTTATAGCTCTCTCACAGTCATATTTCAAAGAACGGAATTCGTGTGTGTGTGTGTGTGTGTGTGTGTGTGTGTGTGTGTGTGTGTGTGTGTGTGTGTGTGTGTGTGTGGTGGCATGAGAGCAAAGGAGAGTTCTCAATTCACCTCAGCATAAGTGCCGATGGACAGTCCCCACACGCAGACGACTGGCGCCAATGATGCCAATTCTTCCGCCCAGACGTAATTCAATGAGGTGGGGGTCATTAAGCCACACGATTGGACTCGAGGGCCTCACACACGCCAATCGTCGTAAAAATCGTCACGCCAGTCGCCTGCGTGTGTGGGTAGCATTTCAGTGTGTATGTGTGTGTGTGTGTGTGTGTGTGTGTGTGTGTGTGTGTGTGTGTGTGTGTGTAAGAGTATGTGTACGTGTTTATCTGAGTATCACCAATTCACAATCGACTTTAAACAAATTCTGCTACACAATATCAAAACAATTCTTTAAAAATGTTAAATTCTGCTCTTTACAGCCAAAATAGTTTCATACGACTAGCGAACTAAAAACTACTGATACGCGCTAAATTCTACTCAATTTGGACTATCTATCAATTTCAGACGCCTTAATCCCGTAAGGGGTGGCCACAAACAATTCGCCTCCATGTCGCCCTGTCCCCCGCCATTTCACTGCCCTGCTCTCAGCTCACACCCCCCTCTCTCATATACCTCACTACTCCATCCCTCCATCTCATCCTTGGCAATTTGGACTAACACTGCTAAATCCGCTACATATATCCTGAAACATATATAAGGTTTTTAAAGACTAATTATGGTTTGATTGTTTGGTATCGTTAAAGATGACTGTCAGTTATAATTATGTGCTTCAAACTATTAACAACGATCAGCCTGCCATAGAAGATTAAGTTATACTGAAAGTTATAGGTTGGCTGTTACATGGAGTTAAATTTTAGTTTCCTATGGCTATTTCCAACTCCTACAGTTTGAAGTCTCTGATAAGTGTGTGGAGGAAGTCCTGTATAATGATAATAATAATAATAAATAATAATAATAGCAATAATAATAATAATAATAATAACAATAATAATAATAATACTGTAATAATAATAATGCATGGTGAGCTTGGATGGCAAGGATATGGAGAATGTGAGTGCATTCAAGTACTTGGGTAGTGTGATGAGTAAGGATGGAACTTTGGGGGATGAAGTGCATGAAAGGGTACAGCAGGGAAGGAAGGTTGTTGGTTCACCGAAAGCAGTGATGAGAAATAGGGAGGTGAGTATGGAAGTTAAGAAGTCACTGCATGATAGTATTGTGATCCCTACTCTGACGTATGGAAGTGAGGCGTGGACCTTGCAAGAGGGGAACAAGTCAAGAGTGAGAGCAATGGAAATGAGTTACTTGAGAGGAGCATGTGCAGTGACATGGAGGGACAGGTTGACGAATGAAGAAGTGAAGGAACGCTGTGGGGTGGATGTGGATATGGTTGAGAAGATTAGGAGAAATACACTGAGGTGGTTTGGACATGTGGAGAGAATGGAGAATGAAAGACTAAGAGGGTGTATGTAGGTGAGGTGGAGGGAGGGAGGGAGGGGAAGACCGAGGATGAGGTGGAGGGATGGAGTTGAGAGGTATATGAGGGAGGGGGGAGTGAGTTGGGGGGAGGGTAGTCAAATGGTGGGTGACAGAGCGACTTGGAGGCGTTTTGTCTGCGGCCACCCTTTGCGGGATTAGGTCGTCGGGCTATAGATAATAATAATAATAATACGTCAGGAGGCAGAAAAAAAAAAAAAAAAAACGGCTTGAAACGATTAATAATGCTCTCTCTCTCTCTCTCTCTCTTAAACTTATCCTAAAATTACCTTCTTTCCATCTTCAAACCTGAGTTGTAACAATAGATGAACATTACAACATGGTGCTAGTCACGAAGAAGTGCTATGGGAAGGCTGTACAACCATAGCACTTTTTTTTTGGTAGAGCTACATAAAACAAGCTGCAAAATAAAGAAAATCTGGGCCACGTTATGGTGAAATGAGTACAGTTAATGTGATCCCCTTGGGCTTCGTAATAACACAGACTCTATTTATCTATCTATCTATTGCCAGACGCCTCAATCCCGTAAGGGGTGGCCACAAACAAATCGCCTCCATGTCGTCCTGTCCCCTGTCATTACGCTGCCCTTCCCACAACTCACACACCCCTCTCATATACCTCTCCTTCCCTCCATCTCATACTCCGTCTACCCCCTTCCTCCACCTCACTCATACTCTCCTCGTTAGTCTCTCTCCATCCTCTCCACATCGCCAAACCACCTCAGTGTAAATCTCCTTCATAAATTACACAGAAACAGTTCAACATTATAACTCTAAAATAATAAGTAACACTCGAAGCAACATTTGGAACACAAAGGGGTAGACAGAGATGGTCGGGGAAGCATTTCTCTTCACTAACTATACTCTTTCTACTTTAACTTGGCCCAGATTTTCGTCCTTTTGCAGCTTATTTCACGCAGCTGACTGGAAGAACATATTACTGCATCCTTTCCACAGCACTTCTTCGTGACTAGCATATTCACTCTAGCTATACTCTTTCTACGCTAACTTGGACCAGATTTTCGTCCTTTTGCAGTTTATATCACGCAGCTTACTGGCAAAACATATTACAGCTCTGCATCCTTTCCACGGCACTTCTTCGTGACTAGCATCATATTCACTCTAACTGTACTTTTTTTACTCTAACTTGCCCAAGATTTTCGTCCTTTTGCAATTTATTTCACGTAGCTCAATAGTAGAACATAATGCTACTGCTCTGCATCCTTTCCACAGCACTTCTTCGTGACTAGCATATCCTAGTGCTAATGTACTCACAGCTCTTCTTCGTGACTAGCATCATATTCTAGTGCTACTATATTGCCACAACCCAACATTCAAACTGGAGAGATGGCAGTTTTGGGCCAAGTTAGAGTGAAGGGAGTATAGGCGTAAAACTGGCATCTCACAATCTTCAGTTCTCTGATTAGATTAACACTAGAATAATGCTAGTCATGAAGAAGTGCTACTCAGAGGATATGACGCCATAATATTGTCCAGTTCTGCCTAGCTACTGGAAATAAGCAAGGACGAATACTCCCTGCCAAGTTATAATTTGAAGTACAAGGGGATCAGGAAATAGCGCTTGACTAAATATTGATCTGACCGTCTGTAGTGCAGCAAGTACGGCTCATTCTGCTGGTGTGGGCGAGGGTAGCAGTGATAAATACCAGATAGCCTGACGTTTACGAAAATTTGTCCTGGGAAGTGGACCAGGAAAATCAATTACGGACCACCCTATTATGTATCGTAATGGCCACCTCAAATTCTTAGATAATTACCTCCAAACTCCCACTAATGACTTTTCCTAGACCTACGCCATAATTAGCCCTGGCCACCGCTTAACCGGCCACTTTTTAAAGCTAGCTAAGCCCCTGATTAAAGAAAGGAAAAGGGGAAAAAAGGAAATTGGAAGAAGCACCGTGGCTCATGGCAGACTGGGACTCAACACAACCCTACCTTCGTTCGGGGATTCTGCTTTTTATACCCTCCCCACATGGCACAGCGTAGCACATGTACATTTACGAGTTAGTACAAATGTTACACTACACTTCAATCACGTCCTCATGTCCTAACTCACCTTAAAACGGAGAATAATAGCGAGAAAGTACACGAGACGCCCCGTAATGCCGCCAAGTTTTCCCGTCAATCGCGTCTCGTTTTTTTTTTTTTTTTCTCAGCCTGGGGGCGGGTACGATAGTTCATTTTCACACTAAGTTCCATGTATTTAATTTTCATTCTGAGCATTTCTGGCAATCGATCATTTAATTATTGTTTATATTTCTGAAATTACATAACTTTTTCTTTTTTGATAACTTTATTTATTGCTCTTGTTCCTTACGCTTAATTTGATCCTGAAAACGAATAGGAGTTAATGAAGGCTACGCTTGTCCAGTTCTAAAATTCTCTAATCTAAATAAAAAGCCTCTGTAGCTAACAATAATAACATACGTTATCGAAGTCGTATGCCTTTTGCAAGATTAAAATGATCATCTCAATCAAGAAGACTATGGAAAATACAGTGCTCCCATCTGCAAGCCTACTGATCTCTAATGTAGTATTTATAATAGTAGTAGTAGTAGTAGCCCCAGGTTCATCTGAAACATAAACCCAGTGGACTGCAGGCTGAGGATGTTCTCTGCAATCCACCAACCTCCTTTTGAGAGTCAGACAGGAAAAGAACTGAGGGATGTTTGTACCGAGTTTCCAATCCGCTTTTGGCCCTAGATCTAGCGCTTTTCATACAAATGCAATGAGAAAATTTTCTTAGATTTTACTCCCTAGTGCATTTTGAAGTCCTGTTTAGCGTCAGTGTTTGAACTGTTCACACGGAAAATTAGTCCTGGGAGATGGACCAGGAAAATCATTTATGGACCCCCCCCCCTATTTTGTATTGTAATGGCCATCTCAAATTCTCAAATAATTATCTCCAAACTCCCACTAATGACTTTTCCTTGACCTACGCCATAATTAGCCCTGGCCACCGCTTAACCAGCCACTTCTTAAAGCTAGCTACGCCCCTGATTAATGAAAGGAAAAGGGAAAAAAAGGAAATTGGAAGATACACCGTGGCTCATGGCAGACTGGGACTCAACACAACCCTACCTTCGTTCGGGGATTCTGCTTTTTATACCCTCCCCACATGGCACAGCGTAGCACATGTACATTTACGAGTTAGTACAAATGTTACACTACACTTCAATCACGTTCTCATGTCCTAACTCACCTTAAAACGGAGAATAATAGCGAGAAAGTACACGAGACGCCCCGTAATGCCGCCACGTTTTCCCTCCAATCGCGTCTCTTGTTTTTTTCTCAGCCTGGGGGCGGGTATGATGGTTCTTTTTCACATTAAGTTCCATGTATTTAATTTTCATTCTGTGCATTTCTGGCAATCGATCATTTAATTATTGGGTAAATTTTTACTTTAGTCCCACCCTGCCATATTTTCTCAAGAGTTTCAGAATGCAATGTTTTATAGTGTTTCTCATGTGAATCTGATAGTCATTTCTGTCGCAAATCACCCGTTTTTCGTACCCCCCCCCCACTGTACCAAGGTTATTGGGGGAATACGACGAAAACGAGTAATTTTCACTGAAAATGACCACCAGAATCACATGAATAACACTAAAACATTGCATTCTGAAACTCCTGAGAAAGAATAATGGGGGACCTGTGGGAAAGCGTGGTTTTGGGTGGGGGAAACACGGAAAATCGAGTGATTTCCGACTGGAACTGGTATCCAAATCACACGAAAAATCCTTCGGGAAAACATAATTTTCAGCTCCATGAGTTCGTGTTTCCTAACTGGGGGCTTTGCCCCCCAGACCCCCCAGCCCTGGCCATGTTTCCTAACTGGGGGCCTTCGCCCCCCAGATCCCCCCCATTACATTAACCTAACCTAACCTAACCTATCCTAGGGGAATGCTTACCTAGAGATCAGAAACGGTGAATTTGCACAGCACCTTCCCCTTACTCTTCCTACTTTTTTTTCCCACCGGCCACAGTACCACTGATGTCTGTCTTCCCGATATTTGCAGGGCAAATCACACTCTTTACACTGCACTGCACTTGGCAAAACCCCGTGTTTTCTTAGTAGTTCAATAGATGTTTTGTTATTACTGTAATAGTCCTTGATAATCTGCCAGTAGTCCGTCTTACACCCGATACAAGCTTTGAAATCGACAACACGTTCTTCAGCACCGGAGGCCATGACTGACTGACTTTCAAATCTCGGGCGTACTTGCGTCACCCACAATTACCTCAAGCTGATTGGCTGGTTTTACTCACGACTGTTGTGATTGGCTGGTTTCAAAAGTCCCTCTTCCTTTGCGACGCCTGATTGGCTGTTTTTAAAGCTCACATATACGAAATTACCAGATGTTTACTCCACCATGTTGGCTCCTGGATCCTTCAAATAATTAAGAAAAATAACATATATCTCGGAAAGTATTTATTTGCGACGGATGTTTACTGAGAAGAAAATGATGTACTCAATACACCCGACATATAGAGATAAGTCACATTTTCCAGCGACCGGGTGGGATTAAAGTAAAATAATACCAATTATTGTTTTATTTCTGAAATTATATCACTTTTTTAATAACTTTTTTCCCTTTTCATTGTTCTTGTTCTTTACGCTTAATACAGATGTAAAACGTAAAGGATTTAATGAAGGCTACAGCAATCCAGTTCAAAATTTTTCTCAACTGAATAAAATGCCTCTGTAACTAGCAAGACTGACAAAAAATCATGGAAGTGAAGTGGTAGGCCTGAAAGCGAGATTTAAATGATCGTCTCAGTCACGAAAACGCTGGAAAATAGTGTTCCCATCTGCAAGGCCTGTTGATCCGTAAAGTGGTAGTAATAGTAGTAGCCCCAGGTCCTTCTGAAGCATAAACCCAGTGGACTGCAGGATGAAACTGTCCTCCTGCAGTCCGCCATCCTCCTTTGGGGGGATGAAAAATTAAAAAGGGACCTGAGGGAGGTTTGTATACAGTATAGCATTGCCAATTTGTCGCTTTTGGCCCTAGATCTAGCGCTTTTCATACAAATTTAACGAGACTTTCTAATATTTTACTCTCTAGCGCGTTTTGAAGTCTAGTTTAGCGTGAATGTTTGAACTGTTCACCTATAGCTTAGCGCGTCTTAAAGTTCAGTTTAGTGCTTTTCAAGATTTATTTGGCAGCTACGTGAAGGCGTCCCTGTCTAACATAAATTCCTGAAGTAAATGCTTATAACTAAAATGAGGAGGGAAAAAATGTAGCACCAACACTTCATAGCCATCTTTCAAAACTGTCTAACTATAACCAAGAAATTAGCTATAATTGCTTTGTTTTTAACTGACGAAACTGGTCCATACTAAAATTAATATATATATATATATATATATATATATATATATATATATATATATATATATATATATATATATGGAAATTAATCTTGTAACCTAACAAATTCAATATCCTAACATTAACAAAGAAAGTAATCTGAACCTAAGCAATGTCTGCTGCTTACGATGGTGCAGTGATTTTTAACTTGGCAGAGATTTTCGTCCTTCTGTAGCTTATTTCCCGTAGCTCAGAGGAAGAATAAGACAATACTACAGCTCAGCATCCCTCCCACAGTACTTATTCGTGACTAGCATCATATTTCGGTGTTAATATCTTGCTACGACTCAGCAGTCAAAGAGATGGCAATATAATAAACCATGTAAATTATAATATAAAAAATCTAACCATTTATTTTATTCAGTATATATAATCTACTGTCCTCTGCTTTATAGAAATCCTATCACCTTTTCCTGAGCGATTTATTTTGCTTACTACAAATTACTGTCCTCTTCTGCGTTATATAAAACCTTCCAATATCGCCATCCTCTGCATAAATAACGTACAAAAGGATATTAACCAGCCATATCCAAAAATAAGCCACTAAGGAAGAGGTATTAGGGAGCTACCAAGGAGAATACGAGCCGAGAATGTGTAATCAAGTGAGGGATCTGTGAGTAAGCGACCTTGCCAGAGGGCCGCGGGAAAACTCGTAAACAAACACCACATAAAAGCGCGCCAAACTGAAACATATTTGACTATGGAGGTAGCTTGCCAATAATTTAATCTTAGAGAGTTATACAAAAAAAATAGAAGAGATTATTGTTTAAAAATATTAGTGAATTGTCCAAGAGAATATCTTTATAAACCAGAGGAGTTGCCAAATCGCTAAAATACCTCCTTACGGCCCAAATTGAAACTTGCTAAATAATCAGCTAATGGAACAGTTGACATGTCGAATCAACCCAAAATCTCAAACCGAGCAACTTTGTATTTCGTAAGGCTATCGCTTAGAGTTCAAGAACAGATATTTGAACTTTCCTTGAAGCAATAATAATAATAATAATAATAATCCTTCAGGAGTACCACATATACCTGTCGACTTTGCTACAGGTAAAAATAGAAGAGGATAAATGATGCTGTTAGAAAATGGTACAAAAATAGCACAAAATGTAATGAAAGATAATACGAGCAAACTGTACAAAGATAAAACACCATATAATAATTCTTTTTAGTAAACTGTGCAAAAATAAAACAATAAAGGAAGCAATATTAGTAAATTAAGAATAAGGCTGGGTGAACGTATATTTATAATTCTTTTAGATTAAATTCTCTGCTATTTTCAATCTAGCCACGTCTCTCTCTCTCTCTCTCTCTCTCTCTCTCTCTCTCTCTCTCTCTCTCTCCTTAGTGAAATCTTTTACCTAACCCCTTAAGTGCGAAATATCCTAAACTGAATATGATAGATAGACAGATAGATAAATAAATAGATAGTTAGATATGATAGTCTGGAAAAAGCATAGGATTACAGTGACAAACGTATTATTTGTTTGTTTGTTGTTTTTTGTCAAGATCCCTAACCTTTTCCTGCCGAGTGGAAGGCCAGGTGTACAGTAGTTAGACTGGAGGGTGGATTTGACTAGTAACCAAGGAGACTCGTTCTTGCCTTATAACTAATGCTTAACGATTTTCATGCAACCACTTGGCGTTTAAGTTAAAGTACCCCAGTTCCGTTAGATGAAAACAGACTATAGTAACTTAGATTAGTAATAGTAGTGGTAGTAGTAGCAGTGGTGGTAGTGGTAGTAGTAATGGTAGTAGTAGTAGTAATGCTAATTGTTATTGCTGTTGTTCTTGTTCATTATTATTATTATTATTATTATTATTATTATTATTATTATTCAATCCATCCATCCATCATCCAGTCCTACGTTGCCCCATGAGGAGCGTAGGAGCCCTGGGTTAGGGAAGTTGACCCAGACATTTAAGATGAGTGACCAGCCTCATCATCCCTGAGTGGCATTACGTGAGCAATAAACCCCAGCCACCCCTTAGATATAAACATACATAGGCTCAATCCGACTGGAGCGCCTTAATTACCCACTAAACCACCAGGCGCCATAATTTGGTTGCATGGTTACCACCCAGCGTGGTAAATGGTTTCCTGGTGTGCATTATTTATTGACTTATTTTCAGTATGTAAGCCCAACATATCTGCTAACACCTGGATAAACACAAATCCTCGGCATCAAACACAAGAGAGCCAAAGAAAACACGAAAACACATCAAAACACTGGCCTAGAAACCGAATCAAAGCGAGACGAACTGGCAGCTAAAAAATTATTCCCGCCTTTCGTCACGACCGCTACGGCACCAGAAACGACCTCGGCTATGGGGGAAAAAAAAATAAATAAAGGAAGAAATATATATGAAGTAGGGAAAAAACGGGGCTTAACACACAGCACACCATATGATTTTAATAAACAAGTGCCGTGGAAACCAGAAATAATCTCGAATATGGGAGAAAAATGGAGAAAAAAATAATTCGACATACAGCCAACCTGAAGATTTTAATAAACTTCTGCGTGACTCAGGGCTTGGCAAGGATCCTACTTCCCTCTAAATCGACCCACAATACCCCCCAACCCCCCTCTTAACCCTCTGCTTCCCGCGCCAACTCACGGGCCGATATATCAGTCTTGCCGAAGTCGTCTGTTAGCCACTCCAGCGCGCCCCCGCTCAAAGACGTGGAGGAATTTGGCGCCATTTTTCACCTTCCCGCCTCACCACTTCCTCTCAGCTGACACTCTTTAAAGCAATATTTTATCCATTTTAATTTAATTACCTGTATTCATTGAGATATTAGCACGAACTGACGCCTGGTGGTTTAGTGAATTGCGGCACTCCAAACGGATGTAGCCAATGGAGTTTGCATACAGGGAATTATTTGGATTTATTTGCTATCATATGCCACTCAGGGTTTCGCGAGGCTGGTAACCCTTGCCTTGAAAGCCAAGATTAAGTAGCCTAGCTCAGGACCCCTACGCTAAAATGGGGCAAAGGACTGATAATAAACAGCTATATACAGTATGTTCCTGACACAATGGCTCGTATCTCTGACTGGGATAAAAGCAATCTTGTTTTTAATGCATCAAAGACTCAGTTCTTACACCTATCAACCAGACAAAATCTTCCACAGGTATACCCACTAATGTTTAATAATATTCAGCATAATCCTGCATCATCCTTGAACATGCTTGGGGTTTCATTTACTCGGGACTTATCTTGAAAAGATCATATTACATCTCTTGTAAAATCTGCTTCCAAGAGATTGGGTGTGCTAAGCCGACTCCGTTCTTTCTTTACCCCAGCACAATTGTTGACTCTATATACAGGTTTTATTCGCCCCTGTGTAGAGTACAACTCTCATGTGTGGGGAGGCTCCCCACATACAGCTCTTCTCAACAGGATGGAGTCAAGGGCTTTTCGTCTCATGAACTCTCCTCCTCTTACTGACTCCCTTCAACCTCTGTCTCTTCGCCGCACTGTTGCATCTTTATCTCTTTTCTGTCGCTACTTCAATGGTCACTGCTCCTCTGAACTGTCTGCTTGCATTCCTCCACCTCTACGACGGGCGCGTAGCACCCGTCTGGCAGCAAACTCTCATCCCTTTTCTGTCCAACTCTCTAATGCAAGAGTTAACCATTACTCCCAGTCCTTCATTTATGCAACAGGTCAACTCTGGAACTGTCTCCCTCTGTCTGCATTTCCTACTTCCTATGATCTCCAGTCTTTCAAACGCAGTGTGTCCAGGCATCTCGAAATGATCGGATCTTGAATTTGGCTCTCTCTCTGTTATTGTTTTTGTTTTTCCTTGGAGGGAACAAGTTGCAGGCTCCTGGCCTTTGGTTCCTTCTTCCTTGCATTAGAAATAAAAAGTGGAAATTATACTTATATTTCTGGTGTCGTATAATATTAAGAGAAACAGAAGTACTAGCACTAAAAAACAAATAAATAAACATATAAATACATACATACTGTACATACATACATACACATACATAAATACGTACATACACACTAGTAGATACGTACATAAACAAACACATACATGAAGCAGGGCTCTTGTTTGGCCAGCCACAACTCGTAAATGAGAGTATTTTTTCCCTTCGGCGAACAAGTTTTACATGCAAGTCGCCTTTTGGCGAGGAGAAAATACATCCACTTCAAAACCCAGTAAACTACAAAATAAGTAAATCTCACTTAAATGAACAAAAAGCACGTTGTGATCAATTGTCTTTCCTTGTAGCCATTGTGAATGTTTAAAACCTTATTATATGATTCTAATCAGCATAATGTGTAATAAATAAATACATTTATTGCTCGTAAAATATTGCCTCGTAGTCAGTTTCGGCTGTTAAAAATTTATTTGGCTCGTAAAACTGAAACCTTAGAAGCCAAATGACTCGCATCCATCGGCAGTTAGCAAGAGCCCTGTAAATACATATATACTCGTACATAAATATATAAATATAAAATCAAATGCCTTCTTCTTTAATAGGAATATATGGTTGAGATGTAATTATTTTAGTTTGTCTTATAACTAGTCTTGTAGCTTCTAAGACGGAAGTAGGCAGAAGCGGGGGGACTGGGAGAGGGGAGGAGGAGGAGAAGGAGGAAGATGATGATGATGATGATGATGATGAGGAGGAGGAGGAGGAAAAAGATGATGATGATGAAGGAGAAGAACGGAATGATTATGATGATGATGATGATAAGGAGGAGGGTGATGATGATGATGATGATGATGAGGAGGAGGAGGAGGAGGAGGATAAAGATGGTGATGATGATGATAATGATGAAAAAGAAGAAGGGTATGATAATGATGGTGATGATGATGATGATGATGATAAGAAGAAGTAGGAGAAGATTGAAAAAGATGAAGAAGTGATTCATGAGGGAAGGAGTTGATCTGTGAGGAGGAGGAGGAGGAGGAAGGAAGGAAGAAAAAGAGGAGGAGAAGAAGAAAAAAGAAGAAAAGAAGAAGATGAAGAAGAAGGAAGAGGAGAAGAAGGAGGGAGGAAGAAAAAGAGGAGGAAGAGAAGTTGTACAAGAAGGAGGAGGAGGAGGAGGAGGAGGAAGAAGAAGGGAAGAAGAAGGAAGAGGAGGAGGAGAAGGAGGAAGAAAATGAGAAGGAGTAGAAGTAGAAGATGGAGAAGAAGAAGAAGGAGGAGGAGGAAGAAAAGAAGAAGATGGGGAGGAGGAGGAGGAGGAAGTGGAAGAAGAAGGAGGAGGAGGAGGAAGAGAAGAAGAAGAAGGAGAAAAAGGAGGAAAGAAGAAAAACAGGAGGAGGAGAAGTAGATTTGGAAGAAGAAGAAAGAGGAGGAGGAGGGGAAAGAGGAAGGAAGAAAAAGAGAGGGAGCAGAAATAGAAGAAGAAGAAGAAGATGACGACGAAGAGGAAGAAGAAGGAGGAGAAAGAAGAAAGAAAAAGAGGAGGAAGAGAAGTAGTAGAAGAAGAAGAAGGAGGAGGAGGAGGAGGAAGAGAAGAAGAAGAGACAAGAAGGAGAGGAAGAGGAGGAGGAGCTGTTCTCTGATGGTTAAGTTATAGATCAATAATTCTAGTGTTTCTAAATCTGTCTACATCTATGACCTTGCTGGGGTGTAAGATTAATGAGGGCTGTGTGTGTGTGTGTGTGTGTGTGTGTGTGTGTGTGTGTGTGTGTGTGTGTGTGTGTGTGTGTGCGGGTCCATAACTTTTTGAATGATCTCGCACACAAACAGACACAGGTGAATACATAACCTTCCCCCCCCCTCTCTTTCTCTCTCTCCCTCCATTTTAGCGGTTAGGGAGGGAGCTGAGGGACGTTTACATAACCGGGCAGCTCCACCGATCAGTTATATCAATGCCATCTCGTGAAGGCGTCCCTCTCTCCCCTCTTCTTTCTCCTGCCCTCTTCCATCCTCCCTCTTCTATCTCTTCCTACCCACCCTATTCCTCAACTACCATCTATTTCCTCTTCCTCCTCCTCACCCTTCCTTCTTCTCTACTCTCCCCTCTTCTCTTTTCCTCTCTCCTCTCCCTCCCCACTACCGGCCCCTCCACTTCTTCTCTAGCCTCCCTCTTTCCTCACATCCCTCCCTCCATTTACTCCCTCCCTCCTATTCATTCTCCTGCCCTTCTCCATTCTCTTTCTCATTTCCCTGTTCTTCCTCCTTTCCTCTCCCCTCTCTTCCTCACTTCCCTATTTCTCTTCCTCTCCTCTCCTCTCACTTTCCATCCCTCCTCCTCATTTCCCTATTCCTCTTCCTTTCCTCTCCCCTCTTCCTCCTATTTTCTCCCTCTTCTCGTTTCCCCTCACTTCCTCTTCCTCCTCCCCCCTCCCTCCCACCACTCAGCTCTCAGGGGTCTCCGTCTCCCGCCAAAGTTAAAATAACCGCCAGGCTTCCCCACACGCGTGCTTGCAGCTGCTTGCGTCGCTCCTTCCCCAGGCCGCCTGTACATATTAACGCCACTCCCTACACACTTCGCTGTATTTTTCACATTCAAGGCAACAGTATATCTTGTATTTTCCTTTGGCACCCAAGACTGGGCCTGCTAAATTTTGTCCTTTCCAAAGTAAAATGAATCTAGAAAATTTTAGAATCAAGATCCGTTCATTTTGATACCTGGACATATTGTATTCAAAAGACTGGAGGTCATAATCACTGGGAAAGAGGGAATAAACAGTGGCATAGCCAGAAGGGTGGGCTGGCGCTGGCTATCCCTGAAATACGCCTGGCCACCTCAAATATCCAGGGAATACCACGGACTCTCCTAAACAATTCTTCTTGGGCCAACCCACAATTAGGCTTGGCTACCCCTTGGCCACCCCATTGCTGGAAAAAAAGGGGAGAAATGGAGTTCCCCCGAGCTAAGCCCTGTATTGGACTATATAGCCCCGCTAGGGTTACAGGAGCGAGCTACCACTCCCGGCACGGCAGCCCGGGCGAGGCTCGAACTCGCAATCCCCCGATTACGAGTCCGGCGCGCTACCATTGTGCTACCGCGCCCCCCCCCCCATTGCTGGAGCCCAGTTACACCTTTTAGAATGGGGAACATCGTCAACATGGGGGAGGGGGGTTAAATGCAGAGGGGTACACACCCTCCGACTCCACCCATGGGGTAGTCCCTTCGTGTGACCCTACTGGCAGCCACTCTTCCATCTCTATGTTTTGACATGAACGATCTACCTGTTCCAGCCACCAGTTCCCAGTCCTTGCCCTTGGTCTCCTCCACCCCAGGTTAACTCTCAGGGATCACCGTGTGGGCTGGGTCAATCTCAGGAAGACGAGCCACGTGCCCATCAACTCGTATACCTGGAGATGATGCTCGACGTATCATGTGTAACAGGCTTGACGATGACGTATTATGTGGGTAACAGACCTCGACTGTCTCACGCAACAGCTTTAAAATAATACCGGGAGCATCAGTGCCTTGAAGATCAGAGTTTCCATCCTTCTACATAAATAATGGCAACCCTAAACGCCCAAATTACGTGAATTCATAAGCCAGACCGATGTGACAAGAAACCTCATTGTCTGACCTACCGTTGCTATTTACCACAATACCGAAATAAATAAATCTTTCCAAGACTTTCGCGGACACACTGGACTGCTTCATCCAACAAGCCACCAAATGCCCAGACCTTAGTATAGCCAAAGACACCTTTCATCACAATGGCTTCGCACTCAAAATTCCTCGAAGGCGCTCAGTAGTATCTCCAGTGACTGCTAGGATAACTTCATCATTAGGAAAGTCAAAATCAGTCATCCTGAAACTGCCACTTGATGTTCCACAGTAGCTTCGACTCAGCCCAGCCAAGTACCCAATCCATGTAAGTGTTGAAGAGTGAGTGGAAGGACACATCCCTGTTTTACTCCGGTCCTTAATGTGTAGAAGTTGGATGTTCCTCTTCCATACTTGACAGCATTAGTTCCAGAGTTGACCAGCTGTATATATTAAGAAAGCCTGAGACCAATGATAACGCTTGTATTAAAGAACAAAGCAGAAAAGGGGAGGGGGAGTTCAGTTAGGTGCTGCATGCCCGCTGTAATAGGGAAGGGATACATGCAGAAAGTTCAAAACTGACCAAAACAGTAGCGAAAGACGAGAGGTATAACACTGACGAAAAGCGAGAGGTTGAAGAATCAGTAAGAACCAGGAAAAATGGCGAGATAAAAGTGTAAATCTTAGTAGTCTGATGATATTAGTCCCCTCTTGATGAGTTTGCTGCATTTTTTTTCTGAGAGAGAGAGAGAGAGAGAGAGAGACTTAAAACGTGTTGCACTTTTCACCCTCCTCCTGGCACCAACAAATGAGTCTCGAGTGGGATCAACAGTATTCAGTTATAAGTTCACTGACTCTTCCATATCAGCTGTCAAAATGGAAGGGGTTACAGGAAATATTTTTACGTGAAAGCAATATGGATACAAAAAAGGGGAGTAGGAGGAGTAGGGGGAAACATAGAAAGGATACAACACTGCCAGGAAGTTGTTGGTGAACGTCTGTGAATGATTGTACAGTACTTAAGTCATAATCATCATCAATATTTCCATAACCACCATCACCACGTCCACCACCATCATCATTACAACCACCACCACCACCATCATCATTACGACCACCACCACTACCACCACCTTCATCATCACAAACATCACCATCGCCATCATAACCACCACCACCATCGTCATCATACTGACCTTCTCACCCAGTGACGGAGAGGCCGACAGCATGCACTCAAAATCTAAAGAGAAAATTCAGGAAATAAAACACACACATGACTGTACTGTTTAAGTGAATATGATACACAATGATATGAATGACTCTGCTAGTTCTAACCTTTTCAGTCCTGGGAATCTATTTTATTTTTAATTCTTGCTTTATCCTAACGATTTCATTCAGTCTAGGAGCGGCGTTGAAATGGAGAGGGTGGATGTAGCTTCCCATAACCCTTGCAGTGCTAGATATCATTCCATCATCATCATCTCGCCTGCTGATATGACGAGGTGGGGTCGAGAGTTTAAATTGGCGGAAGTTGATGCCATACAGTTCTCACGTAAAGGAGTTTTGTACCGTCACCATCACCACCGTTCTTCCATCATCATCATCACCATTTTCCATCATCATTATCATCACCATCACCATCCTAAACTTTTTCCATCATCATCATCATCAACAATATCACCATCATCATCATAACCTTCTTTCCATCATCATCATCATCATACTGTTTTTCCAATCATCATCATAACTTTTCAACCATCATCATCATCATAACCTTTCCATCATCATCATCATTATCCAGACCTCTTTTCCCACTCAAGGATTGGGTGGGGTAGGGGCTGAAGAGAAAGAAATAAGTGATGGAACGAGAACCAGCAAAAGCCTGTCTATTAACTGGGCCACACTCTCATCCACTCACCACATAAGCCCCCGGAATCATCACTTTTTCCCCACCTAATGAAGAGATGAGTTAGGATTCAGCAAAGTAGTAGCAGTAGTAGTAGCAGCAGTAGTAGTAGTAGTAGTAGTAGTGACACCAGGTCCATCTGAATCGTAAACTTGTGGACTGCAGGCTTAAGCTGATCTATGACAGTCCACCATCCTCCTTTTGGTGGGATCGGGAAAGAGTTGAGGGACGTTTGTATACCCAGGCAGTTGATCCGCCTGGTTATAGCAGTGCCACCACATGCAGGCATCCCACCCCAGCACCAGAAACAGGGAAACAGAACAAGGAAAAGTAGATATATAACTCCGAATAAGTCTACCATTACCACGAATAAAGGAGAAAACAGCAAAAATAAAAGAGAAAAATAAAGATCTCCATGGGCTGAAAAGTGCATTATCTCAACATATAAAGTGCTGCAAAAACTCCCTTTACCAGCGATGATGAGTGGACAACAAGAACACTTAAGGTACTGGTATATCACTGGAGAACACATACACAGTCTTATTGCAACAGTCCGGGCAAAACTACCTACCCAGCTGGCCCAGCAAAGAGGGCGACAAAAGGCTCCCTTGTTAAACCCACCCCAGTGTGAAGAGTTGAAATACTGCAGCTAAAATTAACTCCTGTGATATGATGAAGCCTTTTTCACTTTCCTGCTGTGCCCAAAGCTCATCTAAATGTGAACCCAGTGCATTGCTGGCTGAAACTGTCCTGCCATCTGTCATCCTAATTTCATGGACTGGGAGGGAGTTGAGGGGCATATGTATAACCCTTCTTAATTTATTTCTCTCTCTTTTCTTTCCTTTCCTACTTGCAGATGACATGATTCAGCTTAGGATCTCTAATATTAAACAGATTAATGAAGGTTATACCTACGCTTTCTCAGTTTATATATAAGTTCTCCTGAGTCAAGTAAAAATTATCTGGACTCTGCACGAAGAAATGAAAAAGACCATCATCACATCAAGGGGTTAACTCAGTGAAGAAGATGGTACATAATTTCTGTTCTTGCTACTGACTACACGATTCTATTCAACTTACGAGAGATTGCAAACTGGAGGGGTTAGTTAATGCCTTCACTGACTCTCACTACAAGGGGAATCTCCTAGCCTGAATAATCCTTTGGCAGTAGCGGAGCAGAAGATAAATGATGGAAAAGATAGCAGAGAATTGTGAGAAAAAACTATACAATCATCTACACAAAAATATATCCTTAAAAATTATGCTATTAACAAGGTCATTCTGGGGATTTGTTACATAGGTTTGGTATACTGTAGCACTCAGTACAAAAATTTTCTTAAAGGACATATTTGACCCCCTAAAGACGGGCGTAGAATGAGACATATGCTCAGTCACAACGCTGGATAAAGACTGAGTGCGTTGCTGGTGTTGCGGATGCGATATGGCGGAAGGGGGGACGTTGGGGAGGGTTTGTTATTGTCATCCTACTCCTTCACAGAGCATGGGAAGCTGCCTGAATGCCCACACTACAGTACTTTGAAAAATGGCGGGACTGTGTATGTGGACACTCATCTCTTTGCACTAGTACCCTTGGATTGTACATGTGGACACCCGTCTCTTAGGGGCCAAACACTAAATCAGACCAGTAAAAGACAATAAAATTTTACAATCTTTAAAGGAAGGTAACCCATGAACTTTATGTATAATTATAGTCCCTTCCAAGTTTCCCACCAAGAATTTAACTCCTCTGATAAGATGGTGTATTTTCATATTTTATTCCTGCTACCATTGTACAATTATTTTCAAGTGAACAAGAACATTTCAAACAGATGTTGGACACAGCCTTAGTTATCCATTCAAAACAAGAGATTTTTAAGAGATAGAAAAATAATCATCTGGAAGTAGCAAGGAAAATATAAGATGCCACCAGACTGGAAAATAGCAAACTTAAGGCAAAAAATCAGATGACTCAGGATAAGTGGGTCTGTGCATTACATCCCAGGTGGAGTGACTGTCTTACTAAGCGTATAAATTTACTCTCAATGAGGTACACACAAGTTTCTCATCCACTGCCACAAAAAAGCAAGTTGCCTGATCATTTTACCATTTACTGGATAATAAATGAAGATAATAGGGGACTGTCTGCTTTAGTGACTCATTTCATTTTTTTACATATCATCATCATCATCATCCGGACCTCCTTTCCCACCCAAGTGCAGGGTGAGGAGTAGCAATGTCCAGACAGCACAAACTTGCCCAATCCAAATAGGCCACTTCATTCACGTCCCAGGAATCCTAGCTCCACCGGATACAAAGATATCAGGTTATAACAGAATTCAAGGCTTTATGATTGCTCATGTAATGCCACTCAGGGATGAGTGAAGCTGGTCACTCTCATCTTAAATGTCAAGACCAACTGGCTAGCCCCGGGCTCCTACGCTCCTCTTGGGGCAATGTAGGATTGGATGATGGATGGATGGATGGATGAATTACTGTAGATGTGTGTGTTCCTACTGCTACTTCCTATCAATTTTTCCTCTATCACTCCTTACCATTCTCTCTCCTGACTCTCTTCTTTCTTCCATAGCTGCTCCTTTATTTCTAGCTCTCAGAAGTAACATTATCTCTCCTTATTCTCTTCCATACTTGCTACATCATCCTCTCCACTTTCCACCTTCATCCCCATCTCCTGTCATTATTGCATACCTTTACTCTTCATTTCCTCTCCTTTCCATGCTCACTCCTCTCCACTTCCCATCTGCATCTCCATCTCTTGTCACTGTTGCATACCTTTACTGTACTCTTTCACTTCCTCTCCTTTCCTTCCTCACACCTCTCCACTTCCCACCTGCATCCCCATCCCTCGTAATTGTCACACCTTTACTCTTTCCCTTCCTCTCCTTTCCCTCCCTATTCCTCTCCTTTCCCTGTCTTCTTTAACCCTTCCTACCCCATACTCTGATACCCTGTTTATATCAACTATTTGTATGACTCTCATTTATGCCACTGTCCAGTATTCTTAGGAGGCTTTTTAACACTTTCAGTCTTATGTCCCCTGCCTGGTTTAAGATTTACTGATGTATTTACTTTTTACCTATATATATATTCAAAATTTTTATATATTACCTAAAGAGGATGGAGAGTGAGAGACTGATGAGGTGAGTGTATGTGAGTGAGGTGGAGGGGAGGGAGAGGGAGGGGGAAGCCAAGGATGAGATGGAGGGATGGAGTGGAGAGGTATATGAGAGAGGGGGATGCGAGCTGGAAGTAGGGCAGTGAATGGCAGGGGACAGGGCAACATGGAGACGATTTGTTTGTGGCCACCCCTTACAGGATTAAGGCGTCTGGCAATAGATGGATGGATAGATAGAAATAAAGAGTAAACACAATAAAACATATCACAATTTTTAGCCTACCCTTCAGCTCCTACATGCTCTAAATGGGTTTATATGAAATTAAGTCTGCCAATTTGTAGTATTTAATGTTCAAAGAGATTGAGGATGAGACAGAAGGATGGAGTGGAGAGGTATATGAGAGAGGAGGGGTGTAAGCTGGGGAAAAGGCAGTGAATTGACAAGGGACAGGGCAACATGGAGGTGATTTGTCTGTGGCCACCCCTTACAGGATTATGTCAACTGGGTATTGATAGATACAGTAGAGTGAAAGATGAATATAGAAAGACAGACAGTTAGATAGATAGACAGATAAACAGACAGACATATAAACTGATAGATAAATAAATAGACAGAAGCTTTAACAATAAACACAATGAATCTGGGTCACCTCCTTGTTACTTCACTCTTCCCGTGATCAAGCAATTTTATTTAACTCTCAAAAGGCCTCTCACACTGAAAAGGCTTTACTAACACTACACCTAACCCCTCCATTTCAAAACCCCCACCCCATGCTAAATAAAATCGTCAGGAGATGGCACAGACTGAAATGAAAAAAGTTATCCCCGGCCTCACAAATTTAACTCCACTGTGAACTCCATCTTACATTATATTATACACAAACTCTGCAGGGAGTAGTGACAGGTAATGGGTGAGAGGCTAGGAGGCATTCTTGTTGCAGCTAATGGAAGTATGGGATTGGGAGGTAGAGAGACAGAGAGACAGAGAAACAAACAGATAGACAGACAAACAGACAGATAAGTAGGCATAAAGACAGACAGAGATAAATACACAGGCACAGAAAGACAGATAGTTAGGCAGACAGGCAGTGTTGGCTAGTAGACAGAGACAGAAAAACAAACATAGACAGACAGATAAATAGACATAAAAGACAGACATAGATACACACAGAGAGAAAGACAGACACTTAGGCAGACAGGCAAACAGTATACACATCTTCCAATATTACCAATTACCTCTCAAACAAGGTCACTGATACAGAATACAGTAACAACGTACTTTTCATTACGATCATCGTTACGAAATACAGTACCCAACTTCCTCTACTGCAATACACTCACAGTACCTTCCCTCATCACCATCATCATCACTAAATACATAACTCAACCACAATACAGTCACAGTACTTTCCATCATCATCATCACCATCATCACTATATACCTAACTTCCTCTACTACAGTACACTCATCATACCTTCCATTATCATCACCATCATCACTAAATACATAACTCCCTCTACGACACTACACTCACAGTACCTTCCATCATCACCATCACCATCATCATCATCATCATCACTAAATACCTAACTCCCTCTACTACACTACACTCACAGTACCTTCCATCATCACCATCAAAACTCCCCCTAATTAACAAGATGCATAAATTACCTCCCAGACAGCCAAAACTCACAGCTGACCTAAAATGCACACTAGTTCTGCATTTATGAGCAAAGAATATGGTGAGGGATGATGTTATGTTGAGGAAAACGGTTATCATAAATTTTTAGGCACAATATAATACGATGTGATGAACCAACGTGAAAATTCTGACCTAGTAACACACAAAATAATAATACCATAATGAAAAATAAATCCACAGATGAATTATGCTCATGCAAGACGATAAACAAAACTAGAAACTAACAGGCGAAGGAAGAAACCCCTCATGGAACAGACTGAAGTAATATACACATATATAATCTGCTTAGAAAGACTGTTGTTGTGGCTCCAGGATGATCTCAATGTGAACTTGGTGGACTGCAGGATGAGGACAGCTTCAGCCTGCAGTCCATCACCTTTTCTGAGGATAAGGGGGAATAAGGAAGGAGTTGAGGGACGTCTGTATAGCCAGGCAGTGGATCCACCCGGTTATATCAGTGCCACCATGTGAAGGCCTCCCTCCCCAGCATCTCTTTGAAAGGTAATGGGTTAATAGGGCTAATGTATTAATTATTTTTTAGTAACAATCTGAATAACATCTTCGTCACACATAACATGATGGATGCCGACTCTCTGGGGGTTGAACTTTGTACTCTTGCCCTGAAATAAAAAATAATAATGTGTTAATGGTAGAGTTATGTGCAAGATTATTATCATTATTATTATCAGAACAAAATAGTGTGTTAGTGGAGAAGTGCAAGATTATTATTATTATTATTATTATACTGTCATCATCATATCATCAACAATGTCATCATCAACACTGCTCATATTTCCACCAAAAGATGAGGTGATGCATAAATACACATTAAAATTCCAATACATCTGCTGTGTACCTAATGACAAAATGAATACTGAAAATATACTCCTCCTCTAGTGAAAAAACAGCCTGGTTAATAAACACAGCAAATTGGTAATACTATTCACAGGATGACCCAAAACAAAAGAAGGCGGTGGAAGGAATCAATAGTAAATTACAATATAAACGTACGATAAGAACATCATGGAGTCTGACTTGCACAGAGGTTACAAGGGAGGAAGGGTGATATGGAGGCAATCTGTTTCTGGTCACCACTTCTAGCATGACAGTATTTGGCTCTAGACAGACAGATTGACAGATAGATAGATAGATAGTGGTGGAGATACTCTGGAAGCACTTCTGCGTTAATAATCTACTTAGCTAGAAATTTGTTAGTTATATTTCCAAATTTCAGTTTCAGCTGTACAGCAGGAAAAGTCACCTGACAAACCCCAAAACCTTGACCAGCAGTGAGAAGAGTCAAAATGATCATCACCACCAAGATAATCATCATCATCATCCTGACTTGTTTATCCTACCAAAGGATGGGGTGAAGTAGGGTCCAAAGAGCAAGAGAAAATGGATGGAAAGAGAACTATCAACAACAGCATACCCATTCAAAAATGCCACTCTCTCAATCACTCATCATTCAAGTCCCTGGGATCCTGACCACCTCAGAGGCATATACATCCACACTTATGCATTTCAAATTATCTATTAGCAAGAGTTAATTCAACAACTATCACATCACTGAGTAAAAACAGGGGTGCCAAACTCTGTCCCACACAAAATTCTTCAAACCAGATTATAACACATTTACATAAATATATCCTACATTAATATGATGTAATACTACTGCACTCACCACCAGTAATCTGCATCTCCAAACACAGCACAGTAAAATTTTAAATACATAATGAGAAAAAAGAGACGCATCGCAAATTATTCTCAAAACCCACCTCTAATGCCTTAAAAATCCAGTGCACTTACCCAAACCAGGGCATACTTGAAGACGGCAACAATGGATCGATGGATGGAGTGGCAGACGTGTTCCACCGTGGCCCCACCTCGCAGGATGATGGGATCTGAGAAGTCCGGCGCACATCCCGGCTTCTTGGTGTAGATGCGTAACAATGATAGTTCCTGCCACGTCCGCTCCAACAGGTAATCCAGGTTGAGCTTCATGTTACAGCTGTAAGAGGGAAAGACAAAGACCATATGGGTGTGGGAGTATTCTATCTACCTATCAAGCAAATGACACCATCTATCAGGGCTCTTGTTTGGCGAGCCACAGCTCGCAAATGCGAGTATTTTTTCCCTTCAGTGAACAAATTTTACATGCAAGTTGCCTTTTGGCGAGGAGAAAATACATCCACTTCAAAACCCAGTAAACTATAAAATAAGAAAATCTCACTTAAATGAACAAAAAAGCACATTATGATTGATTATTAAGTCTTCCTGGTCACTGTTGAGAATGTTTAAAACCTCATTATAAGATTCTAATCATCACAATGTGTAAATAAATAATTTATTGCTCGTAAAATATTCCGGCTCGTAGTCAGTTTGGCTACTAAAAATTTATTTGGCTCCTAAATTGAAACCTTAGGAGCCAAATGGCTCGCAACCATCGGCAGTTAGCAAGAGCCCTGTCTATCTATCTATCTACAGCCAGACACCTCAATCCCATTAGATGTGGCCACAAAGAAATTGCCTCCATGTCTCAATCAAATGACACTATCTATCTATCAACAGCCAGACATCTCAACCCCGTAAGAGGTGGCCACAAACAAATCGTCTCCATATCGCCCCGTCCCCTGACATTTAGCTGCCTTCACCCCCAACTTACGCCCACCTCTCTCATATTCCTCTCTACTCCATCCCTTCCTCTCATCCTCAGTCACCCCCTTCCTCTCCCCCCTTCAACCTCACTCACATACACTCCCCTAGCTAGTCTCTTACTCTCCATCCTTTTCACATGGCCCAACCACCTCAATGCACTTCTCTTAACGCCATGCTTCCTCATAAAAGAATCCCCATACTGAGGTTGGCCAAGACACAGCTGATGTTTTCTATGGACTGGAAGCTAAAACAAGAGCCAAACCAACTCATTACTTCCCAACAACTACTGAAAACTGCTTATAAGAGAACTCCATGCTGTGTATTAGGATTTGTAACAATGTGATGGTTTCAGCTTCTGACTCTATGTACTTGTGGCTGAATGTTTCCAGCCTAAAAGTGATAACTGTGTGGCTAGATACCAAGTTTTAGTCATATTTTACTCTTATGGTTGTTGCTAAATCCGGTCTTTCTGGCAAAGCAAATCCATCCACCAAACACAAACAACTGTTTTGGTGGGGCCGTCTTGCACAGTCTGGTATAATACGAACACCGTGTAAAAAACTGGTGTCCCCCTGTGGTAGATAGTGCCTCGCTAGGGTCGATGTTATCCACCCATTTAGCACCTAATCACTATCTATCTGTCTGTCTGTCTATCCATCACCCAATCCTCTATGGCACTATGTCACTTAATCACTATCTATCTGTCTGTCTACTCATCACCCAATCCTCTATGGCCCCATACCACTTAAGCACTATCCATCTGTCTGTCTGTCTACCCATCATCCAATCCTCTATGGCCTTATAGGCTTAAACCACTTAATCACTATCCATCTGTCTGTCTGTCTGTCTGCCCATCACCCAATCCTCTACAGCCATATCAGGGGTGTATGAGACTACAGCTGCACACAAACATCTCACCTTACAACAACACTCTGAGGCAAATGCGCTACTCGGTCCACCTCCTCTATGGACACCTGATCAATCTTGTTGTACACATAGAGGCACGGCATGTACACCCGGTTGCCAGAGATGACGTCAATTAATTCATCGGATGTACAGTCTTCCCGGAATATCACCTGGAATGGAACGATGCAAAATAACTAACTTACCCTTTTCACTACAGTTACGAGCGTTTTTTCTTATGTAAAGCTATCCTCATATAATTACACAGTATATATTCAATTATAACCATGCAGCATCCCTCAACTCCATCCTTATCCCCTAAAGGAGGATGGTGGACTGCAGAGAAGGGCAACTTTAGCCAGCAGTCCACCAGTTAAAGTCAATTTGAGGCTACGATCACAAAAACAACAAGACTATCAGAAACATGCTCATTGAAATATGCCACACTATTACTTGCAGAAAATAAGAAACAAAAATAAATAAATACATACCTGTAGATAAATGAATAAATAAATAAAAATAATACACATAGTCCTTCGAATCAAGCCTCATCTAAACCCACCTCAGCGTTGAAGATCTTGTACTCGTGTAGGATCATCTGTACCATCTTTTCGTCAATCTTCGTCAAGGTACACGTCGCGTTGAACTTGATGCCGCCAGCCTTCTTTTGCTGTAAGAATATCATCATCGTCATGTTATCATTACCAACATCATTGTTGTTCGTAATCCTGACCCGATTTTAACTAAGTGGATAATTAAACCATCATTATCATCATCACCATCATGACCCAATTTCTATGCCAGTATATTTTTCAAATGGGCAACTTTGTGACTTTTCTCTCTCTCTCTCTCTCTTTTTTCTTTGTGTGTCCAACTCTGGGCAAAGGCTTCAGGGCCTATCCCAAGGCCAAGTAGTCCTCCTACACACCTCCACATGTCACACTTCAGCACTAACACCCACCGTCAATGTTGAATACATGCCAGTGTTGTCACATACAGGACTGGAGCACCGGTATTAGTGGGGATATTTTTATGACATGTCGGCAGGTCTTCTGGTAGATCAGTAAAGTCTGCTTTTGTGAAATTCAAATCCTCAAACTGTTCCCTGCCCCTGCGGGGATTTAATCCTGGGTCCATTAGGACTACAGGCCACCTCACTACAAAGTCAGCCACTGCCTCCACATAGTCTCAAAGTACAATAAAAACTATAGTTCTAGAAGTTGCATTAACACATAAAACACATTTCTATATTCAATTCCTCTTAGAGTTCATGAGCCAATGATATAATGAAACCAAAACAGAACATATATACCATATATAGCAAGGGTTACATAAAATTTTCTCTTTGCTTTCAATTGTAAGTGTTAGGACTGTGATGCATATGGGCAGGTTGAGCAGGACTGGACTAGGAGAGAATGTGTGAGACTAATTCAATGAAGCACTGTATAGTCTTGAACACAGAGGGACATAGAGGAAAAAGTGGGATGGGTCCTGAGAAGATATATCAGGGTTAACAACTTGACCAGAATGAAAAATATATAATAAAATACTGTAAAAAAATAAAACTGCCATCCAAATGTACACAAGTATGTATATATGTAGATGACTCAATTAATTTTTTTCAGACTGCACTTCCTTGCTCCACATAACACACACACACAAACAAAGTAGCTATGTAATATAATCCTTTTCAACACACAAATCTAAAGGCCAATAAAAATGAGCCTCTAAAGATATGCATTACTTTTAATCATCACCATCATCATCCAGACTCTTACTTCCACCTAAAGATGGGGTTTGGTAAGATCTACAAACAAGAGAAACTGAAAGATATGCAGGAGAACTATTATGCTTTCTCTTGCCTTGTTACTGGATCCAACCTTCATTTTAACCTCTTCAGTCAAAGGCCATCTTTTTTGTAATATTCTAATGCTATCTATCTATCTATCTATTGCCAGTTGCCATAATCCCGTAAGAGGTGGCCATTTGACTTTGAGTTATTGGTTTTACGGGGAGGGGCATTAACCCTTCACCAATCCACTTGTTGACAAGTAGGGAGTACGTATGGTTTGGTTATATGGTTACCACCCAGTGCTGTAAATGGTTTCTTGGCTTACAGGAAACCATTTGACTTGTCACTCAATGTAAAGCCACCTGTAAAGGAAAGAAAAGCAATAAGAAGTGACAGGAAAGATGGGAGAAATAGGAAGAGAGGAGGACAGGCACAGAAAAAGAATGATAAAGCCTAAGGAAGAAGTAGGCAGCACTACATCAAGTGAGTGGATGATGGTTGTCACCACCTACCATCAAATATTCTAATGCCTCCACATAATTTTCTTCATTTGAGGAGAAATGCATAATAATGATGGGCTAACTGCCATATTCAACCCCTCCCAGTCTGAAAATCCCTCTTTATTCTTGTCTGATGGCAATATACAGGATTCATTCGCACCTTATATAACACAGTACTCATCATCCACTCTGCTGGCAATGTCTTGTGTTTTCCAGGGAAGGCTCAGTCAATGTTAGCACAGTTTAACCTACATCATTCATTCATCTGCTACTTCCTCACCTTGCCCTAAGGTGGGAAAGGAGGTCCAGATGATGACGATGATGCTACTTCCTCTGCCTCATTCATGTGCACACCAGCAGACTGAGCCTTTTAACCCTTTCGATACTTAGGTTAGCAGTGCAAAAGTCACCCGCTCGTTACTGGATGACGAAGGCTGTGTCAAATCTAATCTCACCCACTCATTACTGGATGACACAAGCTGCGTCAAACAAAATCAACCCTTGATTTTTTTGCTTTAGAATTTTTGTGCATCCATTCCTGGATGCACCAAGGTGCTTGCTGCATCTCAGTGTATTGTTCTGTGTGCCCCACCCATGCAGGCAGAGGCGTAAATAAAGGCAGGGGATAAAATAATTTATCAACAACTTTGGCAGTGCGAAACACCGCTCCCGCACTGCAGCACGATCGTAAGATAATTCCTCTTGCAGTACAGTACATAAAACTGACTCGAACTGTCCTACAGTAAATGTTTACATACCAAAATGTAGCTAACGAAATTTCCTAAAACTCTTTCTCAGTAACAATTACCATAAAACATATACTTCTATGAGGAAACACGAAGGAAGGAAAAAATATCGTAAATCAGCGCATAATTTATATTCGTCAAACGTTTTTATCAGCACCATAAGCAAGTACAACTATTCGAGATTACGAGGAATAAAAAATCACGGAGATAGAAGCAAAACTAAGGATATGACGATAAAACGTTTAAGAAGTACCACGAGCGTGGAAACAGGGGGATTCTCCCAGCACTCAGCCAAGGCCGAGCCAGCCCACATCCTGAGTACTTGCCCACGGTTGGATGCAGACTGCGTCCTCCAGTAACAAGAGAATTAACCTGCATCACTCATTCGCTTGCTACTTCCTCTGCCTCATCCATGCTCACACCAGCAGACTAAACATTCCACACAACACACAAGAAATCACCCTGCTGTGTAGAAGAAGAGCATTATACCATCATGTACTGGTATTTAATTAAAAAAAAAGCCTTCAGTGAATTCCTAAGAATAATCACTAGCTACCTATGCTATTTTTCTTCCAAAATTAAGGAAAAAGAAAGCAAACAAGTGGGAGAACTATTATTATTTCCCTTTCCTTGTCTCTGGATCCTCCTTACCTTAAAATAGATGCCAGGTTTTCTCTTATTTAATCTAATGCCAACAGCTTCCAGTTCTGCGGTTAAGAGTTCCTTCTGAACTTCTCCCTTCGTCACATCAACCATCATTATCACAAGATCTGCTGTTCGGGCTACTGCAATGACCTGTAATGACAAACAGTACATTAACACTGAAGAAGATCGAGTACAAAGGTATACGAGAGAGGAATACGTAAACTAGGGGGAGGGCAGCGAAAAGGAAGGGGACACGGCAACATGGAGTGATGTGATTTGTTTGTGGCCACCCCTTATGGAATTAAGGCGTCTGGATATAGAGAGACAGATCAACAGACATTATCACTACTCTCATGAACCATCAATACAGTATGACCAAGACACAGAACAGCAACAGGGAATCATAATACTCCTAAATGTAAATATTATAAATTCTTGAACATTATTAGAGATGTGCCGATACCAAGATGTTGGCCGATACCGATACTGATACTCCGATACTAACAAATGGCCGATACTTTGCCGATACTGATACCAACAATTTTTTATTTTGATTTTATTTATTTGACTTTATTTTGATTTATTTGATGGGGGGCAACGAGAGTGTTGTTAATGCTGGAGCAATATTGTAATCGACATATAATATTAATACAGTATATGACAATGTTACATCATGCATGTAATTAAAATGTAATATAATATCATAACCATCTGTTTATCAGTGTCAAGGAACATGATCTTGAACCACATAATAAACCAGAAATGTATCGGAGTATCGGCCATATTTTTACCTTGCCGATACCGATACTACAAAAAAGAAAGAAAAAAAAAAAAAGGCTGATAGTGCTGTTACTAATACCAATACTATCGGCACATCCCTACTATTTACACGTTATTCAATGCCTCTGCATGGTACAGTATATGCAAATGTAATGAAATGTGCATAGCAAAGTCATATAGAAAACAGTAATATAATCCCTTTAAAATTAACGAATATCAAACAGAACACAGGAAACCCAATCATGAGCAAAAAAAAAAAACATCTGGCTTGTCCCTGAAGGAAATAATGCAACGACGGCCAGTACCCTCTACAAGGTTTAACGATCTGAGGTTGGGCTTTCATAAACCAAATACAAGACCCGGAGATCAGCTAAGGCCTTGAGAAGTGTAGATACTTATAACAATCAGTAGTATCATCAGCGCAGTTAAATACCATAATCAAAACTTCTTCCTACTCACCTGCCTACCCCTACCCTTGCCCTGTGAGGCCCCTTCAATGATTCCCGGCAAATCTAACAATTGGATGTTTGCCCCCTTGTACTCAATGACGCCAGGGATGCAGGTGAGGGTGGTGAACTCGTACGATGCTGCCACACTCTGCGTATTGGTCAGCGTACTCAGCAGGGTGGACTAGCGGGAGGAGAGAAAACATTATCAGCCACAGAGTATTATCAACATCATCATCCTAACCCCATTCTCCATTAGCAGACTAGGTGGACTGGATCCAAAAATAGGAAAGCTATTAACATCATCAAGTGCACTGTCAAAACAATGCAATAAAACCCTGATAATAGGAATGGCCAAGGTATAATTGAAGTCTTTTATGGCCTAGGACCTTAACCAGTGCCAAAATCATCTAATGGTCTAACAACTGTATACATCCTAGCAAATGATACACTATTATTAGACACAACATTCTATTATGTATCATATCTTAGTCACAAAATTAAATAACAGCATCATCATGTAACAAAATACAAAATACAGTATATCCAGTTCTGCAAACCACTATCATGTGACAAAACATACATAATGTATGGAACTAAGTACAAGTTTGATACAATGAAACAATAGAGAAACTACATATAGTACAGTATTCCATTAGACCACATGATGCTTCAGTTCCATCTGTCCATCTGAAGATCATTTGAAGGTCATAACAGCAACTACAAAACTACTACACTATATATTTATTTCTGTTTAACAAAGGCCACATCTTTTACAATTACAGTAAATATGGTACCATACATGTACACACAACATACTCTACCCACTATCTATACAGTTTCTCACCTAACTTTCACATTTTACCAATGATTATGACAGGCAATGAAAAAAACAACTGTGAATACAGTGATCCACTGGTTATCAGGCACTTAGGCTAGTTAGTGTGGTTTTTGTTATCATTGCAAGATAAACATCCACACTCCTGCCATTACTGTACATTTTTTGGCTCAATAACATTGTTATTGTGCACCTGAACTGGTTTCTGCCAACAATGATGGTGCAGCATCTGTGGATTCTGACGGTTTTGAGGGATTCAAAGATGAGACCACTAATTCTCCACCTTCTACCCTTGGAACCCTTTCCCTCAAACCCATCTCTGGTCTCCCTATGGTATAAGCTTCTTCCCTATTGTGCCCTTTTCATCACTTGCTATAAACCTAACCATGCCTGTGTGCATTTCTGATACTTACCATAACAGTATGTACTGTGTGTATTAAATGGGCCTAAACTGTTGTAGATGGGAAAATTTGGGCTTGCACTTGGGATGCCTGGGATGAATTAGGATAAATCCCATAGATTCTGTGCTTTCGTTATTGTGCAATTCCATTATCATGCACCATGTCTGGTACCAATTATGCACGATAACCAAAGGATCACAGGATTATAAAAATCTCAATTCCATCAACTGTAAGTCATTCTGCAGCAGTTAAGAAAAAAAGAAAGCAATACAAAAACAGGAATATATAGTATTGTAATAAAAAAAATGAAAATATACAGCATTAGTCACAATTATCCTCATACCTCTTTTTCTTTATAAAATATACACCATATTTATTATGCATGAAGGGTTAAATTAGTACAGGCTTGATAAGTAAGAATCCAGCTGAACCAATACAGTACCTTGCCGACGGATGGGAAGCCAATCAGCGCCACCCGAGCATCACCACTTTTCATAACATCGAAGCCCTCGCCTTTCTCCCCCTTCTTCCCTTGTGGCTCCAGCAACTGAGTGCGGTATTTGGCGAGCTTGGCTTTTAACACTCCTAAATGGTACTCCGTCGCTGTTGACAAAAACATGTATTAATGATTATCTATCTATCTATAGCAGTGATTCTCAAACTATGGGTTGCGACCCACCTTTAGTTCGCGAGAGGAATTTTGATGGGTTGTAGGGACATCATCCATTCATTCATTGCCAGACACCATGTGTCCCAAACGGGGTGGCCAAGGGCTTAGAGTTAATTGTTTTACAGGGAGGGGCACTAATCCTCCACCAACCCCACTTGACACGTAGGGAGATACTGTAGAATAAACCTAAAGGTTTCAGTGTATTTTATTTACTTAACTGAAATTGTAATGATCCTTATCACACTATTAGCATATTCATAATAACTACGAGAGGCTATATATCGGTGACTTTCACTCTCTCTCTCTCTCTCTTTACCCTATGGGTCGCGAAGTCTTGAAATATTCCAAATAGGGTCACACACTAAGAAGTTTGAGAACCGCTGATCTATTGCCAGGCACCTTAATCCCGTAGGGGGTGGCCACAAACAAATCGACCCATGTCACCACGTCCCTTGCCATTCCGTTGCCCTCTCTCCAATTTATACCCCCTCTCTCCTATACCTCTCCATCCCTCCATCTCATCCTCAGTCTCCCCCTCCTTCCCTTATTAATCAAATGTAGAATTTAAAAGGAAAATCTGCAGTTACAAAAATATATATGGTATGTACAGTATAAATAATTTTTCACGCAAACGTATGAAATGTAGTGGTCGGTGAGGGTGCCCATCATCCACTCACTCAGTGAAGTGGTACTCTGTTTTTGGTAACTACACTGAATGAAAAGACAAATGATTTCCTATGAACCAGGAAATCATTTAATACGCCAGGTGGTAACCTTATAACCAATAAACACGTGTTCCCTACGTGTCAACAACTGGTTTGGCGGAGGGTTAGTACCCGTTCCCTGAAAACAACAAACTAAAAATACAAACAAGAAGCATCGGATCAGGATGGACCAAGGTGACGACCAAAGACCAGACATATGACATGGTACAGACTGCAACGTGGAATGGAAGGGGTGCAAATGACGAGGTGAAAGAGACAGAGATTGTCCAGGTGCTCAAGGGTGCAAAAGTGGACATACAGTATGCAGATTAACTGAGACTAAATGGAGAGGTGAGAGTCTGAGAGAGTGGGAGTATGAATGGGGTATAAGAGCAGGAGTACTGTAGATGAGAATGAGAGGGCAAAAGAGGGTGTATGTATTGTTGTGTGCAAGAGATGGAAGGAGAATATAGAGAGTATGGATCAGTTGGTTCGAGGACTGTGTGGGTAAGACAGAAAGTGGTAATAAAAACATGGGCAACTGTGTGTGTGTATATGCCAATTCATGATCATGCAAGCAGAGTGAAAGAAGGGTTCTGGGCAAATGTGGAAACATGCATGGAAAAGTTTAAGAGAAATGAGAGAGCGTTTTTCACAGGAGATATGAATGTAAAGGTGGACGGAGTAGTTGGCGAGTGGGGTGTGCCTGCAGAAATAGATGAGAATGGCAGTGCTCTAGTGGACATTTGTGAGGGGAGGGGGTTGGTGATAGTCAATACCGTCTTTAGGCTCAAAATGATCCATAGGTATATGTGGCGAGTCATGGGATGGGTGGGTGGTGAACTGAATGAATGGAGGGCACTGTCTGATTATGTGTGTGTGGATGACAGAATGACAAGGTATGTAGCTAATGGGTGCAAGAGCACAGAGGTTGGGGGAGTGGACCTTCTGACCACCAATTGGTGGTCGCAAAACTCTAGGTTCAAGTGCAGTGGAGGAATAGAAGAAGGGAAGGACAGCGGGAAGTAGTCCACACAAGGTGGGTAGAAAGGTTGCAAGAGGATGGGAAAAAGCAGAATATAAAAGAGAAGTGGAGAAGCGACTGGGTAAATATGATTTGGATCTGACAGGGGAGGTGGAAGGTGCCTGCAAGATTTCCACAGTAGTCTGTGCAGCATGTGAGGTGGTGTGTGGGGTGAAGAGAAGACGAAAGGAGGTGCAAGGAACAACATGGTGAAATGAAGAGGACTGGCAAGCTGTGGCAAAAAAGAAGAAAGCTTATAGTGAGTGGATGGAAAGCAGAGGCATAGAGGATGTTGAGAGACAGAAGAGTGACATATGTAGAGTGGAAGAGAGAGGTGAAAAGATTAGTATGAGATTATGAAGAGAGTGGATATGGAATCTGAGTGTAAAGTAGAGGGAACGTGAGAAAACGTTCTGGAGGGTGGTATAGAGAGTTAGACAAGGTGATAAAGAAGTTAGTACGGGAGTGAAAGATAAAAATGGAAGATTGATAGTGGAGAAGCGGGCAAAAGTGAGCAGATGGAGAGAACACTTTAAGGAACTGTTAAACATAAAGAATGAAAATAATGTGAGTAGAAGTGGCTGGTGAATGGCAGGGAGAAAGAGGGTGGTGAGATGACAGGAAGAAATCAGTTGGATGGAAGTAGTGGAAACAAAGTACAAAGTCAAAATGGGGAAAGGCCCAGGAACTGATGGAGTGTGTGGTGAAATGATGAAGCATGGGGGAGAAATAGTAGCAGAATGGATATGGAAGATGTGCAGATTGGCCTGGGAGGAAGGTAGAGTCCCAGAGGATTGGAAGTCAAGTATAATTATTTCCCTGTACAGAGGAAAATGGGAAAAGAAGTATGTGGTAATCATAGGGGCATCTGAATAACAGGCAAGGTATATGCTAGGATACTTCTATCTATCTATTGCCAGACGCCATAATCCCGTAAGGGGTGGCCATTAGACACTGAGTTATTGGTTTTATGGGGAGGGGCACTAACCCTCCACCAACCCACTTGTTGACACGTAGGGAGCACGTATGGGTTGGTTATATGGTTACCACCCAGCGCTGTAAATGGTTTCTTGGCTTACATGAAACCATTTGGCTTGTCACTCAATGTAAAGCCATCTGTAAAGGAAAGAAGAGTAATAAGAAGTGACAGGAAAGATGGATAATGTAGGAAGAGAGGAGGGCAGGCACAGAAAAAGAATGATAAAGGATAAGGAAGAAGTAGGCAGCACTACATCAAGTGAGTGGATTGCTAGGATACTTACTGATGGAATTAGGGAAATAACAGAGGAATTACTTGGTGAAGAACAAGAAGGTTTTAGGATGGGAAGAGGTGTAGATCAGATATTCAATCTTAGATCTTTAGTGGCAAAGTTTCTAGAGAAGGGAAAGAAGTTGTATGCGGCCTTCATGGATTTGGAGAAAGCGTATGACAGAGTGGAAAGACAAGGAATGTGGAAAATATTAACGCCATGACGATTATGTATGAGGGTGCTAAGGCTGTAGTGCATGTTGATAATGAACTGAATGAATTTTTATATTTGAATGTTGGACTGAAACAGGGATGTGTCATGTCCCCATGGTTGTTAAATTGGATGGGGTTATAAAAGAGATATATATACAAGGTAGAGCAGTGGATGTTGGAGGATGACAAAGGGCAGTGCTTGGAAACTTCCAGTATTGTTGTTCACAGATGACACTGTACTGTTAAGTGAAGACGAAGGGAAACTGCAAGGCTTGGTGAATGAGTCTGGGAGAGTGTGTTAGAAACAGAATCTAAAAGTTAATGTAGGGAAGAGTAAAGTTATTGTCTCAGAGAAAAATAAAGTCACTGAACATACAGTGAGGCTGGATGATGAAGAAATGGCAAATGTGAATGCATTTAAGTATAGGCCTAGTGCTTGGGTCATGTGATGAGTAAGGATGGAGGTTTGGAGGATGAAGTGCTTGAAAGGGTACAACAGGGAAGAAAGGTGACTAGTTCTTTGAAAGCTGTGATAAGAAATAGGGAAGTGAGCACCACAGTAAAAATAAGTCACTACATGACAGTATTGTGATACCAACTTTAATGTATGGAAGTGAAGCTTGGACCTTGTTGGAAGGACAAAAGTCAAGAGTGAGAGCAGTGGAAATGAATTATCTGAAAGGAGTATGTGGAGTTACATGGCGAGACAGACTGATGAATAAGGAAGTGAAGAAGCGCTGTGGTGGGGATGTGGATGTGACAAAAAGTGTCAGGAGAAATACACTGAGGTGATTTGGCCATGTGGAGAATGGTTAGTGAGACATTAACAAGGAGAGTGTATGTAAGTAAAGTGGAGGGGGAGGGAGAGGGAGGGGGAGACTGAGGATGAGATGAAGGGATGGAATGGAGAGGTATAGGAGACATGGGGTGTGTGAGTTGGGGGATGGGCAGTGAAATGGTGGCAGACAGGGCAACATGGAGGTGATTTGTTTGTGGTCACCCCTTAAGTGAAATGGTGGCAGACAGGGCAACATGGAGGTGATATGTTTGTGGTCACCCCTTATGGGATTAAGACATTTGGCAACAGACAGATAAGTAGACAGATAGCACATGTATCAGAGCGAATGATAGCTTTTATGCACCAGAAAGCTCCAACATGTTGAAAAATTTCGGTATCTATTTTTTCTACATGATAATACAGTTTTCAAATAAACTGTGATAAGTCTAGAAAAAATTGGCTTCATCTGAAACTCAAATGAATCACTGTACTGAGTCATTTTCAAATTCTTGTGCTTTATTCCTAGTTTTTGAGGAATTTCCCATGCACTACATGACAGCATGACACATCAGGGAAAAATTAACTCTTCAAATATACTTTTAACTGTTATTAAAAATCCCACATCATACATGACACCCACATCTGATGGTGCTTCAATGATGGCAAACTAAAATACAGGATAAAAACAGTTTTCATATCAATGCTGACCAAGATGTAATACTGAATAATTAAAGAGACACCAATAATTTACTGGACACAAAATGCTTCTCTATGATCATCTGTTCTTTCATCATTCCTTCTTGACAGTTCATAAGATGTCAACCTCATATAATAAAACTGTCTAAGGTATTATGCTGACATTTACAACCAGTAATCAAATACAAATAAACATCATTATCATCCAGCTACCCGCAACTCAAACACATGCATTAGCATATCAGAAGTTGCTATTCTGGCCCCCTCGTTCATCTGGACGTGAACCCAGTGGACTGCAGGCTGAAACAACCCTTCTCCTGTAGTCCACCATTCTCCTTTTGGGGGATATGGTGGATCAGGTAAATTTAATATACACATAATCCCAGCACATAAATCACTCAGTCTCATCTGTCATTTGGGACAAGATTTTTCAAGGCACTATACCATTTTTCCACCAGCCTTACCTTTATTTTTCTGGGTCCTGGCGATCTCCTTTTCAATCTCCCCGATCCTTTCCAAGATGCCCATGGTGGAAAACTTAGCTCCAGGCCCCGGAAATAGAGAGAAAAAAGGAGAGAAAATGTGGCCAATCGAGCAACGTGAGACTGAAGGGCAGATTGTTGTTGTTGTCCGCTGGCATGACACCTTTGAAACATAAACATTTATTTTGTACTATAAATTGTTAAGTAGAGGTGCATATTTGCCTTCAAAGTAATGCACGAATATTAAGAGCAATTATTAATTCCATATTTTTTATTGATTCTCCAAATTTTCAAAACCATAACTCTACATTATGAAGTCGAAATTATGAGGACGGAATTAAAACCGATTGACACGAATTCAGAAGTAAATTTTAGCACTATCTGAAAATATATATTCAAGTTGTTAAGGTACTTGTGCAGATGTATCACACTATTTTAATATAGTCATAATATTGAAAGATGTATTGCCGACCTTAGTGTGTCTTCTGCTGCGTCTGGGTGAAGGTTGTGGCCGAGTTCTGTCCTTGAAATTTCATATATTAGGCTGTTTTTCCCGTCTTTAGTAATTATCCGAGTGTAGATATATACCACCAGGGATTATATGTGCTGGCGACACTTCGAAGAGGACAAGGACGAGTAAGGAATGGCAGCCTAAGCAATAATGTCAGTGCTACAGGGCATGATGCAAGCTGGAAGGTGTTATACAAGCGGTAATAATTAAGTATTTGACTGACCCTGGTTTCCATATAAGTAATTAATCCATAAAGAATAATGAAACATAATCCAGGTTCCGTCAAGCGCTTAAATATTACCCACACAATCATTTCTCGAATCCGCACAGCATGCAGTGTTATCCATTCATTTTATATTGCATATTTGTCTCTCGATCACCATTATAATTTAGCTTCACGTGGATGTATTGGTGAATTGGAAGTCTGCATGATATTTTCCTTTATTGTTGCAAGTGGGGGAATTTATGTGATGTGATGAGAGGGGGAGTGTATCTGATGTGATGAGTTTAGCCCCTTCACAACGATGATTTATAATTGCAATCTCCAGACGAGTTTAATCAGCATAGTTAAGATTTTTCAAGGTGGAGGGATTAGATACAGCCTTACCCCTTCATTTCAGAAGCTCTTACCTAAACTGAGTAAAATTATCTGGGAGCAGCAAAGAATGAAATATTGAGAGTTATATTTGTATGAAGGGTAAAAATAATGCAATGCTTGGAATTAAAAAAGGGATATCCAGACTGAAGGGGTTGTCATTGTTGTTTCTAACTCTGTAGCCGTGGAATATCCTGCCGAAGTTGAATATCATCAACCGGAATAATAATAATGTGGATAATAATAATAAAAGTTGCACTAGCCTGAAGGGGTTAAATGGAATATGGGTTGGGCATTTGCAGACATTATATATATTGAAAGTTTTTATGTTTGGACGTTAAGCATGACACCTTTATGTACCATATATCTTGCATAAGCATATGCAAAGTGTATTTTGGGCATCTTTTGTGTGATAAGGTCCTTCTTTTTCTCTAGGAATTACAGTATAGCAGTAAGTTTTATTATTATTATTACAGCTGTTGGATGCTTAAATAATTTTGTGATAATGTAGACGGCAAACAATTTTTTTTCTCAAGCCACCGTATAGGTCCATGGGTAATGTAGAAATACTGTATACTGTAGTGGGTTATTCACTGTAGGCAGCATCATTTTTTTTTTTTTTTTTTTTTCTAAATCTGGGCAGTCCTCATTATTTGTCAGGGACAATTGCTTTGTTGGCCTATTGGGCCTCCCAGCACTTCCTCTAATGAGAACCATTATTTTGAACTGCACATTGCTTTGCTCAGAACCAACATTTTTTGCGTCGACACAGGAGCAGATGCACTGCATCCCTGTTGGCCGTTCAACTGTAAAACCAGTGGTAACAGTTACGGGTCAAAACATCTCTTTAGAAAATTTAATTCTGCATGTAACTGAAATGTCCATCAGTGACCCAGTTGCAACCATCCTGCCAAGTTTCATTAAAATCCTTTTTCCAGTTTAGGCTGCAATAAACACACACACAGGCCTATATGTACTGTACATGGCCAGGATTATAATAGATGTTTTTCAAAATATCAGAGTTTTTTTCAGTGTAATTGGTAGTGTAGCTACATTGGGGTAAGCTGTCTATCCATCATCCATTCATCATTTGTCCAGTCAGGAGCATAGGGGCCTGAAGCTTGGCTACTCAGTCCTGACATGTAAGGCAAGGGTAACCAGCCTTGCCTGCCCCTGAGTGGTGTTATGTGAGCAATAAACCCCAGCCATTCCTCAGATGTAAACCCTTATTGTCCCCAACTGGTTGGAGCGCTGTAACCCACTAAATGGCAGTGGTTGAATTATAATCAATCCCATTTTCATTCCTCTTATTGCATTACCATACCGTTGTCATATTGTATCATTTATAAAGGCTCCAACATGCATGCATGCATTAGCCTTGGTCACCTAATGGCAGTTTTCCGCACTGCTTGATGTCTGGCAGCCTCCCTATTCAGTCCCTTATTCCTGAGGTCACTCTCTATGACCTCATCCTAGGTCTTTTTCAGTCTACCTCTTGCAACACTACCCCTGATCTTCACATTTCACACTTTCCCCACCCACTTGTAGCCCTCCATCCTCTCCACATGCCCAAACCATCTCAGTCTACCTCTCCATCACAGCACTAATACGATAAAGTCTCATCCCTCCTCTCAACACTTCAGTCATAAACGTAGTCCCCTCAGGCCTCACATTCAAGTACGCACCACACATCCATCTAATCATTTTAGTTCCTGCACATTTGAGCCTCAGATATCCCCTTCTTTACTGCTCAGGTCTCGTCATACAGTATTGCACTCCTAGCACATGCTGTATACAAAGATCTGTTAGCACTGAGGGAGACCCCTCTTATTGTTAGGAAAGGCAACAGCTCCCTGACCGTCCTCCAACCACTCCTTACCCTCGCCACAGAGCTCCATCCCCACCTCCAGAACATATCATATCCCTCGTAAAACAAAACTCCAGACACTCAAGAAACTCACCAACAAGATTAATTCCTTCATACTTGACAATCTCTTTGATCAGACTTCTTGAAGACTACTGCTCCAGCTGGAGCACTGTGTCCGCTTGACTGCAGACATTATTAGCTAATTTACCCTGTACTGTACACTAGGAGTTACTGTCCAATCAGCCTTATACACTGCCATTGTAGTTCTAGGTACATCTGAACATGGACCCAGTACACTACAGGCCGAAAGTGTCCTTCTCCTGCAGTCACCAGCCCCTTCCCATAGTTTAGATACTGGTACCATTGATGTTGTTTATAAAAGACTTCTCTTTAAGGCTATCTACAGTGAGGGCTTAATGTACTGTCAGTGCATGATCAGTAAGTTATAATTATTGTTTGTTAAGGAATCATTGTGTTTGGTGTACTTAGTTATTAAGTTTTCTCGTTTTTTGTATTAAATAGTTGAAATGACCAGAATAAAAATGCATGATGCTGAATTCTTCTTTTATTTGTATTATTCATCATTAAACTTTTTATTTTTTTCCCACATTGATATGGTGTCTTTTACTAGTTCATTCTTGCTACCACCAAATGAAGAATTGTTGTTGTGGCCTCAGGTTCCTGTCAACATAGCCTAAACCAGGTTAAGTTGCCTCTCCCTTGTGCAGTCTCCCCTTCTCCATTTAGGGGATAGGGATGGAGCTGAGGAATGTGTGGAACTGGGCAGCAGAAATGTCAGGCTTTATTGTTACCACCACATGAAGGTGTTGCTCTCCAGCACCAGACCTTTGTAAATGGGTTAATGAAGGTTGTACAGTACCTGGTATCTAATTCCTTCATATAGCCTAGAAGAATAACGGGCTGGATAAAGTGATGTGGTGGTAGCAGGAATAAATAGGCACCATTATGAAAGAACAAATGCCCTGATGTAGCGACATTTTTCTGTTTATTCTTGCTACTTCCATACAATTTTATTCAGTTAAGGATAAACTCATAATACGGAGAGTTAAAGGCAGTTATATACAACCCCATCCCCACCAATTCAAAAAGCCTCTCATGAAAGGAATTAAATATGGAACTAGCAAGAATACAGCTTAATCATCAACAGAGAGAAGGTGATACAGGTAAGATGCATTTGCCGTTATAAAGCCTGGAAATCCAGCTCGGTACAGTCACTGCATGATAGTGTATGGTTTATGTATTGCTGTATTAATTTCACGTCTCTGTTTCTCATCCTATCAGTTAATGTGGGAGTAAGGGTTTGGATGATGTTTACGATGATTGATGATGACGATGATGATCCATAAGCCCACTTCTCATTAAACTCCCTGAATTTATTGATTGGAGAAAGAGACCTTGCATTTTTTAAGCAAATATATAATCAGTTCCTTGTAATAACTAGGACTGATATTCACAGGAAAGACAGGGAAAGAGAAATGCAGAATATTTCCATCTCTTGTTATTACTGCAAAACATACATCATTCAGATATTAATTAGGGTAACTACTGCAGAATTGATTGAAAAATTGTTTATGAAAATATGTTGATTCACAAATACAGTAATGTTTCTTTTAATTCAATTTCTTCCATATCTAAGGTTTGTTTTTAGTGAGAGTACAAGGAAAGGGAGGGTAAAAGCTGACGATCACGACCATCAAGTGATCCTGACCGACCCGGTGAATTACACATCTTTTGGTCTTGCTTACCTTCCGCACCTCGATATATTAAAATTTTTACATGATTTTAGCCCCACGTACTTTCAAAAATAGTCCTCTGATGATGTACGTGTGTCAGTCTGGCTACCTTGTGTGTTTGATCAATACATGGGTGCAAAAGATGAGTCACTATAAAGCAGGTTAATTTTAGCACTCTCTCTCTCTCTCTCTCTCTCTCTCTCTCTCTCTCTCTCTCTCATTTAATCACCTTCCAGCTTTTCCCACTTCTCTATTTTTCCACTCTCTTTTCTCTCAATTTCACTTGCTTCCTCCCCCTATTCTCTCCATCCCTCTTTTTTGCTACCTTCTCTCTCCTTTTTCTTTTTTCCCTTTCCTGTCTTTTCCTTCCATCCTTCACCTTTCATTTCCCTCCCCCTCTCTTCCTTTCCCTTTCCATCTTTCATGTCATTATTTCTTTTCCCTCCATTCATTCAATTCTCTCTTCTCCAATTCTTCTTCTTTCTTCAAATCCATTCGTTCCAATCTTTTCCTTCCTTCCCTTCATTCTTTCCTGTATTCTCTTAACATCTTGCCTTGCATTCTTTCCCGTCTTTTCATTTTCCTTCTTCCCTTCCATCCTTTCCTATCATTTCCTTTCTTCCCTCCCATTCTTTCCTGTCTTTTCCTTCCTTCTTCCCTTCCATTCTTTCCTGTCTTTTCCTTCCTTCTTCCCTTCCATTCTTTCCTGTCTTTTCCTTCCTTCTTCCCTTCCATTATTTTATATATTTTCCTTCCTTCTTTCATTCTTTTCCTTCCCTCCTTCCTTCCTTCTTCCATTCTTTTCCTTCCTTCCTTCCTTCCTTCCCTCCTCCCTCCCTCCGTACTTCCTCACCTAAACAAACCACATTTTTATCATTCCTCTTCCCCTTCACCCTCCTTCATCGCTCCTTCTCCCCTCCATTCCTTCTTCCTTTCCTTCCTCTTCTCTCGTCTCTCCCATTTCTCCTTCCTCTCTTCCTCTTTCTTTCCTACTAATTCCTTTTCTATTTTTCCTTCCCTTTCTTTCATTCTTTCCCTCCTTACTCCATTTTTCTCTCATTCCCTCTCTCTTTCCTCCTTTCCCTATCTTTAATTCTCCTCTCTCTCTCTCTCTCTCTCTCTCTCTCTCTCTCTCTCTCTCTCTCTCTCTCTCTCTCTCTCTCTCTCGTGAGGATGGGAAATAAAGAGTTGATAGTTTTTTTTATAACCGGCCGTGGAAGACCCGGTTATATCAGTGCCACCGCGTGAAGGTTCCATTAAAAAAAGCCTTCTATATTATCCATACTAACCAGAGAGAGAGAGAGAGCGATAGGCTAGACAGACAGACAAATAGATAGCAATACAAAAGGGAGGGTGTTTTGTGTGTGTGTTTGAGAGTGTTATTCACCCATTCTCTCCCTTTACTTTCCCTCCCACTCTTTCCCTTCTCCCATCTCACCTTTCCTCCCCTCCCATCACCACTACACCCCCCCCACCCCCTCCTGCTGCCACTCCATATCCCCCTCCCTCATACACACGCAAACACTCCAACTTCATGACTCTCTCTCTCTCTCTCTCTCTCTCTCTCTCTCTCTCTCACACACACACACACATACAAAGCTTCACAATACTCTCTGTCTGTCTGTCTGTCTGTCTCTCTCTCTCTCTCACACACACACACATACAAAACTTCACAATATTCTCTCTCTCTCTCTCTCTCTCTCTCTCTCTCTCTCTCTCTCTCTCTCTCTCACACACACACTCACACACACACACACATACACACACATACAAAGTTTCATAATACTCTCTCACACACACGCACAAAACTTCACAATACCCCATTTTCTCTCTCTCTCTCTCTCAGTACTCTATATATCTCTGTCTGCCTGCATCTGTATCTATCTGTCTCACAAAACCTCACAGTATCTCTCTCTCTCTCTCTCTCATACACACGCAGACCACACCCACCTCCATAACCATCTCCTAATAACATCACGTATGGAAAAGTGTGAGTTTTGTTTTTAATACGAAACTATATATGGCCAGGAGAGGGAGAATTTAAACGAAAGACGGATGTGGGAAACGAGAAAAATATTGGAGGAAGAGAGAAAGGTTGAACCGAGAAAGGAGAAACAAGTGCGAAAGTAAGAGAGAGCTAGAGAGAAAAGAGAAGCAAGTGTGAAAGAAAGTTAAAGTTAGAGAAAGACACGAGATAAAGAAGATTAAAGGGAAGGCAATTGCAATGAAAATAGGAAAAACAACGTAGCCTAAGCAAAAACTAAAGACGACGGAGCAAAGAAAACGAAGAAAGTGGAAAAGTAAATGAATAATGAAGATTAGAAATGATAATATAAAAGAAATAATAATGAAGAAGGAAAATACACAGGAAGGAGAAATATTGAG
>NC_136986.1:39524261-39549261 GCF_032717465.1 Coenobita brevimanus
ATTATACTAAACAAAGGCTCTAGGCGGCTCGGTCTGCGGGTGTGGGCGTTGGTGTGACAGTGGGAGTAAGAAATAAAAAAAAAAGTTGGAGAGTACAGACAACAATGAAAGCCGTCCCAGAATCACACGAGAAACTAACCCTGTATATGGCAAAGAAGTGCCCTAACACCTTTTCCTAAGCGATTTAGTTTGTTTATGACACCCTATTCTGTTTCATAAATCCTTCTAATATCGCCATACTCTGCATGAATAACGTACAGAGGGATAATAACGAGGCATATCCAAGAATAAATCGCTAGGGAAAAGGTGTTAGGGAGCTTCCATACCCGACCAAAATAATTATAAGCTTCGGTATTTAGATGGGTTGAAGTTGGGGAAAATAGTTAAGTTTGCCCTTCAAATATCTTGGTTTTCTATGATGCGTCTTTACCGAAAGCAGTTTTCTTTTTCAAAACAAGTGGGATTGGAAACAAATTAAGGCATTATTTGAACTGAATTAAATATATTATCATAATTATCATCATTATTATTATTATTATTATCATTATCATCGTTATCATTATCATCATTAGGCCTATCATCATGTTCATTATCATCATTAGGCTTATCATCATTATTATCACTATAATTATCACCATTATCATCATAATTCAAACTTATTGCGATTAGCGAATGAGTGGATTTGAAATTAAAAGTGTTGTAATGAGAAAGGAATTAAAACCAAAGCTACTCATTTCCTACTCCCACTGCCACACCCACGCCCACACCAGCAGCCTGAGCCGTCCTCGCAACGATTGAAGAAGAGAGAGAGAGAGAAAACGTTAGTAAGAAAACGGGGAGTGAGGAAGTGAAGGATAAAAAGGCAATATGAGAGAGAGAGAGAGAGAGAGAGAGAGAGAGAGAGAGAACAGATTGAATAAATGTTTGGGAAGTAAAAGAGAGAGAGAGAGAGAGAGAGGATGTGAGAAAGCGGAAGGAGGCTATGGGAAAAATGGGAGATGGTGGGAAGGAGATAGGAACTCGCTCTCTCCCACCCTCTCTCTCTCTCTCTCTCTCTCTCTCTCTCTCTCTCTCTCTCTCTCTTCAGTTTCCAAATATTATCCTGTTAAATACTCTTCTTCGTGACTAGTAGAATGTTCACGCGTTAATCTTTTGCTATCTATCTGTCTATTTATTGGCACTCTTCTTAATCCAGTAAGGGGTGGCCACAAACAAATCGCCTCCATGTCGCCCTGTCTCCCGCCATTTCACTGCCTCTCTCCAGCTTACACCCCCTCTCTCATATACCTCCCCATCCCTCCATCTCATCCACGGCCTCTCTCCCCGTCTCTCCCTCCTCCACCTCATACACTCCTCGTTAGTCTCTCCTGAATATTCAAAAATGGAGATAGCAATTTTACACCAAGTTAAAGATAGTGAAGAATTTAAACATTTGAAAACATTTTTTTGGGTATTTGGTGGTATACTGATTACGTTCATCATCATCATCATCATGGGGACCTCCTTTTCCATCCTAGGGCAGGGTGAGGAGTAGCAACGTCAGGACAGCTCAAGTTTGCCCAGTTCAAACGGCCAAGCTTCCATTCACTCATCATTCAAGCCCCCGGAATCCTGGCTCTATCTGATACGTCAAAAACATTCACCACATTCCGCAGCTTCACATAAACGTTCATATATACATCATTATTTTCCACGCTAAATGTTATTCAGTCTTATTTCAAATCATTCTAACGACATACACATCATTCTTCTATCATTCTAACTTTATCTCATCGGTGTTAATTTCTCCATATATTCTATCATAATTGTCTTCTAGTATCATTCTGTCTTATTAAATTCATCATTCTATATCTGTGAGCCGTATTCGTATTAACAGACTCCGTATTCCATTTCCTCGGCGATTTATTTTGCGTATTACACCTTAATATACCGGTGTTAGCTGTAGTATTTCTCTCTCTCTCTCTCTCTCTCTCTCTCTCTCTCTCTCTCTCTCTTTACTGTTGACAATTTACATACTGTGTTGAAATTCCGTAAAACCTCCTCCGCTGCGATTTATTTTCCCTAAACACTTTGACATTCTCATGAGTATTATTATTATTATTATTACAGTACCTACCTTTTTGCCATTAATAATGTAAGAGGATAGGGTAAAGGCAAAATAAATCGCTAGGGAAGAGGAGTTACGAAATCTCCAAAATAAACGTAAACACTGCCTTTCAATATAGACGGGGTGCCATTGATCAGTATTTCGTAACGGCTTGTAAACATTTTCGTGCTAATAATGAACTGTGACTGATAACGAACTCTCCTCCCCCCAGATAACTGCATGGACGTAACCAGACACGCACACAAAGGTGAGTTTTATCATTTTGTATATTTTTTTTAATCTTAGCTGCGTTGGTAGGTCGGTTACATAGCGATTTTTTTTCGTTCCCCTCAACGGTTAGCAGAGTGGAAAGATTGCTAGCTTTCTTTATTTCCTATACAATATACCCTCTTTATTCTATGCTCTATATATATAAAAAAAAAGCTTAACATTTTTCCCATTTCCATGTTAATAAAGTATATTCATTTTGTCGGACGTTAGATAAGAAGTACTGTACGTTAGACTTTTAAAATTTTCCCACTTATTTACTAGTTTCCTCTTCACGTACTCCTTCAGTTTGAAAGATAATGGTCCCTAGTTTCGTTTTTCTCGCTGTCGTCTTGGAATTATAATCTAAGGACCGTGTAAAAACAAAGAATATTATCTGTACGCGTTAGCAAAGTTCAAATTTAGCGGTGTCGGCTGAGGAAATTGGAGGAGGCGTTGCGATTGGCTGGGTGGTAGATTGAAGTGGTCACCCTCCTCCCGTCTTGACTTTTGAACGGCAATTTTTCTCCATTTACTGACCTTAACACAGCCCAAAATTATGACCAGTTACTTTAGAATTATAATTTGGTTTATTTGATGAAGGATATTTAATGGTTAATGCAGGGAGTGAGAGATAAAGGTGTGAGTACTTGTAGAGTTAGTGGAATTCGGCAACTACTCAGCACGTGTGTCGCGGTGGGAGACGGGCAGTGTAAACAGTGATGTCAGAACCGTGAGGGGGAGTGCACGTTACGGTATCCTGGGGCCGTCGGTTCTTGTGCTATCTTTAAATGACGAGGCTGGAGACACCTAGAAAATAATACACAGTGAATAAAACGTCATAAGTGAAGTCATTTGAAAACCAGAAGATTCCGCGGCAGTTTGATCTTGTAATCGGAGTCTGAGTCGCATTTCTTGGCAGGCCGAACTGTTTTGCTAATCATCCTCAAGGAATTTACGGCTCTAGCAAGCAAGATGTGACTGTTTGGCGGAAGTGAGTGACCGAGAGGTGGGAAGTGCTAGAAGAAAGTGCTAGGAGGAGGCGAGAGGGAAAATAAGTGTTAGAAAAAGTGATTTATTTAAGTTTACACCTCTGACTCCGTGCCAAGTGCGGTGTTTGTGTGTTTTTTTATGTTTTTACGCCATTTCTAACCATACATTAAGACTCCCGGCCTCCCTACGCCTCCCTAGACTTAAGATCATCGTAAGAAAATTCGTAAATATCCTCTTGGGGAAGCCTGAAGATCGCAAGAAGGAAAAAATTCGGGATTAGCATAAAGGTGGAGCCGAGAAGACCGTACCACACCCATGTCGCACCTTCTTCCCTGATCCCTTATACCTGATCCTGCCTGATACCTAAATCCAGCCTCCTTATACCCTTCCAGTATATTCAACCCTCTTTCCAGATCCCTGATAACTTATACCTAATCCTAATACCTCTCTAACCCCTTATACTTTGATTCTACCCCTTATACTTGATCCAGGACCTCATACCATAATCCTACTCCTCATACACTAATCCTATTACCTTATACTCAAATCCAACCCCCTTACAATTAAATCCTACTCAATCCTACTCACCTTTAGCCTGATCCTCCACCTTATATTTTAATCCTGTCCCTTATACCGATCCTATTCCCTTATACTCATCCTCTTATATCCAGCCTCGCCCCATGTAACCCCCCAAACTTACCTAAAATTTCCCCAAACTTCCATTTTTCCCCAAGTATACCCCAAATTTCCCCGGATTTCCTGATACATCCCCAGACTTGAATTTCTTCCCCAAAAGTCCTTAAAATTTCCCCGGATTTCCCCAAAAGTTCCTGAAATTTCCCCAGATTTCCCCTAAAGTCCCTGAAATTTCCCAAAAGTCCTTAAAATTTCCCCAGATTTCCCCCAAAGTCCCTGAAATTTCCCCGGATTTCCCCTAAAGTTCCTAAAATTTTCCAAAAGTCCTTTAAAATATCCCCGGATTTCCCCTAAAGTCCCTGAAACTTTCCCAGATTTCCCCTGAAGTCCCTGAATTTTCCCGAAAGTCCCTGAAATTTCCCTAGATTTCCCCTGAAGTCCCTGAAATTTCCCCAGATTTCCCCAAAAGTCCCTGAAATTTCCCCAGATTTACCCAATTTCCCCGCAGTCCCTGAATTTTTCCCCAGACCTTTTCCCATTTCCCAAACCTGCCCCAAATATCCCAAAATGAGGAGCCAACTGAGCCACGCACAAGCACAGGTGAGGGAAATTAATGTTTTTGAGAGAGAGAGAGAGAGAGAGAGAGAGAGAGAGAGAGAGAGAAAGTTAGGAAAAGTAAAACAAAGAAAGGCAAATTGTGTGTGTGTGGTGTGTGTGTGTGTGTGGTGTGTGTGTGTGTGTGTGTGTGTGTGTGTGTGTGTGTGTGAGTCGGAAAAAGTTGAGGAAAGCAGAGACAATTGCGCTTGCGTGTGTGTGTGTGTGTATGTGTGTGTGTGAGAGAGAGTCAACATTTACGTAATGTTTCTAAACGCCTTACCTGATTTTCCTCTCTCTCTCTCTCTTTTTAAAACTTGAATCTACTGGTATCCGTTGAGTTACCGGTAATTTTCAACTCTCTCTCTCTCTCTCTCTCTCTCTCTCTCTCTCTCTCTCTCTCTCTCTCTATCTTATGTCTATCTTTAATCTATATGTACTGAAAATAATAGATAAAAACAGAACACTGTCGGGTGTGGTCAAGTGGTTGAATATTTGAACTGCCTGAAAGAACGCGAGACCGACCTCTTGTTGTGGGAAGGGAACAGTATCATTGAAGCGCTGTTAGCTTGATTTTGCAACACTGACAGGGTTGCACACACACACACACACACACACACACACACACACACAGAATAATGAAAAAATATAATACGATCCACCGAGAGAGAGAGAGAGAGAGAGAGAGAGAGAGAGAGAGAGAGAGAGATGGAAAAGAATATACAATCCACCGAGAGAGAGAGAGAGAGAGAGAGAGAGAGCACCAGCAAACTTGTGTAACCCAAAATAACTCAATCTAACTCAACGTAACTCCACTCATGCGTAATGTAACAGGAAATATTCAAGAGCTTTCCCGGTCATTGAAGGTGTTTTGACCCCTTTTGCACGAGGACTTTTTTTTATTTTCTAGTTTATTCCAGAGATCTTATTCAGCACATTAATGCCATCTCGTAATGAAGGGGTTAATGAAGGTAATATGTGGGCTAATTAACCTGGGCAGGTGTAATGATAGGTACCAAGGAGACTAAGAATGGGTATGGTAGTGATGGTGTAATGATGGATATTTAAAAAGTTCAGTAATATTGTACTAGCACATGCATAGGATGGATGTGGATGTGATAGGAAGCGTTAGGAGAAACACATTGAGGTGGTTTGGCCATGTGGAGAGGATGGAGAGTGAGAGACTGACGAGGAGAGTACAATATGTGACTGAGGTGGAGGGGGGGAGGGAAGAGGAGGCCGAGGATAAGATGGAGGGATGGAGTGGAGAGGTTTATGAGAGAGAGGGGGGGGGTGAGCTGGGAGCGGGGCAATGAAATGGCGGGGGACAGGGCAACATGGAGGCGATTTGTTTGTGGCCACCCCTTACGGGATTAAGGGGTCTGGCAATAGATAGAAGATACACAGTTTGTAGGTGTATATGTATCAGCGCCAATGGTCCGTGCAGCCAAAATTGTTATTGCACCGCCACATTGCTGTCATATTGCACGGTGCGGTACAGGCATAGTAAGAACTCTACTATTACGTTCAATATGGTACGGAGAGTGAAGTTAACCTTTGCCCTAAGAGCGTATTCCTTGCTCCTGCCTCAGTCCAGTCCACCCAGATAACTCAATACCGCTACGAAAAAAGATGTTAACCTTTTACACTTAAGCCTGTATGCCCAGACGCCTAATCCCGGAGTTTACCCTTCAATATGAGGACTGTTTCTCTACTAAGGTACTCAAGGTTTGTGTATCTACATAACTCTCCTTAAATTTTATATATCGTTTGGAGGTAAGAGTTGAGAGGTATATGAGGGAGGGGGGGCAGTGAGTTGGGGGGAGGGCAGTCAAATGGTGGGTGACAGCGACTTGGAGGCGTTTTGTCTGCGGCCACCCTTTGCGGGAGTAGGGCGTCGGGCTAAAAATAGAGATAGATAAGTAGAGAAAATGAAAGAAAAATGAAGTACTCGGGGTGAATGTGTTTAATCATGCAAAGAAAAAAAATAGCTTGATCTTATATGTCCAGCCGCCTAATTGCGAGTCAGTCCAAGGTGATCTTCATGAGAGAGAGAGAGAGAGCTTCCATGCCTCGGTAAGCCTTCCTCCACTCCATACTCCTTCCCTTCACTCCATGCCTCCCTCCCTCCACTACATACCTCCTTCCCTCCACTGCATGCCTCCTTCCCTCCACTGCATGCCTCCTTCCCTCCACTCCATATCTCCTTCCCTCCACTCCATACTCCTTTAATCCATGCCACCTTCCCACCACTCCATACTCCTTCCCACCACTCCATACTCCTTCCCTCCACTCCTTACCTCCTTCCCTCCACTCCATACCGCCTTTCCTCCACTCCATGCCTCCTTCCCTCCGGTCCATTTGGCCATGTGGAGAGGATGGAGAGCGAGAGACTAACGAGAAGAGTTTGAGTGAGGTGGAAGGGGGAAGAGGGAGGAGGAGGCCGAGGATGAGATAGAGGGATGAAGTGGAGAGCTATATGAGAGAGGGGTGTGTGAGCTGGGGGAGGGGAATGAAGTGGCGGGGGACAGGGCGACATGGAGGCGACTTGTTTGTGGCCACCCCTTACGGGATTAAGGAGTCTGGCAATTGATAGCCAGATAAATTTAATTTCCGTATAGATTATACACCACGCTTACTATCGGCTAACATTCATCCTCCAAAGTAGCCTACTCATTCTTGGTTAAGGAAGTTCCCTAACACCTGTTCCTAAGCGATTTATTTATTTTTTTTATTACGCTTTACTGTCCCCATTTGTGTTACCTAAATCCTCCCAACATCGCCATACTCCGCATAAATAACATGCAACAGGACATTAACCAACCATAACCCCAAAAATAAATCGCTAAGGAAGAGGTGTTAGGGACAAGAATAAAGACCTAAGTAGACCATGTCCAGTACGTGTTTTTATACCAGTATTAACACAGTCGGTATCTTATCACTAGTTAGATGGTGATTAGTAAGGGACCGTCATTTTTAGCTGTTAGGGCTGTGTCTGGTTTACACGTAGCTAACTACCGTGTACTCTGTTCATTTTAACTTGGCTTAAACTTCCCATATTCCCATCTTGAAAGCTCAGCAATAGCAAGTGGTGCTAGTCATGAAGAAGTGCTGTGAATAAGGGCTCATAGGCTAATTACCTCTGCCAACGAAGTTGGAAGAGGTTATGTATTCACCTATATTTGTCTGTCTGTCTGTTTGTCAATACAATATTTCCAAAAGTTCTCAGTGAATTTCAATGAAATTTGATGGAAGGGTGGGCCATGGGCCAAGAAAGAATTGATTGAATTTTGGGGCAGATCCGGATCCTGTGTATAATATCTCCAAAAGGTCTCTGTGAAAGTCATTAAAATTTTGTGGAAGAGTGGGCCATGGGTCAAGGAACAATTGATTGAATTTTGGGGTGGATCTGGATCCTATGCATTCCACACAATAACCCCACTGATCCGGGTCCGGATCCTTTTCAGTGGCATTGGCGGAGGTAGGCTGCGTGCTCTCCGAGTGCCTTCTAGTTTTTAGCTGTTATTCTTAGTTTACACGTATACTCTGCTCACTGAAACTTGGCGTAAATTTCCCGTATCTCCAGCTTGAAATCTGACCAATAACAAGTGGTGATAGTCACGAAGAAGTGCTATGGAAAGGGTATAGAGCCGTAGCATCCTTTGATTGTGCCATTGAGCTAGGAAAATAAGCTGCAAAAAGGAAGAAAATCCGCCAAAATTGAAGCCAACTACCCTTGACAAAAAGTGGTGCTAGTCACGAAGAAGTGCCATGGAGAGGGTGTAGAGCCGTTGTATCATTTTAGCCATTCTCTTAGGGACGGGAAATGAACTGCATAAGGTCGAAAATGAAACATCAGAAGAATTTTTGAACCCTTCAACGCAGACCTCTATCCAACCTCCTCCTCAGTCCATAGTCTAAAAGGTTAGGAGCTTGGGGTGGGTTTGGGTAGGAGTGAATTCGAAGATAGGCTGTATTATTATTATTATCATTATTATTAATGTTGTTACTACCTGTACTACTGCTGCTACTACTGCTACTACCGGTACTGCTGCTACTACTACTACTATTGCTACTTCTACTGCTGTTGCTACTACTATCATTACTACTGCTACTACTACTACCACTAATGCTACTACCACCACCACCACCACTACTACTGCTACTACTACTACTACTACTACTACTATTTAGCGGTCTCATTAGTTAACAGTAAGGCTGAGTTTAGCGTGTGTGTTTTTTTTTTTTTTTAACCTGAATAGCCAACCAATTTTTGCTAACAGTCAGTTTTGCTAGATGTCAGTAGGTTAATTGAATAGAATGCGGATTTTTTTTTTTTTTTTTAGCCAGGCAAAATTGGATTAGATTATGTAGTTATGAAGACCAGTGTAGCGTCTCATTATTTACTAGATCAAGGTTAGCAAGATGTCAGTAGATGTTAGTTAAGCAAGATTGCAATAGGTCCAGATCACTGAGGTTTATAATTTTGGAGAGGCTGTTTCACGAGTAGCACCACGTACTTTGTGTATTTTGTTTTGTATTTTGTATTTCTCTTGGAAGGAACTGTTATTGCGGGCTCATGGCCTTTGGTTCCTTCTTCCTCGCATAAAAAGAAGAAAGGAAAAAACGCCTCCAGGGGCCCGGGGCGGCGCTAGTGTTGTTTACCTATAGGAATGCCCGCGTCTTTTGAAATCAGCCAGTGCATTCGGGAAATATAGCGCCATGGTCCGCCGCTTAGCCTATATAAACAACAGCGAAACAGAATCAGCAGCTAAGAACAGTGATCCAACTCCATTACCATCGTGGAGGCGACGAGTGGTGGTGTTTGAATATGGCTGGCAAAGTTGTATGCTCGCTGTGGAGATAACCTGTCCATATTATAGAACTAGATGGAGGGATGGGGTGGAGAGGTATATGAGAGAGGGGTGTGTGAGTTGGGAGCAGGGCAGTGAAATGGCAGGGGACAGGGCGACTCGGAGGCGATTTGTTTGTGGCCACCCCAAACGGGATTGAGGCGTCTGGCAATAGATAGATAGATTATAGAACTCGGTGGTCCAGGTGCTAACTTTCATTTCATTCTTTCTTTTTCTCTCTCTCTTTTTTTTTTTTTTTTTTTTAGCTTGAGGATACTAACTTTTTCTTTTCTTTCTTTTTTTATTTTTTTGTTATTTTAGTTTGAAGTATATTTAATTAAACGGCGTTAAAAAAAAACATTGGTCATGTTTTGTCGCCAGTGCAGTCCACGGGCCTGCTTTCTCCACAGGCCATGGTTCCCAAAGGCCTGCTGCTGCGGTGATGGGGTGAGGTGCAGGTTCAAGGTTGTGTGTGTGTGTGTGTGTGTGTGTGTGTGTGTTTGAGAGAGAGAGAGAGAGAGAGAGAGAGAGAGAGTGTGCAGGTTCAAGGCTGTGTGTGTGTGTGTGTGTGAGAGAGAGAGAGAGAGAGAGAGTGTGCAGGTTCAAGGCTGTGTGTGCGAGAGAGAGAGAGATATAGTGCAGGTTCAAGGCTGTGTGTATGTGAGAGAGAGAGAGAGAGAGAATCGTCTGTATCATCTAAGTTACTGTGAATTTTAATGTAATATGACAATTGGTGAAAAAGAGAAAGAGTGAATAAGATGATACATAATGTAGAGATGACAGATGAATTACACACACACACACACACACACACACACACACACACACGTCTACATGATCTTCCTGTAAATATTTTGGTTAAGTAGGCGGGTGGTTGGAGAGAGATGGAAGACGAGAATGGGTGGAAGAAGAAAATTTATCTACCTTAACTGAGAATAGGTAAGATTTGGGAGTATAAAAAGATGTATGAGAATGGCGTGGATGGAAGGAGAGAGAGAGAAATAAATAGACCAGGAAGAAGAGGAGAGTGTGTGAAGTGAGGTGGTAGGAAGAAGAGTGAGAGGAGGGTTGAGGGGGAGAGGAGAAGCTTATATGATGAGGGAAGATGTACGAAAATGTTGGATGGAGAAGAGGTAGACCAAGAAGAAGGGTTAAGAATTGCGTGAGGTAGGTGAGAAATTGGCTTATTTAAAGGAGGGTGTAACCTTTGAGAGTTGTGTGGTGGGAAGGAGGGGTAGACCGAGAACGCGGAAAAGGGTGGGGGTTAGCTGCATAAAAGGAGAATTTATGAATGAGCTCGTTGTGAAGGAGATACAGACTAAGAATAAATTAGGGAGTGTGTATATGAGGGAGGGTGAGTGGGATGGTGGCAGGGAGAGGGAGGGTGAGTAGGATGGTGGCAGGGAGAAGGGGATGATTGTAGGGCCTATAATTTTCCCCATATATATATACCGTAGAATATTATAGAGTACCGTACCTTATTCTGTGAAAGGTGTATGAGAGTTACATGCTTAGAAGAAAATGAGTTACACTATAGAACAAGGTAGGATAGAATGGTATATGGAGAGTGGCATGTGAAGAGATCGTTACCGAGTAGGGATAAAAGCTCCTGGAGGCCACCCCTGACAGGAGGCGGCGTCTGGCATGAGAGAGAGAGGATTCGGTATATATTTTGTACGAGGCACTGATTATTATTCTTAGACAGTTACGTTATCCTTACAAGGTTTCTTATCATCACAGTAATCTAGAATAAACAAGTGTAAGATTTTAATAAGGTGTTAAGTAGTAGGCAGGGTTAAGATACTGCTGCATCCCAGAAAGAACTTTATCCTTTCAAAAGTCATAGCTCAATGCATAGTCACCTGAACAAACTTATAACACTTTTCGGCCTTTTTGCTTGTGAAGGATTAGATTGAATTCGTTTGGGGTTAGACAGAATTAACTCTTAGAGTGTATGTGAGAGAGGTAGAGGGGGAGAGAGAGGGAGGGGAAGGCCAAGGATGAGATGGAAGGATGGAGTGGAGAGGTACAGTATATGAGAGAGGGGGATGTGAGTTGGGAGCAGGACATTGAAATGGCGGGGGACAGGGTGACGTGGAGGCGATTTGTTTGTGGCCACCCCGTACAAGGGATTAAGGCGTCTGGCAATAGATGGATAGACTTGGAGAACGTACCTGTACAGTTGGCCACACATAAACCTGGGACAGAGTGTGTGTGTGTGTGTGTGTGTGTGTGTGTGTGTGTGTAACTACCATCTTCGACGTTCATTCATCACAGTTACCTGGTCATTTTAGCTCATATTTGACACTTCCAGTCTAAACGCAGTGTATCCAGGCATCTCGAAATGAACGGATCGTGAATATGGCTCTGTGTTATCTTGTTTTTTTCTTGGGGGGAACAGTCTTGCGGGATTCTGGCCTTGGGTTCCTTCTTCCTTGCTTTAAAAAAAATAATCTGTCAGTGCTACCAAGAAACATAATTATCTCAAGGTTCTCAGGTATACCAAATGCCAATATTGTACTTCTGTCTATCGATCTGTCTATAGCCAGGCGCCTTAATCCCGTAAGGGGTGGCCACAAATAAATCGCCTTCATGTCGCCCTGTCCCCCGCCATTTCGCTGCCCTCCTCCCAGCTCACATCCCCTTTCTCATATAGCCTACCTCTCCACTCCATCCCTCCTTCTCATCCTCGGTCTCCCCCGAAGTCTCCCCCTCTCCACCTCACTCACATTCACACTCCTCGTTAGTCTCTCCATCCTCTCCACATGGCCAAACCACCTCAGTGTATTTCTCCTAACACTTTGCCACATCCACATCCAACTGTACTGATGCATTTTATTGAGGTCAACGGTAGACTGTTATATTTGGCTTGGCATATACCTAGGGGTGAAGGTGTTAAAGACAGTTATATTTTATTTAACATTTAAGGAAGATAAAGGTAGGGTAGGTATCATGAGGTATTCTTTCTATCTTTATCTGTCTGTCTATTGATCTGTGTGTCTAGCTGTCAGTGGATCTATATTTGCCTGTCAGTCTGTCTATATATATGTATCTGTCTCATCCTATCTATATATCTTTTTGTCTTTCATAATTTTTCTATTTGTCTGTCTGTCTATATATCTCAGTCTATCTTTATTAATCTGTTTGCCTATCTATCCGTCTATCTCTGTCTCTGTCTGTCTATTTGTCTGTCTATCTATCTGTCTATCTATCTATTGTCGTACACCTACTCCCCGACTATAACCAGGATTGCTGTAACAAAAATCCCCGCCAAATTGAACTCCCGGCAATGTAAATCACCTTCATTTATCTGGTGTTTCATTTCACCCTTCCCTCCCCCTCATTCTCCCTTTAATTTTATTTGTCCTGCCTCCACGTTGTTGCTCTTCCACTCCTTCCTTCCCTCTGCTTCTCAGTCTTCCTCTCTTCCTCTTCTCTCTTTTTCTGTCTACCTCTGCTGTACTTCCTTCTTCCCTCTCCTTCTCAGCCTTCCTCTCTTCTTCCATCCACATCTTTTGTAACCTACTCCATCCTTCCTTCTCCTTCTCGGTCACCCTCTTCTTTCATCAAATTCTTTTCATCTTTATCCTTTCCTCTTCTTCTCATCTTCCTCTCATCTTAACCTCTGCTCCACGTCTTCCTTCCCTCTCCTTGGCCTTCCTCTCTCCATTCTTCCATCGTCTTCTCTTCCATTCCATCCGTTTCTCTCATTCTCGGTCTCCCTCTTCATTCATCAGCTTTACCTCATCTTTCTTTTCTCTCTCCTTGGTCTTCCTCTCCTTCTTCTTACATCATCTCTTCCCACGTCTTCCTCCTCCTCCTCATTCTTATTGTATTTCCTGCTATCCTACCATTCTTACCCTTCATCCTTCCCTCACTTCCTGTCTTCCTCTCCACCTTACACCGTACAAGTTCCTTTCCTCTTCCTCCTCTCCTCCTCGATCTTCCTCTCCTCATTCTTCCATCGTCTTCTCTTCCACTGCATCCTCTTCTCTCATTCTCGATCTCCCTCTTCATTCATCAACTTTACCTCCATACATCTTTCCCTCCTCTCGGTCTCTCTCTCCCCTTTCTTACATCATCATCTCTACGTTTTCCTTTCTGCTTCTCAGTCTTTCTTCCCTTATACCCGACTTTTCTCCTTCATCCTTTCTTCTCCTCCTCAGTCTTCCTCTCCATCACTCACCGTACAAGTTTCCTTTCCCTTCCTCCCCTCCTCAATCTTCCCCACTCTTCCACCTTATCCTTACCACTTCTCCTCAGTCTTACTCTACTTTTCTTCCCCTTCATCATTCCCTTTCCTCCTCAGTCTTCCTCTCCACCTCTCACCCTACGACTTTCCTTCCCTTCTCTCCTTCCATCCTCAGTCTTCCTCTCTTGCTCTTCCACTTTATCCATACCACTCCTCCTCAGTCTTCCTCTCCTTTCAACCCTACGTTTCTTCCCCATCATCTTTCCCTCTTCTCCTCCGTCTTCCTTCCCACCTCTCACTTTACGAATTTCCTTCCCCTTCCTCCTCTCCTCCTCAGTCTTTCTCTCCACCTGTCACCAACTTCTCTTCCACTAATCTTTCTTTCTTCCTTCTCCTGAGTCCTCATCTTTCACTGAACGACTCTCCTTCCCTTTCCTCCTCTCATCCTCAGTCTTCCTCTCCCCCTGTCACCAGCTTCTAGGCCTATATTTATCTTTCAGCTTCCTATTCTCATCCTCAGTCTTCCTCTCCCCCTGTCACCAACTTCTGTGTTTAGGCTGTCTTTCAGTCTTTCCTCCTCTCATCCTCAGTCTTTCTCTCCCCCTATCACGAACTTCACTTCCATTTATTAATCTTTGAGTCTTTCCTCCTCTCATCCTCAGTCTTCCTCTCCCCGTATCACCAACTTCTCCTTTATCTATCTTTCAGTGTCTCCTCCCCCCATCCCCAGTCTTCCTCTCCTCCTATCACCAACTTCTGTATTTATTTTTCAATCACTCCTCTCATCCTCAATCTTCCTCTCCCCTTATCACCAACGTCTCCTATATTTACCTTTTAGTCTCTCGTCCTCTCCCCCTCAATCTTCCTCTCCCCCTATCACCAACTGCTCTTCCACCTATTTATCTTTCAGTCTCTCCTCCTTTCATCCTCAGTCTTCCTCTCTCCTTATCACCAACTTCTGTATTTATCTTTCAGTCTCTCCTCTCATCCTCAATCTTCCCCTCTTCCTATCACCAACTTCTCTTCCACTTATTCATCTTTCAGTCTCTCATCCTCCAGCTTCCTCTCCCCATGTCACAAACTTCTCCAATATTTACCTTTCAGTCTCTCCTCTCATCCTCAATCTTCCTCTCCCCTTATCACCAACTTCTATATTTATCTTTTGATCTCTCCTCTCATCTTCAATCTTCGTCTCCCCATGTCACTAGCTTCTATATTTTATCTTTCGGCCTCATCCTCAGTCTTCCTCTCCCCCTATCACCAACTTCTCTTCCTCTTCTTCCTCTTTCAGCCTCGTTCCCACGCATCTCATTCACACACAGGGAAGTATTGCGTAGGGTTATAAATAGCTGAGTCTAGTTTTTCTGATCTTAACAAAATATATTAAGCGACTGCATCCTTTGACCTTAAGCGCTTTTGAAAGACTGATTAGGTTATACGTGTTTGAATTAGTTGTTGAGGTGGATGCATATTTAACTCTCTCTCTCTCTCTCTCTCTCTCTCTCTCTCTCTGTACCCATCTAACTTTGTGTGTCTGAGTGTGTAGCAATCTTTTTTATTTTTGTTATTTTTTTGTTATTTGTATGTATGTGTGTATGTACCGGTATGTGTATATGTTTCTGTGTTCCCTCACGTATACGTATGGTTGTATCTATCACAGTTACCTGTCTATCTATTTGTCTGTCGCAAATTGAATGACAGTGGGCGCAACAAGAGCTCTGTCCTACCTCTTTCATCACCACTACAAGCCTCCCTCCCCCATGTACAGCACTTCACAACGTAATTCAACCACCCTAACAAGAGAGAGAGAGAGAGAGAGAGAGAGAAACGCGACCAGCAGTGAACGGAAACTGAATGATTCGGTACCTTGAACAGTTCGCCACTCCACTTGCCTTTAATGCAGTTTCGGTACAGTATTAGAGATGGGGTGCAGTTTCGGCTGGATTGAGCTAAATTGGCTATTAAAGTGGATAATTTAGGGTAAGCGCCGAAGTATCAGATTAGGCGACCTCTCCAGAAACTTTGTAAACACGGATGACGTCACTCGCCTGTCTCGACCTTGGTACTGTTTTTGGCAAGTCAGTTCAGTGAGAAGCATGCTAACGAAAGCCATTTGTATTTATCGTTGTTTTATTTCGCTTGTTACACCCTCCGCACTGTGACCTATTATTATTATTATTATTATTATTATTATTATTATTGAGCCAACTGAGTGAGAGCTAATAAAACCCACTTATTTTTTTCGTTAATTCACTAGTTACCCCTTCAGTACTGTGACGTATTATTATTATTATTGTTATTATTATTATTATTATTATTATTATTGAGCCAGCTGAATGAGACTTAATGAAACCCACTAATTTTATTCTTTGTCTTAATTCACAAGTTACCCCTTCAGTACTGTGACTATTATTATTATTATTATTATTGTTATTATTATTATAAGGAGACGATTTTACCCAACACTTCAAATTACAGGGGGTAGAGTCTCTCTCTCTCTCTCTCTCTCTCTCTCTCTCTCTCTCTCTCTCTCTCTCTCTCTCTCTCTCGTAAGCTGAATAATCGTCAGTAGCAAGCAAAGACGTTATCAGGTTCCTCTCTCAAATATTTTATCGTGAAATGGAAGAGGAAGACAAAAAAAAATAATATACGAGTCTGTCCTTCTTATGTCTATTCATCATCACCACTGAAGGCTGGAGGCCGCCCACTTCCCGTCTTCGTCCTTGTTCTATTTCACCAGGATCAATATTTCTGTCTTCAAATACGGTAAGGGATCTAGGAGGAGAGAGTGTATGTTTCAAGAGGGAAAGGGGGAAAAAGATGACATATAATTTTCCAGGTAGGTAGGTAGGTAGAGAGAGAGAGAGAATATTTCAAGAGGAATGGGGAAAAAGAGGAAAAAAAATGAGAAATGCTTATCCACAGAGAGAGAGAGAGAGAGAGAGAGAGAGAGAGAGAGAGAGAGGAAAGGGGGAAAAGAGGAAAAAGGTGACAAATGCTTATCCAGAGAGAGAGAGAGAGAGAGGAAAGGGAGAAAAGAAGGCAAATGCTTATCCAGAGAGAGAGAGAGAGAGAGAGAGTATTTCAAGAGGAATGGGGAAAAAGAGGAAAAAGATGACTTAAATGATTGTCCAGAGAGAGAGAGAAGCACGGCAGGTGTTGCCAATTCTCACCCTAAATCATTTGCAGCGGCCTTGTTCTTCCGGCGAGTGGCCTTGTATCAACTGTTATCGTCCCTTGTTTATATGACATTAATACAAGAGAAAGGGGAAAGAAATGTTCATCTTCCTTGCTTATTTACTTATTTACGCTGCTGGAATTTAAAAGGCTCTCCCATCACACTAGCAGCATTATTATCTTATTTTATTGACTGTCCGGGATACAAGAGAGAGAGAGAAAAATGAAAGGAAAAGAAAAAGCCAGCTACGGTACATACTGCTTCTACTTCCATGCTTATCATCGCCATTGTGGTTTATATTCTTGTTTTATATTGTTTTTTATATTCCTGTTTTATTCTCTGTTTTATATTGTTTTTATATATTTCTGTTTTATATTGTTTTTCATATATTTCTGTTTTATTCTGTTTTATATTGTTTTTATATATTTGTTTTATTCTGTTTTATATTGATTTTTATATTTCTGTTTTATTAAGTGGATGAATTACAGGCTCCCCATATACCCTCAGTGAATTTGTGGACAAGGGGTATGGCAGTGTGGGGAGAATGAGAGACTGACTAGGAGAGGGGGAGACCGAGGGTGAGAGGGCGGGATGGGAGATTGAGAGATTGACTAGGAGAGGAGGAGGAGGAGGAGACCGAGGAGGTGGGGGGATGAGACAATAGAGTGAGAGATGGACTAGGAGAGGGGGAGGCAGAGGATAAGATGGAGGGATGAGACAACAGAGAACGAGAGACTGACTAGGAGAGGGGGAGGGGGAGATTGAAGGATGGGAGAATGAGAGATTAACTAGGAGAGGGGCCGAGAATGAGATGGCGGATGGGAGAATGGAGAATGAGAGACTGACTAGGAGAGGGGAAGGGGAAACCAAGTTTTGGAGGGAGGGATGGAAGGATGGAGAATGAGAGACTGACTAGGAGAGGGGAAGGGGAAACCAAGTTTTGGAGGGAGGGATGGAAGGATGGAGAATGAGAGATAGGAGAGATGGAGTGATGGGAGAATGGAGTGAGAGACTGACTAGGAGAGGGGAGGGAGAGATGGGAGAATGGAGAATGAGAAATTGACTAGGAGAGGGGGAGACCGAAGATGAGGGGGAGGGATGGGAGAATGGAGAATTAGAGATTGACTAGGAGAGGGGGAAGGAGAGATGGAGGGATGAGATGGAGAGGTATTTGAGTGAATGTAGTGTGAGTCAGAGAGAGAGGAAGGGAGGAGGGGGAGAACGAGGATGAGATGGAGGGCTGGGATGGGGAGGTATGTAAGTGAGGGTGGTGTGGGTTGGAGATCGGACAGCCAGATGACAGGAGAGAACGACAGGCAATTCGTATCTAGCTACCCCTTGTGGGAAAATATCACTTTTTTTGTGTGTGCGCGCGTGCGAGGAAGAAGGAACCAAAGGCTGAGGCCGCAAAAAGTTCCTTCCAAGAAAAAGACAAAAACAAAACAAAAGAGAGCCAGTTTCAAGATCCGTTCATAGATAGATATAACGTATAGGTAGGTAGATAGATAGACAAATAGATTACTGTATAAATAATTGTTGCATTGGGCCGCGTCCTCTCTCCTCCCCGTCCTTGGTGCTGTGTTGGGGTTATGGTCCGTAGATTAGACTCCGCTACGGACGAACGGACGCCCTCACTCCCATACCGGATGTCTCTGATGATGTGTCTTATAGTTTGCCTTTTTATTTTCTTACTTTTTCCTCGAACACATTGAGTGAGAGAGAGAGAGAGAGAGAGAGAGAGAATGTGTTCAGGAGTGAGTGTTGAACATTATAGGTAAGAAGTACAGGTATATTGAGGCGGTTTGGAGCTTTGAATGGTTAGAGAGAGAGAGAGAGAGGGAGGCTGTAAAACAAATTGATGTACCGATGTGCATGCTTCTGATTATCATCATCATCATCACCATCATCATCATCATCATCAGCAACTTAAAACAGCGTGTATGATGCAGGCCACTCACTTTTTTTTTTTTTTTTTTTTTTCCCCAGTGTCATCAGATATGCTCACATACCGTACTGTCCTGTTTGACAAACCTTTTCCTTTCACTCCTGTCTTGTTGTCTTAATTCTTCGTGTGTTGTCTTAGAGAAAGTAGACTACGTTATGTGCATTGTTTACCTCCCCTGTCATTCTCTCTCTCTCTCTCTCTCTCTCTCTCTCTCTCTCTCTCTCTCTCTCTCTCTCTCGTCAGTCCGTTCCCTGAAGCTCCCCGTTGACATTTTCATCAGGGAGAAAGCTAAGTTATTCCCTATGCTATAAGCCTCTGCTACTTAAGTTATTATAGCGAACACGATAAGAATAAAATAAGATAAATAACTAAATAAATAAATAAATAAAATATACGGTAATAGAGGCGATTGGTTACCTGACTGTCTCCATCTTGAGTGTGTGGAGAGTAGAACTAGAATATGATGCTAGTCACGAAGAAGTGCTGTGGAATGGATTTAGAGTGTCTTATTCTGCCAGTGAGCTAAGGGAATGAAGCTGGAAATAGATGAAAGTGGCCATGTTAATGTGAATGAACTATACACACATACATACATACACCTACATACATACATATATACTGGTACACCAACATACTTAGCAGCAATAATAATAATAATAATGATAATAATAATAATAACAATAATAACTAATAATAATAATAATAATAATAATAATAATAATACCGTAATAATATTGTTGCTACTGCTGCTGCTACTAGGCTACCACCACCACCACTACTATTACTACTACTACTACTACTAGGTCTAAATCCCAACCGTTTCAGAGTTACAGTAACAGATTATATGAAATAATATGAGGTAGACCATTATCATCATCAAAGTCTTCAATAATCAGCTTCTTAATGAGACCTGAACCCATTTTGATATATCCCTTTTATACCCACACTTAACCCCAGAAAAACCCGCTGAAGTAATGAAAATAATAATAATAATAATAATAATAATAATAATAATAATAATAATAATCGCGTATAATGCCGATCTTAGTCTGGTTTGAACCCATCCTTAGCTAGACGGAGAGGGTTACTAGACAGACAGGTGCTGGTGGTTGTGGTTTGGCTAGGTTGGTTGCCAGAACTCCCCCCCCCTCTCTCTCTCTCTCTCTCTCTCTCTCTCTCTCTCTCTCTCTCTCTCTCGATAAGCACATTTCAGTTACCTTCCTCCTTTTCCCCCTTTCCTCTTAAAATTCTCTCTCTCTCTCTCTCTCTCTCTCTCTCTCTCTCTCTCTCTCACCTTATCATTCCATTTACTTGTATGTGTCAGGTATTTAGTCTTTAAACTACCTCTTTCCCCCCTCCTTCCCCTCCCCATCTCCTCTTTTCACCCCTCCATCCCCTCCCCCTCCTCTTCCCCCCATCTCCCCTTTTTTTCTCCCCTCCTTCCCCCCTCTCCCATTTTCTCCCCTCCTTCCCCTCCACCTCTTCCCTTTTCTCTTCTCCTTCCCCTCCTTCCTCTCCCTTGTCCCCTTTACTTCCCATCACATCCCCCTTTCCCCCCTCCATCCCCTATATCTCTCTCCTCGTTCCCCTCCCCTTCTCATCTTTTTCTCCTCCTTCCCCTCCCATTCTCTTTTTCCCCTCCTTCCTCTCCCCCTTTCCCCTCTCCCTGCCCTCTCACTCTTCCCCTCTTCTTGTTTTCCCTTTCTCCAAACTCTCCTTCTCATCTCCTCTCCCTGTCTACCTCTGTCATTTCTCTCCTCTCTCTTGTCCATCTCGCTTCTCCCTCCTTCTTCTCTCCCTCTCCTGTTTCTTTCACTTCTAGTCTCCCTCTTTCCTTCTCCCTTCTTCTCCCACCCCCTTCTCCTCCCTCCTTCCATTTTTCCTCCTCCCTTTCCTTCCTTTCATTTATCTCAACTACTGTTTATGCAACCCAGAAATTCCCCCTCCCCTTCTTTTTTCCTCTCTCTCTCTCTCTCTCTCTCTCTCTCTCTCTCTCTCTCTCTCTCTCTCTCTCTCTCTCTCTCTCTCTCTCTCTTTGCACCCTGTGTATGCTTTGGGATAAACAAACTTACCTCTTGTTTACATTGCTATAAAGAAGGATTGCGTAGTAGTAGTTGAAGTAGTAGTAGTAGTAATAGTAGTAGTTGTGGTAGTAGTAGCAGTAGTAGTAGTTGTTGTTGTTGTAGTAGCTGTTGTAGTTGTGTGTTGGTGTACTGGTGATTGTAAAGATAACAACACCGGTTCTCTCCCTTTCTCTCTCTCTCTTTCTCTCGATAAGCACGTTTCATTTATCTTACTCTTAAAATTCTCTCTCTCTCTCTCTCTCTCTCTCTCTCTCTCTCTCTCTCTCTCTCTCTCTCGATAAGCACGTTTCATTTATCTTACTCTTAAAATTCTCTCTCTCTCTCTCTCTCTCTCTCTCTCTCTCTCTCTCGATAAGCACGTTTCATTTATCTTACTCTTAAAATTCTCTCTCTCTCTCTCTCTCTCTCTCTCTCTCTCTCTCTCTCTCGATAAGCACGTTTCATTTATCTTACTCTTAAAATTCTCTCTCTCTCTCTCTCTCTCTCTCTCTCTCTCTCTCTCTCGATAAGCACGTTTCATTTATCTTACTCTTTAAATTCTCTCTCTCTCTCTCTCTCTCTCTCGATAAGCACGTTTCATTTATCTTACTCTTTCAATTCTCTCTCTCTCTCTCTCTCTCTCTCCCCTGGTGTAAAGAAAACGGGGTTGTTGCCAGGGGGTACTCAAGGAAATGCGCCTGGAAATAATGGTGTGTATGCAATATTTTTTCCTTTCTCCATGCCATTGTTAGTTGTAATATTTCTGCCCGGCCTTATTCTTCCTTCCAGAGTTCCTTTCTTTGTTTTTATTGTTTTGAGTTTCCTTGTTTCACTAGTTTCTTCCTTGTTTCACTAGTTTCTTCCTTGTTTCTGTAATTTTCTTCCTTGTTTCTGTAATTTCTTCCTCGTTTCTGTAATTCCTTCCTTGTTTCTTCAATTTCCTTCCTTGTTTCTGTATTTTCTTCCTTGTTTCTGTAATTTTCTTCCTTGTTTCTGTAATTTTCTTCCTTGTTTCTGTAATTTTCTTCCTTGTTTCTGTAATTTTCTTCCTTGTTTCTGTAATTTTCTTCCTTGTTTCTGTAATTTTCTTCCTTGTTTCTGTAATTTCTTCCTTGTTTCTGTAATTTTCTTCCTTGTTTCTTTAATTTTCTTCCTTGTTTCTGTAATTCCTTCCTTGTTTCTGTAATTTTCTTCCTTGTTTCTGTATTTTCTTCCTTGTTTCTGTAATTCCTTCCTTGTTTCTGTAATTTCTTCCTTGTTTTTGTAATTTTCTTCCTTGTTTTTGTAATTTTCTTCCTTGTTTCTGTAATTTCTTCCTTGTTTCTGTAATTTTCTTCCTTGTTTTTGTAATTTCTTCCATATATTTGCATGTCTTCTCTTTCACGTCCTATTTCTCTGCCCTTCCTTTCTTTGTCTGTCTCTGTCTGTGTGTTTTCCTGTGTCTGTCTGTCTGTCTGTCTGTCTGTCTGTCTCTATCTGTCTGTTTGTCTGTCTATCTGCGTACTTGGTTTTTGACGTTTGGAACGAATACTCCTCCTCCTCCTTCTCCTCCATCGGGATTTTTTTAATGTACCAGGGGTCACTGCTTCAGGATGAAACTTGTGTACTTGTCCCATATGGGAGAGTTCCCTGTCTCAGTGGAGTGAACGGAGCTAGGGCCTGATTGACTGCTGCCTACCTTAAAAGCGCCAGGCAAGGCTGCCGCACCACCCCTAAATATCCACACTGTGCAGTCCCCTCGTGTCTACAGGACACCCCGTAAACTTAACATAGCGTCACGTCACGTCATTATACGTTTTTCGAGTTACCCAAAGCAAATGGGGTAATATACAGTAAGCACAGATTAGGATCTGCACAGATAACCCTGAGTTAACGGTCACTACTTTTACTTTCGACCTGTGATGGGATGTGGATCACTGAGGGTCCCTGTTAGTCAAGTGACCACCATCGGGATTTTTTTAATGTACCAGGGGTCACTGCTTCAGGATGAAACTTGTGTACTGTCCCACATGGGAGAGTTCCTTGTCTCAGTGGAGTGAACGGAGCTATTGCCTGATTGACTGCTGCCTACCTAAAAAGCGCCAGGGAAGGTTGCCGCACCACCCATAAACATCCACTTTGTGCATTGCACATCCACACTGTGCACTGTGCAGTCCCCTTCTATCTAAGACACCCGTCCTATATACTTTTCAATCTCCCCAGTGCAAAGAAAGCAATATAAGCACAGATTAGGATCTGCACAGATAACCCTGAGTTAACGGTCACTACTCTTACTTTCGACCTGTGATGGGCTGTGGATCACTGAGGGTCCCTGTTAGTCAAGTGACCACCATCGGGATTTTTTTAATGTACCAGGGGTCACTGCTTCAGGATGAAACTTGTGTACTTGTCCCACATGGGAGAGTTCCTTGTCTCAGTGGAGCAAACGGAGCTAGGGCCTGATTGACTGCTGCCTACCTTAAAAGCGCCAGGCAAGGCTGCTGCACCACCCCTAAACATCCACACTGTGCAGTGTGTAGCTTCCACGTTATGTCCACAGACTTCCCATTAACTCAATTTAACCGGTTTATAATGTCATGCCGTAACTATTATTTTATTTGTTTACTTTCTCTTTCAGGTTACTCTATCGGGTAGCTTATAGATAAAGTATTATAGAATGTGACTTTTCCTTTCCAGTGTTTCCTATAAAATTTCCATGTCAGTTTTTCGATGCTGCATGGTGGTTTTTCTCACTTTTTCCTGGAGGGTTTGGTGGTGGGGGGAGCCTTCTTGCTTTACTATCCTTATCCTTCAGCATGTAGAGTTAGATCTTGTAGTCATAGTTTTCTCTAACAAGCAGCCTCGAAAGGACCATAAGGTCTGTTGCTGTTTGCTTTCCTGTGTAATCCTCCTCCTCCTCCTCCTCCTCCTCCTTATCATCATCATCATCATCATCATTATCGTCATCGTCATCATGATGATCATCATCATTACTATTATCACTGACCTTTTATCATTGTCACCCTCATCATCATTTTCCACATGTTCATCATCATCATCGTCATCATCATCATCATCATCACCATCATCATCATCATCATCATCTTCTTCTTCTTCTTTTTCGTTTTCTTCTTGATCGTCTTCTTTTCCTTCATCATCAGCTTCTTCTTCCTCTTCACCATCTTCTTCATCATCATCATCATCATCATCATCATCATCATCATCATCATCATCATCATCATTTTCTCCTTCATCTTCATCATCATCATCATTTTCTCCTTCATCTTCATCATCATCATCATCTCCTCCTCCTCCTCCTCCTCCTCCTCCTCCTCCTCCTCCTTCTTCTTCTTCATCTTCTCCTCTTTCTACTGCTCTTTCTCCTTCATGTTGTCCTTCCTCTTCCTCTTCTTTTTCCTTTTTCTTCTTCCTCGTCTTCTTTTTCTTCCTAATCATAACAGTTTGTCTGATTATGTTTAACAGCTTCTCAGAAATTCCCAAAATTATTCGTGTTTTTTTTCCTTCTTTTACCACTTCAGAGAAACACCCAAAAATGTAAACACCCAGTCTCCATTTTCTGTGGAACTGTAGGATGGGGAACTTGGATGAATACAGCCAACACCATCATTAGCTTCTTTGAAATGGGGAAGGGAAGGAAAAAATGGATTCTGATGTGTGTGTAAGGGGGGGACTGTGTTTGTGTGTGTGTGTGAGAGAGAGAGAGGGGGGGGAGGGGGAGTGTGTGTGAGAGAGAGAGAGAGAGAGGAGTGCGTGTGTGTGTGAGAGAGGAGAAGGAGTGTGTGTGTGTGTGGGAGGGGGAGTGTGGGTGTCTGTGAGAGAGAGAGAGAGAGAGAGAGAGAGAGAGAGAGAGAGCTGTGAGAGAAAGGGTTAAGGGGAGTGTGTGTGTGTGTGAGTGTGTATGTATGTGTGTGTGTGTAGGTAACAAAATTTCAACCCAGGCACAAACTTTACCCTTTATGTTAATTGAGTTTGTGGTGTTTTGTTGGTGCTATTTTCCTACTTGCTCTCCCTGCCTCCCTCCTTCTTGCCTTCCCTCCTTCCTTCTTTCCTTCCTTCTTTCCCTCCTTCCTTCTTCCTTCCTTCCATCCTTCCTTCATTCATTCATGCATTATCTTCCATCCTTCCTTCTTTCCTTCCTTTCGTCCTTCTTTTCGTCCATCCTTCCTTCTGTCTTTCCTTCTTTCCTCCCTCCA
>NC_136986.1:39556761-39559261 GCF_032717465.1 Coenobita brevimanus
TGCAGAAGAGAGGACTGAAGAGGTAACTGAAGAGGAGATGAAATAGGAAGAGAAGAGGAAAGGGAGCCAAGACAAGAAAAACAGTGAGAGAGAGAGAGAGAGAATCATACTCACACCCCTACCCTACATACCCATCTTCCCTATTTACACACCCTACATGTGCTTTAGATGGTGGTGATGGTGAGGGGTTATTGGTGGTTAGGGAAGTTGTCTGCTGTTTCAAAGGACGCTAGTTCGATCCTAATTAGAGCAGGGAATAGCTTAATTAGTATATCATTAAAACAGACGCAATTAATCATGCACGAGATTCACAATTCGTATAAACATTGCACCAGTTCTAAATGAGTCAACCTCTTTTCTACCCTACCTCCACACACCTACCTCTGCTTATATCTACCCAGCCTCTCTCTCTCTCTCTCTCTCTCTCTCTCTCTCTCTCTCTCTCTCTCTCTCTCTCCACACACCTGGCGGGGGCGAGGCAGGTATGTTTAGGTGTCATGGTCTTCTGGTAAAAAATGCTTCCCTGTCTACCTCTGCGTACCTGCCTCACCACACACCTACCATACACCTGTCTACACATACCTTCCTCACCACGCACCTGCCTCACTACACACCTGCCTCATTACACACCTGGCTCATCACACACCTATACACCCACTTACCTTCCTCACTACACATACACTTCAAATTTGGCCCTTGACTTATCTATACACACCTGCCTTAATTACCTTTTACACCTGCCACACACCTAACTTACTATCCACTTACCCTTACACACACACACACACACACACACACACACACACACACACACACACACACCATCATACATAGGCCTATCCACACACCTACCGTCCAAATACTTCCACACATCTCCCCAACACACCTGTCTCACAATATATTCACCTCGTAAACTATACAAACATACTCATACATGCCTTACACACCTACAAGTTGAGAGAGAGAGAGAGAGTTTTGAAGCCTCCGACACACACACACATACACACACACACACACACACACACACACACACACACACACACACACACACACACACACACACACACACACACACCCTCACACACACCTCGTCATACCTGCTTCTACACCACACACCTCTCAAGCAGGTGTGTGTGTGTAAAAGCTACTGTATTTTCTTCTACACAAGTGCTTAACCCATCCACACCTGTCCCATACCTCCAGCCTACCTCACACACCTACCTCATGCACTTCCACACCTGAAGCCTCACACACCTGACTAAAGCTTTGGTTTAAAAAATGGATTCCTACTTACGTGTATATACCTGCCTCACTCACACACACACACACACACACACACACACACACACACACACACACACACACACACACACACACACACACGCCTTCCTCGTACACACCTGTCCATACCTGTCTACCTACGTGTACATACCTGCCTACACACACACACACACACACACACACACACACCTGGTTGAAGTTCGCAGGTATGCCCAGGTATCAAGGCCGACCTGGGTTAGTAAAAAAAATGTTTACCTGGAGGCGAGGGGAGGTAGAGGGAGAGAGAGAGAGAGAGAGAGAGAGAGAACTGAAAGTAAGAGGAGGGAAAATGGGGAAAGTGAAAAATGAAAGTGTGGAGGAGAAGGGAGGGGGAGAGATGGAGAGAGAGAGAGAGAAAGAGAGGAAGTGAATTGAAGGTAAGAGAAGGTGAAGTGTGAAAAATGAAAATATGGAGAGGAAAGGAGGGAGAGGTGAGATGGAGGGGGGTAGAAATGAGAGTGGGAGGGAGAGGGAAATGAGAATGAGAGGAGTGGTGGAGGAGGGGGAGAGAGGGGAAGTGTGTTGGAGGTAAGGGGAGGGGGAGATGAGAAGGGGGAGTGGGGGAGAGAAAGAGGGAGGGGAGAAAGGGAAATGACAGGGGGTGTGAGGGAGGGGATGGGTGGAGGGGGAGGGGGAGATGAGAGGGAAAGTACTGTAGTCAGGATGGAGGGAGGAAGGGGGTAGTAGTAGTTGTAGTAGTTATAAGAGTAGTTGTAGTAGTAGTGGTGGTTATCGTGTTTGTATTACTAGTATTTTGAGAGAGAGAGGGAGGGAGAGAGAGAGAGAGCATTTGCTAACTGGTAGGTGACTCACACTTACTCTCTCCCTCCCTCCCTCCCCTCTGGCTCTCTCTCCTCCTCTCTCTCTCTCTCTCTCTCTCTCTCTCTCTCCTCTTCTCTCCCTCCGTCTCCCTTCTCTTACCCCTTCATTTTTCTTCTCCCCTTCCTCCTCTCTTTCACCCTTTCCTCCCTCCCTCCCCTCCCCTCCCTTCTTCCTCCCCTTCTGCTGAGTGCGCCTGTACTCTCTCTCTCTCTCTCTGCACTCTTTTCGTTGCTCTTTTCTTCTCTTCCTTTCTCTCATCCTTGCTCTCTTTCTCTCCCCCCCCCTGTCTCTCACTTTGTCTTCCATTCTCCTCTGCGGATCACTCTCCTCTCTCTAATTCTTTCTCTCTCTCCCTCCT
>NC_136986.1:39561761-39564261 GCF_032717465.1 Coenobita brevimanus
CCTTTTTGTGCCTAGAGCCAGAACAAACTCTGGAGCCAGAGCCATCACCATACTAGGACCCAAACTGTGGAATAATTTACCTACTGATATCACTCATTCCGGAAGCATACATGTTTTCAAATCTAAACTTAGGGAGTTAATTTTAAGTGATTTGTAGTTGATATTATCATGTATCGAATATGACATGACTATTTTTGTCTGTGACTTTGTATACCGATTTGTAAGAATAACCATATTTTATGGAAATAAAGTATTTGAACTTGAACTTGAACTTGATGGCTCTTGTTTGACATTATTATTATTATTATTATTATTATTATTATTATTATTACAACTCCACTAACCTTACCCTCTCTTATTACAGGTGAGGACCAGGTGTGCTGTGTGTAACCAGGTATTTCGTGAGAGAGAGAGAGAGAGAGAGAGAACTATGGATCCTGTGCGTGTGTGTGTGTGTGTGTGTGTGTAGAGAGAGAGAGAGAGAGAACTATGGATCCTGTGCGTGTGTGTGTGTGTGTGTGTAGAGAGAGAGAGAGAAAGAGAACTATGGATCCTGTGCGTGTGTGTGTGTGTGTGTGTGTGTAGAGAGAGAGAACTATGGATCCTGTGTGTGTGTGTGTAAGTGGGACAGGTGTGTGGCAGGTGTAGTTTCGACCCGTATCATGACCCCAATAACTAACACACACACACACACACACACACACACACAACACCAACTACCATCCCATCAACACTAGCAAACCCTCTCTTAATTTTTCCTTCCTTCTTCCTTTCTCAACACCATTTTCTTTCACCTTAGCAAGTCTCCTCGTCGTGAAGGGGTTAAGGCAGGCCCCAGCTCACCCCCCCTCCCTTCCCCAGATCTTAAACCGTCTTGGAGGAGCTGAATAAAATCTTAATGGCAAGAAAATCAGATGACTTTTTTCGTACTTTTTTTTGTTTTTATGTGAGGAAAGAAGGAACCAAAGGCCATGAGCCCGCAAAACTGTTCCTTCCAAGAGAGAAACACAATACAAGAGAGAGCCAAATTGAAGATCCATTCATTTCGCGATGCCTGGACACACTGCGATTGAAAGACTGGAGATCATAGGCAGCAGGAAATACAGACAGAGGGAGGCAGGTCCAGAGCTTTCATCTTAAAAGGGTTGGCTTGTTCTGTTTTGTTATTGAGAAGAACAGGGAGAACAATAACAAGAACCACAAGGCGTAGAATCAACACCTATCGACTACACGAAGGATTTTAACATTTATTTATTCTAAGTCCACTTTTTCGCCAAGAATAAGAGTGGCATTTTACTCTTGTGACATTGACTTGGCCTAAAATTTCCATCTCTCTCTCTCTCTCTCTCTCTCTCTCTCTCTCTCTCTCTCTCTCTCTCTCTCTCTCTCTCTCATTTTACTCCTCTAACTTTAACTTGGCCTAAAATTGCCATGTCTGTCTGTCTGTCTGTCTGTCTGTCTGTCTGTCTGTCTCTCTCTCTCTCTCTCTCTCTCTCTCTCTCTCTCTCTCTCTCTCTCATGCTGAGTTGTAACAGAACAGTACAATATGGCGCTAGTCACGAAGAAGTGCTGTGGAAAAGATAACCAGCCGTAGCATTTTCTTTCTACTAACAATTACCATATGTGAAAGACGGAATATTTTGACCAAGTTACAGTGGAAGGAGTGTAGGGAGTGGCGCTAATGAGAGCTGTGTCATTTTCTTCAGTCCTCCTCTCTCTCCTTTCCTCCTCCTCCTCCTCCTCTCATTCTTCTCTCCCTTCCTCCGTGTCCTGCCCTCCTCCTCCCTCTCCTCCCCTTTCCTTTCCTCCCTCTCCCTCTTCTCTCCAGCCTCTTGTTTTCCTCTTGTTTATTTATTTATTTATTAACCCCTCTCCCCTCCTCTTCCTTCCTCCTCCTCCCTCTCCTCCCCTTTCCTCCCCATTCTTTTCCCCCTTCATCCCCTTCCCTCCTGTTTTTCTTCCCTTACTTCTCCCTCCCCCTCCTTTATCCTCTCCCCTCCCCTCCCTCCCCTCCTCTTCCTTCTCCCCCCTCTTCATTTCCTCCCCATTTCTTTCTCCGTTCTTCCCCTTCCCTCCTCTTCTTCTTCTCCTACTTCTCCCTACCCCTCCTTTCTTCCTCCCTCAATCCTCCCCCTCCCCTCCCTCCATTATCCTCCCCCTCCCCTTTCCTCCCCTCCCCCCCTTCTTTCATCATCTCCCCCATTGTGTTTTCTCGCTCGTTACAATTGCATGCTTCCTCTCTCTCTCTCTCTCTCTCTCTCTCTCTCTCTCTCTCTCTCTCTGTATTCCTTTGTATCTTTGTATGATTAAAAAAAGCTTTGTATATCTTTTTCTCTGTATTACTGTAGTTTCTTTATCCACACACACACACACACACACACACACACACACACACACACACACACACACACGCACACACACACACACACACACACACACACACACACATTCACTTTTATTCTCGTTTCTTTTTACTGTGTGTGTGTGTGTGTGTGTGTGT
>NC_136986.1:39569261-39574261 GCF_032717465.1 Coenobita brevimanus
TAGGATGAACCACTGAGAAAATGGTGTTAGGTACAGTCCAGTTTGGCATCCTGTGGTGAGATTAGTTGACTAATGGGAGGACAGTTGGCATACTTCCCCTATCGCTGTGTGAGAGAGAGAGAGAGAGAGAGAGAGAGAGAGAGAATGTTGTGGTGACATTTTGAAGTGAATAAGAATGTAAGCTATGGAGAGAGAGAAAGAGAGAGAGAGAGAGAGAGAGAGAGAGAGAGAGAGGGAGGGAGGGAGGGAGGAAGAGAGAGAGAAAGCACATCAACCGAGAAAAAATATAGCCTGCATGCGAAACCAGTCACATATTTGTCTGTGTGTGAAAGTGTGAAAGAATCTCAAGAGCTGCGTGTGTGTGTGTGTGTGTGTGTGTGTGTGTGTGTGTGTTGGAAAGTATGTGTGCATGTGCGTGTGGAGGAGAATGTGTGTGCATGTACGTGTGCGCGTGAATTGCTTGAGGAGGTTTATTGTGTGTGTGTGTGTGTGTGTGTGTGTGTGTGTGTGTGTGTGTGTGTGTGTTGGAAAGTATGTGTGCATGTGCGTGTTGAGGAGAATGTGTGTGCATGTACGTGTGCGCGTGAATTGCTTGAGGAGGTTTATTGTGTGTGTGTGTTCGTGTGAGTGAAGGAGAAAGTTGTGAGAGGAGGAGGAGGAGGACTGGAGAAGATGAAGAAGAAGAAGAAGAAATGAGGTGAAGATGGAAGGGAGGGAGGAGGAGGAGAAGGAAGAGGATAATAGTGATGATGGTGGTAAGAAGAGTAGAAGAAAAAGAAGAGGAAAAGTAGAAGAGGAAGAGGGAGGAGGAATGGTGATGGTAGGAAAAGAAGAAGAAAGGAAGAAAAAGGAAAGTGATGAAGATGATTATGGTGGTGACAAGGAAAGAACAGGAGGTGATGATGGTGATGAAGTAAGAAAATGGGGAGTAATGATGATAGTAGCGGTGATGAAAGAGAAAATAGGAGGAGGGTGATGGTGATGATGATGATTGTGGTGGTGGTGGTGGTAATGATAATGATGATGATGATGGTGGTGGTGGTGGTGGTAATGATGATGGTGATGATGATGATGATAGTGGTGGTGGTTGTGGTGGTGATGGTGGTGATAAAGAGAAAATGAAGAAAGAAGATGGAAGAGGAGAAGAAGGTGAAAGTGGAAGAGAGGGAGGGTGATGATGATGATGAGTAGGAGTCGGAAGAGGAAGAGAGAGAAAAAGAACATGATAATAGGCTTATGATGATGATGGATCTCTCTCTCTCTCTCTCTCTCTCTCTCTCTCTGAAGACAGATGGAAGGAAGAAAGGTAAAAAGGTAAAGTAGAAGGATGGAGGAAGAAGAAGGAAGAGAAAGAAAAAAGAGGAGGAAGGAAAAAGAAAGGAAGAGGAGGAGGAAGGAAGGAAGAGGAAAGAAGAAAGGTAAATGTGGAGGAAAGAAAGGAAGAGGAGAAGGAAGAAGAAAGGAGGAAGAAGGATTAGAAGAATGGAGGTAGAAGGAAGAATAAAGAAAGAGGAGGAGGAAGAAAGGAAGAGGAAGGAATAGAAGAGAGGAAGGAGAGAAATGGAAGGCAGTGATAAATAATAAACAAGAATTATTATAAAAAAGAATATAGGAATAAATAATAAAAGATGGAAGGAGTGAAAAAATATAAAAAAAATATATAAGAAAGGTAAGGAAGAAGAGAAAAGGTGTTGAGGAAGAAAGTAGAAATGTTGGAAGAGATGGAGGAGGAAAATGAGAAAGATGGAGGAGTATAAGGAAGAAAGATGGGCAGTATAAGGAAGAAGGAATAAAGATGGAGCAGTATAAGGAAGAAGGAAGAAAGTTGGTGCAGTTTAAGGAAGAAAGATGGAGCAGTATAAGGAAGAAGGAATAAAGATGGGCAGTATAAGGAAGAAGGAAGAAAGTTGGTGCAGTTTAAGGAAGAAAGATGGAGCAGTATAAGGAAGAAAGATGGAGCAGTATAAGGAAGAAAGATGGTGCAGTATAAGGAAGAAAGATGGTGCAGTATAAGGAAGAAAGATGGAGCAGTATAAGGAAGAAAGATGGTGCAGTATAAGGAAGAAAGATGGTGCAGTATAAGGAAGAGGGAAGAAAGATGGAGCAGTATAAGGAAGAAAGATGGAGCAGTATAAGGAAGAAAGATGGTGCAGTATAAGGAAGAAGGATGGAGGAGTATAAGGAAGAAAGATGGAGGAGTATAAGGAAGAAAGATGGTGCAGTATAAGGAAGCAGGAAGAAAGATGGAGCAGTATAAGGAAGAAGGAAGAAAGATGGTGCAGTATAAGGAAGAAAGATGGTGCAGTATAAGGAAGAAGGAAGAAAGATGGTGCAGTATAAGGAAGAAAGATGGTGCAGTATAAGGAAGAAGGAAGAAAGATGGAGCAGTATAAGGAAGACGAAAGACATGGAATAAGAATAAGGAGGAAGACAAGGGAAGATTAGAGAGATACCCGGAAGAAAAGGGAGGAGGAGAGAGTGGAGATAAGGAAGAAGGAACTCTTATGGAGGGAGAAAGATAAAAGATAGAGGCATATAAAAAGAGATAGTGAGAGAGAAAAGGGAGGGGAGGATAAGGAAGAGGGAAGGCGGTAAATGGAGGAAGAAGAAAGAGAGAGAGAGAAAATAAAGATAGTGAGAGAGAAAGGGAGGTAGAAGTCAAGTGGTGTGGCGTCAGGGCATTGTTTACCTCCGAAGTGGGTGAGAGAGGGAGAGAGAGAAAGAGAGAGGGAGGGAGAGAGAGAGAGAATCATCACAGGTATCATCATCATCATCATCATATTCTCTGTCTTTTTCTTCCTTCCCCTTCTATTTATGAGATAGAGATTGATAGATAGATAGGGAGAGAGAGAGAGAGAGAGGAACCAATAAGAAGAAACAAGAAAGAGATTAAATATGAGGAAGAGGAAGGAAAGAAGGCAAGAAATTTTCATAAACGAAGAGAGAGAGAAAGAGAGAGAGAGAAGGTGAGGGAAGGAAAGGTGAGACGTAGAGAGAGGGAGGGGGGTATCGGTACTTCGGCTCTCTCTCTCTCTCTCTCTCTCTCTCTCTCTCTTTCTTTTATCGCTGCATCCACTTACACGATTACTGGAGAGAGGTGTAGGTGTGGGTGTGTGTGGGTGTTGAGGTGACGGTGGGGGAAGGTATGGGTGTGGATGTCTGTAAGTGTGGGTGAGGATGGGGGTGTGGGTGTGGATGTACGCAAGTGTGGGACTGTGGATAGGGGTGTGAGTACAGTTCCGTATTTCACCACATTGGAAGGCCATTTATTTGTTTACAAGTAGCTATTGAAGAAGAACTTTTTACCTTCGTGTAATTGAAAACATTGGCCAGCATTTATATAGATTCTCGCCTTGGGTTCCTTTTTCTTTGCATTAAAAAAAAAAAAAAGTTATAATTCGAGTTTGATGCGGGAGTGACGTGTAGGTGGGTGTGGGTGTGATGTAGGTGGGTGTGGGTGTGATGTAGGTGGGTGTGATGTAGGTGGGTGTGGGTGTGATGCAGGTGGGTGTGATGTAGGTGGGTGTGGGTGTGATGTAGGTGGGTGTGGGTGTGATGTAGGTGGGTGTGGGTGTGATGCAGGTGGGTGTGATGTAGGTGGGTGTGGGTGTGATGCAGGTGGGTGTGATGTAGGTGGGTGTGGGTGTGATGCAGGTGGGTGTGATGTAGGTGGGTGTGGGTGTGATGTAGGTGGGTGTGGGTGTGATGCAGGTGGGTGTGATGTAGGTGGGTGTGGGTGTGATGCAGGTGGGTGTGATGTAGGTGGGTGTGGGTGTGACGTGTAGGTGGGTGTGGGTGTGATGCAGGTGGGTGTGATGTAGGTGGGTGTGGGTGTGATGCAGGTGGGTGTGATGTAGGTGGGTGTGGGTGTGACGTGTAGGTGGGTGTGGGTGTGATGCAGGTGGGTGTGATGTAGGTGGGTGTGGGTGTGATGCAGGTGGGTGTGATGTAGGTGGGTGTGGGTGTGACGTGTAGGTGGGTGTGGGTGTGACGTGTAGGTGGGTGTGGGTGTGATGCAGGTGGGTGTGGGTGTGATGCAGGTGGGTGTGGATGTAGGTGGGTGTGGGCAAGGACGGGAGTGATGGTATAGGTTAGGATGTGGAAGTAGGGATGAGTGTGTGTGTGGGTGTGGGTGTAGGTATGGGTGAGTGTAAGGATGTTCAAGGTGGGTGTGGGTGATATGGGGGTAGGGGTGGGGGTAAGGGGGTGGGTAGGGGGGATGGGGCAGTCACTTTTTTTACACCACTCAGGACTTATATTGCTGGCGCCTCTCTCTCTCTCTCTCTCTCTCTCTCTCTCTCTCTCTCTCTCTCTCTTTCTTTACTTCCTTACATCTCCCTCTCTCCTTCACATATTTCTTTCTCCTCCTCCTTCCTTGTTTCATTCCTCTTTCTCTCCTTCCCTTTCTTCCTTGCACTGTCTCCTTGTCTCTTCTCTACATTCCTTCGTTCCTTCCTTCCTCCCTTCCTTTCTTCCTTCATTTCCTCCTTCCTTCCCTCCTTCCTTCATTCATTCATTCATTTTCTCGTTTCTTCCTTCCTTCATTCATTCATTCATTCATTTTCTCTTTTCTTCCTTCCTTCCTTCTCCTGTTTGTGAAGACATTGTTCCTAATGGCAGTAATTTGGTAGTGGTGGTAGCAATGTTGTTGGTAGCAATAGAGGTGGTGGTGGTGGTGGTGGTGGTGGTGGAAAGTGTTGGTAATGGTGATGAGATGCTGGTTGCGGTGGAGATGGTGGTAGGATAGGTGATGGAGATGGTGGTAGTGGTGATTTTGATGATGATAGTAATTCAGTAGTACGGTAATGATAATAATAGTGGTGTTAATGGTAGCAGTGTTGAGAGTAGTAGTAGGTTGTTATGGTAGTGGTGGTAGGGATGATGGTGGGCATAGTGGTGGTGGTGGCAGGTGTGGTATTTTTGGTAGCTGTGATGGCAGTGTAGGTATGGTAGTGATGATGTGTGTTGGCAGTGTTGGTAATGATGAGAGAGAGAGAGAG
>NC_136986.1:39576761-39589261 GCF_032717465.1 Coenobita brevimanus
ACATGTAACCACTTGGGCCCATAGCTACCGTACCGTAGTTATTGTTGTAGTAGTAGTGGTAGTAATAGTAGTAGTGTAGGGATGTTTATATATACTACTCCACATCACCATCATCACAACCCTTACAATACCACCACCACCACCATCATCATCATCATCACAACCCTCACTATACCACCACCACCACCATCATCATCATCATCACAACCTCACTATACCACCACCACCACCACCATCATCACAACCTCACTATACCACCACCACCACCATCATCACAACCTCACTATACCACCACCACCACCACCACCATCACAACCTCACTATACCACCACCACCACCACCACCATCATCATCATCACAACCCTCACTATACCACCACCACCACCACCACCACCATCATCACAACCTCACTATACCACCACCACTACCATCACAACCTCACTATACCACCACCACCACCACCACCACCACCATCATCACAACCTCACTATACCACCACCACCACCATCATCACAACCTCACTATACCACCACCACCACCACCACCATCACAACCTCACTATACCACCACCACCACCACCACCATCATCATCATCACAACCCTCACTATACCACCACCACCACCACCATCATCACAACCTCACTATACCACCACCACCACCACCACCACCATCATCACAACCCTCACTATACCACCACCACCACCATCATCACAACCCTCACTATACCACCACCACCACCATCATCATCATCATCATCATCACAACCCTCACTATACCACCACCACCACCACCACCATCATCATCATCATCATCACAACCCTCACTATACCACCACCACCATCATCATCATCATCATCATCATCATCATCAAAACCCTCACTATACTACCACCATCATCATCATCATCATCATCATCATCATCATCATCATCATCATCATCATCACAACCCTCACTATACCACCACCACCATCATCATCATCATCATCATCATCATCACAACCCTCACTATACCACCACCACCACCATCATCATCATCATCATCATCATCATCATCATCATCATCACAACCCTCACTATACCACCACCACCATCATCATCATCATCATCATCATCATCATCATCATCATCACAACCCTCACTATACCACCACCACCACCATCATCATCATCATCATCATCATCACAACCTCACTATACCACCACCACCATCACAACCTCACTATACCACCACCACCACCACCACCATCATCATCATCACAACCCTCACTATACCACCACCACCACCACCACCACCATCATCACAACCTCACTATACCACCACCACCACCACCATCATCATCATCACAACCCTCACTATACCACCACCACCACCAGCATCATCATCATCATCATCATCATCACAACCCTCACTCTACCACCACCACCACCACCACCATCATCATCATCATCACAACCCTCACTATACCACCACCACCATCATCATCATCATCATCATCATCATCATCATCATCAAAACCCTCACTATACTACCACCACCATCATCATCATCATCATCATCATCATCATCATCATCATCATCATCATCATCATCACAACCCTCACTATACCACCACCACCATCATCATCATCATCATCATCACAACCCTCACTATACCACCACCACCACCATCATCATCATCATCATCATCATCATCACAACCCTCACTATACCACCACCACCATCATCATCATCATCATCATCATCATCACAACCCTCACTATACCACCACCACCACCATCATCATCATCATCATCATCATCATCACAACCCTCACTATACCACCACCACCATCATCATCATCATCATCATCATCATCATCATCATCATCATGATCGTCATCATCATCACAACCCTCACTATACCATCATGATCATGATCATCTTCATCTTCATCACCACAACTCACCATACCACCACCACCACCACCACCATAATCATCATCATCATATCACAACCCTCACTATACCACCACCACCAACTCACCATACCACCACCACCACCACCACCATAATCATCATCATCATATCACAACCCTCACTATACCACCACCACCATCATCATCATCATCATCATCATCATCATCATCATCACAACCCTCACTATACCACCACCACCACCACCATCATCATCATCATCATCATCATCATCATCATCATATCACAACCCTCACTATACCACCACCACCACCATCATCATCATCACCATCATCACAACCCTCACTATACCACCACCATCATCACAACCCTCACTATACCACCACCATCATAATCATCATCACCATCATCATCACAACCCTCACTATACCACCACCACCACCATCATCATCATCATCATCATCATCATCATCATCATCATATCACAACCCTCACTATACCACCACCACCATCATCATCATCATCATCACCATCATCATCACAACCCTCACTATACCACCACCACCATCATCATCATCATCACAACCCTCACTGTACCACCACCACCACCACCATCATCATCATCATCATCATCATCACAACCCTCACTATACCACCACCACCACCATCATCATCATCATCATCATCACAACCCTCACTATACCACCACCACCACCACCGTCATCATCATCATCATCATCATCATCATCATCATCAACATCATCATCACAATCCTCACTATACCACCATCATCATCATCATCATCATCACAATCCTCACTGTACCACCACCACCACCATCATCATCATCATCATCATCATCATCATCATCACAATCCTCACTATACCACCACCACTACCATCATCATCATCATCATCATCACAACCCTCACTATATCACCACCACCACCATCATCATCATCATCATCATCATCATCACAACCCTCACTATACCACCACCACCACCACCATCATCATCATCATCACAACCCTCACTATACCACCACCACCACCATCATCATCATCTTCATCACCACAACTCACTATACCACCACCACCACCATCATCATCATCTTCATCACCACAACTCACTATACCACCACCACCACCATCATCATCATCTTCATCACCACAACTCACTATACCACCACCACCACCATCATCATCATCTTCATCACCACAACTCACTATACCACCACCACCACCATCATCATCATCTTCATCACCACAACTCACTATACCACCACCGTCATCATCATCACAACTCACCATACCACCATGACCACCACCACCACCACCATCATCATCATCATCATCATCATCATCATCATCATCATCATCACGCTCCTCCATATCCTCCTCCTTCTCTTCCTCCTCCTCCTCATCATCATCATCACACTCCTCCCGATCCTTCTCCTCCTCCTCCTCCTCATCATCATCATCATCATCACCACACTCCTCCTTCTCCTCCTTCTCCTCCTCCTCCTCATCATCATCATCATCATCACACTCCTCCACATCCTCCTCCTCCTCCTCCTCCTCCTCATCATCATCACACTCCTCCACATCCTCCTCTTCCTCCTCCTCCTCATCATCATCATCATCATCATCATCATCATCATCGGGCAGCCTCTCCACCACCACAACGCAGTACCCACCGTCCATATTGAATACATACATGGTTGAGATGTTTTTAGAAGGTTATACGTTAGATAGTCCGTTCCTGAGGCCCATTAAGCTTCTAGCGCGCAACAGATGGCGTCATGCACCCTCAAATATCACCGCTTTGGCACTGATAACCACCGTCCATATTGAATACATGCTAGGGGTGCGTCAGGAGTGATGTGATGGTGTTAATGTTTTTTTCTTTCTTTTTTGTTTTTCTTTTTTTTTTGACAGGGCAGTAGTGTGTCCCTACATGCGTTCACACATTGTTGATATTTCTTTGATGATATAAAGATACACTAACAGTATACACACACATACATACACACACACACACACACACAAATAGGTAGGTGGAGAGATATTTCTTTGATGACAAATAGGCACACTACCACTACGAGCGGTACACACACACACACACACACACACACACACACACACACACACACACGTATGTAGGTACATAGGTAGGGAGAGAGAGAGAGTTGAACGTGATAGGTTAGAAATATATTGAGGTTTGGAGACTTGAAAGGTTAGTAAAAGAGAGTTAAGAGAGAGAGAGAGAGAGAGAGAGAGAATGCTCTTATTATTATTATTATTATTATTATTGCTATTATTATTATTATGGCATTACAGTTAGTCATCATCATCATTATTTTCCGTCCCTCATTCCTTACCTTCTAATCTGCCTCCCTCTTTCCCTTCCTCCCTCCCTACCTACCTACCTGCCTACCTACCTACCTGCATACTTACCAAGGCGACCTCCTATAATTCTCTTCTATGCTTTCTACAATAGTTTCATTACCATCTCCATCTTTATCTGTCCTACGCCTTTCCTTTCTCTCCCTTCCTCTTCCTTCATTTCCCTCCTTCCCTTCTTTCCATCTTTCCTTCGTTATTTAGTCATTCATTTTTCCCTTCCTTCATTCCGGTGATTGTGTCTGTTCGTCCTTCATCCAAACTTCATCCATCCATTCATCCTTCCTTCCTTCTTTCCTTCCTTCCTTCCTCCCTCCCTCCCTCCCTCCCTCCCTCCTCCTCCTCCTCCTCCTCCTCCTCCTCCTCCTCCTCCTCCCCTTAATTACCTAGTTACATCCATCACATTACTTTTTATCTTCATTCCTAAAATTCTCCCCTCCCCCCCTCTCTCTCTCTCCCTCCCTTTCACAGTTCCTCTTCCTCTCCTCTTTCCTCTTTCTTCCTAACCTTCCCCCTCCTTACACCCTTCGTCTTCCTCCCCCTCCCACTTCTTCCTTCCTTCCCTCTCCCTTCCCCCCCTCTCCCTTCCCCCCCTCTCCTTCCCCTCCTCCTCCCCTCCTCCTCCCCTTTTTTTCTCCCCTCCTCTCATCTCATTCTTCTCTGTTACTCAGCTTGAAGTAGGACACACACACACACACACACACACACACACACACACACACACACACGGATACAAAGTGTGTCTGTGTGTCTAAGCGCAGTAAACCCATCTGTGTATGTTTCTCTCCACGTGTGTGTGTGTATGTGTGTGTGTGTGTGTGTGTGTGTGTGTGTGTGTGTGTGTGTGTGTGTGTGTTGTAAACCTGTGATGCGTCTAAGCTCGTGTATATCAACGTCACACACACACACACACACACACACACACACACACACACACACACACACACACACACACACACCTGCCTTTGATCCGGCATACAGAGTTCACTGGAGAGAGAGAGAGAGAGAGAGAGAGAGAGAGAGAGAGAGAGAGAGAGAGAGAGATGCTGTTATATATAATACCGTAAGAGAGAGGATGGATTTGCTTGTATTCTTCATGGGGAAAAGTTGTCTCCTTGAATCAGCAGGCGACGTCTCTCTCTCTCTCTCTCTTCATCTGTATAGTGTAAATAATACTGGTCGTAAAACATTTTGAGGTACTACTTATCCTTCTACCCCCCTGTCTCTCTCTCTCTCTCTCTCGACTGCAGTACATCTCTTCTTCATCCTCTTTACCCCCTTGATATGGTCGTAAGACATTTTCAGGTACTACTTATCCTACAGCCCCCTTATCTCTCTCTCTCTCTCTCTCTCTCTCTCTCTCTATTTGTCTGTATAGTTTACATAATACTGGTCGTAAAACATTTTGAGGTACTACTTATCCTTAAACCCCCCCCTTGTCTGTCTGTCTGTCTCTCTCTCTCTCTCTCTCTCTCTCTCTCTCTCACAGCGGAAGTTTCATTGTGAGGGAATTACTCTCGTCTTAAGCATTGTGTGGGCGCTACCAGGTCACTTGCCTTTCACACTCACACACTCATACTGCTCATGTGTCCTGTCATACTAGGCTACCGTACTCTTAAAACACAACTATACTACGTCTCTCATATTACTTCATGTCACACTTGTCTCATACAACACACTCATACTACTCGCTTGCCTCTCACACTGTCTCACACTTACTCACAAGACACTCATACTACTCATAAGGTGTTTACTGTCATACTTGGCTACTCATAAAACACAACCCTACCACATCTCTCATATTACTTCATGTCACACTTGAGTCTCATACTGTCACACTTACTTACAACACACTCATACTAATAAAGTGTGCACTGTCATATTAGGCTACTCATAAAACAACTATACTACGTCTCTCTTATGTCACACTTGGGTCTCATACTGTCATACTTACAACACACTCATACACTCACAACACACTCACACTACTCATAAGGTGTGCACTGTCATATTAGGCTACTCATAAAACACAGCTATACTCCATCTCTCATATTACTTCATGTCACACTTGGGCCTCATACTGTCTCATACTCACAACACACTCACACTACTCATAAGGTGTTTACTGTCATATTAGGCCGCTCATATGGCACTACATCACATCAAACATACTATCACACCTCTCACACTACCATACCTCACACTGTCTCACTCACACTATCTCACAACACACTCATACTACTCATAAGGTGTTTGCTTTCATACTAGGCTGCACATAATGCACACACTTCTTACATACTGCCACACCACACCTCTAATGTTAGGCTACCTCACCTCACACTTGCGTCTCACACTGCCTCACTCTTACTCACAACTCATACTACTCATAACACGTTCACACTAACATTAGGCTACCCACAAAACACTACATTTCTCACATAGCTACTACATCTGTCACACTACTGTACTTCACACTTGCATCTCACTCATACTCACACTTGCCTCACACTTACCCCTACTCACAACACACTACTGCTACTACTACTACTACTACTACTACTCACAACACACTACTGCCATTACTACTACTCACAGTTGCCTCACACTGTCTCACTCTTCCTCACAACATACTACTACCACTACTCATAACACATTAAATATAACACAAAGCTACTCACACTTCTCACACTTCACACACACACTTCTCACAAACTCCCCCACTCCTCATCACACTCACACTGGCTCACAAGATACTCACGACGCATTTACTCATAGACGATACTGCAATACTTCTCACACTAAGAGTCACACTTTTCTACTGCTTCTCATACTTTTCCTTTCTCTGTACCTTCTTGTTCTTCTCGTCCTCCTCCTACTTCTCCTCCTCCTCCTCCTCCTCCTCCTCCTCCTCCTTCTCATTCTTCCTACAAAGTCATACTTAACACCACACCCATCCTCCTCCCTCCTGTCTTCCATTTCCTCCTCCTCCTCCTCCTTCTCCTCACGTCATCGTCTTCCTCCTCATCGTCATTCATTCCTCATAATCATCATCATCGTCATCATCACCTTCTTCCTTCTTTATCATCATCATTATTTTCATCATCATCATCATAACCTTCTCCTTCCTTCATCATCATCATCATCATCATCATCATCATCATCATTATACCCCTCTCCTTCCTTCTTCTTCATCATCATCAACATCGGTCTCCTCCTTCTCCTCCTCCTCCTCTTCCTCCTCCTCCTCCTCCTCCTCCTCACACACAATAGCCCACTTACAGGTTGAGTCTTTATTATTGTCTTTAAACTGGCAAAACACAGCTACAAAGAAAAGAGTTCAGGGACGTGTGTGTGTGTGTGTGTATGTGTGTGTGTGTGTGTGTGTGTGTGTGTGTGTGTGTGTGTGTGTGTGTGTGTGTGTGTGAGAGAGAGAGAGAGAGAGTATCATAGGTGTTTACTGTTGTCTCCTTGTATCTCTTGTTATGCACCATTTTTATTATTATTATTATTATTATTAACGTAAGTCCTCATGTCATTCCATCCTCCTTCCTTCACTTCCACTTCTCCTCCTTCTCCTCCTCCTCCTCCTCTTTCTCCTCCTTCACTTTCATTCCTCCTCCTCTTTCTCCTCCTTCACTTCCATTCCTCCTCCTCTTTCTCATCCTTCACTTCCACTCCTCTTTCTTATCCTTCCTTCCTTCCTACCTTCCATCCATCCGTCCTTCCTACCTATCTTCCATCCATCCTTCCTTCCTTCCTACCTTCCATCCATCCATCCATCCATCCATCCTTCCTACCTATCTTCCATCCATCCATCCATTCATCCTTCCTTCCTTCCTTCCTTCCTATCTTCCATCCATCCTTCCTTCCTTCCTTCCTTCCTATCTTCCATCCATCCTTCCTTCCTTCCTACCATCCATCCATCCATCCATCCATCCTACCTATCTTCCATCCATCCATCCTTCCTACCTTCCATCCATCCATCCATCCATCCACCCATCCTTCCTTCCTTCCTATCTTCCATCCATCCATCCATCCGTCCATCCTACCTTCCATCCATCCATCCTTCCTAGTTCATATAATAATCCAGAGGTATGCGCCCTGTGAAATGCTCTTATGTAGGTGTTTACGAGAGGCTGTGAATTTTTTTTTTATTTTTTTTTTATTGCGCTGCCATTTTGCTTTTTGCCAGGGTTGGTGTGATACTGAATAGGCGAATAATTGATAGGTTGGAGTGGAGAAATTTATAGATAGATATTTGTTATGTAGGGGAGTAGTACCCAATGATGATGTTGACTATGAGGGTGATGATGTGGAGTGTGGTGGTGGTGGTGGTGATGATAATGATGGTGTTGGTGATGAGGAGGAGCATGGTGATGAGGAGGGTGGTGGTGGTGGTGAAGATACTGATGATGGTGATGGTGATGAGGAGGAGAATGATGATGATGATGAGGGTGGTGGTGGTGGTGAAGATACTGATGATGATGGTGATGAGGAGGAGCATGATGATGATGATGAGGGTGGTGGTGGTGGTGGTGAAGATACTGATGATGATGGTGATGAGGAGGAGCATGATGATGATGATGAGGGTGGTGGTGGTGGTGGTGAAGATACTGATGATGATGGTGATGAGGAGGGGAATGATGATGATGAGGGTGGTGGTGGTGGTGGTGAAGATACTGATGATGATGGTGATGGTGATGAGGAGGAGAATGAGGATGATGATGAGAGTGGTGGTGGTGATGATGAGAAGGAAGGTGATGGCAGTAATAATGATGATGGTGGTGGTGGTAATGGTGAGGATGAGGAGGAGGAGGAGGGCGATGGTGATGTTCATGATGATGATGATGATGATGGCAGTGGTGGTGGTGATGATGATGAGGAGGGCAATGTTAATAATAATGATGATGATGATAATGATGGTGGCGATGGTGGTGGTGATGAGGAGGAAGGCGATGGCAATAATGATGATGATGGTGGTAGTGTACTGATGATGATGATAATGATGGTGATGGTAGTGATGATAATGATGATGAAGGTGATGATGATGATTCTTCAGGTCATACCGTTAGTGTCAGCATATGGTTTGATAATGATGATGATGTAATTGCGTCTTAAAGCGCAAGGTTAATGGGAGCAGCGCGTACCTTACATACTGTACATTATAGTTGTTGTTGTTGTTGTTGTTGGTCTTGTTGTTGTATGGTCCATTATCGCTCTGGGTTATTTCTGAAGTGATGATGATCAGGAAAGTGGTGAAGATGATGATAAATGTGACGGTTTGGTGATGAAAGATAATGATGGTGATAAAAAGAGTGATGGCTGTGATGGTGATGAAAGTGATGATGGTGATGGTTATGATGAAAGTAATCGATGATGGTGAAAGTGATGACGGTGATGGGGACTAAAAGTGATGGCTATAATGGTGATGATGGTGAAAGCGATGATGATGGTGGTGATGGTGATGATTCTTTCTCAGTAAGTGAATTGTTAGGCAAGATCCTATTGTGACCTACCTTTACATAGCCTACCCAAAAATACGAAAGAGAGAGAGAGAGAGAGAGAAATTGGCTGTACAGGTATTCACATCATCCTAGTCTGTCTGTCTCACCAAAGAGTAATTTTCCGTGACCTTTCTAACTATGTAATTAGGTCAACGTGCACAGTGACCTCTAATTGACCCTTGTTGTGACCACCATTTAAATTTATTGTTAGATGACCCTCTTATAATATCTTTCTATCTATCTATTGCCAGACGCCTTAATTCCATAAGGGGTGGCCACAAACAAATCGCCTCCATGTCGCCCTGTCCCCCTCCATGCCAGTGCCCTGCTCCCAGTTCACACACCCCTGTCTCAAATAATATACTAAGCAAAATAAATCGCTCAGCAAAAGGTGTTAGGGAGCTTCCTTCACCGGCGAGTGTATGGGTAGTGTAGAGTGTGAAGTTAGGTGACCATTTTCAGTGATCATGTACAAAGCAAAATAAATCGCTTAGGAGAAGGTGTTAGGGAGCTTTCTTAACCTAAGGGAATACGTGGCAGCGAGAATACAAACACCTTACAACCTGCCACTTAGTTTTCAGTTTAATTTCAGTGTTTTACGTTCGTGCACCTCGTCTTTATTATTATCATTATTATTATTATTATTATTATTATTATTATTATTATTATTATTATTATGGGAGTTGTTGCATCTCGTATCCTACATTCTCACCCTCCTACACAGACACAGACATACAGACACACACACACAATAGTAACACTTTCCTACACACACACACACACACACACACAATAACACCTTCCTACACGCACACGCCCTAATCATCCTACTCCTACACACAAACTTCACCTTCCTACACACACACACAATTATCACCATGGCAACGCTTTGTATGAGTTAATTGGCCTCTTCTGTTGACCTTTGTATTGCTTTCTTTTCGGGAGAGAGAGAGAGAGAGAGAAATGGAGAAATGAATTCCCCGAGCTAGGCAACTAAGGCCATATAGCCCCGCTCGGGTTACAGGAGGGCGCTACCCCTCCCGGCAACGGTAGCCCGGGCGAGGCTCGAACTTGCGACCTCCCGATCACAAGCTCAGCGCGCTACCATTGTGCTACCGCGCCCCCGAGAGAGAGAGAGAGAGAAGGGGATGGAATATTCTTGCTTGGCTATGTGTGTTGGTGTGTGTTTATATTGTGCCTGCGTGTGTGTGTGTGTACGTATGTGTATGTATGTAAGTGTAGCTGTAGCCTCTATGTGTGGGTATACATGGTGAGGGTGTCTAAGTATTAACATGTATACCTCCAAGATTTCCATGTGCGTGTGTGCGTATAGAAAACCAGACATAAAACCAAGTGTACACATGGGGAGGGGAGGGGGTAAGGATGCTCTTTGATAGGTCTGGTGGGGGGGGAGGGGAGAAGTGGGGAGGGGGAGGGGAGAATGGGGAGGGGGAGGGGAGAAGTGGGGAGAGGGAGGGTGAGGAATGAAGAAGAGAAGGGGAGGAAGGAGATGGGGTGTTTTGGGAGGGGGAGGAGGAATAGGGGGATGGAGGAAGAGGAGAAGCGGGTGAGGGGAGGAGAGGAAGGAGGGGAAGAGGAGAGCGTGTGTTGAGGGGAGGAGAGGAAGGAGGGGAAGAGGAGAGCGTGTGTTGAGGGGAGACGAGAGAGGAGGTGGTTGTGATAGATAGATAAGTAGATAGAAGGGGAGGGGGGGGAGAGAAGAACAGTAGAAAGGAAGGAGAGTAAGATAGGAAGGGGAGGAGTTGGGGGGAGTGGAGGGGAGAGAAAGATAAGGGGAGGAGGGTTAGGATTAGGGAGAGAGAAAGAGAGAGAGAGAGAGAATTAATCAGAGGAGCGAGTTACAATGTCGACTCTTTCTCTAACGACTTGTGATTGGCTGACGATGTGAATGTGTGAGGAGGCGATTAGAGGCAGGCGTTGTGTGAGAGAGAGAGAGAGAATGGGAGAGGAAGGGCGTAGCGTAAAGAGAGAGAGAGAGAGAGAGAGAGAGAGAGAGAGAGAGGGGGTGAGCAGAAACGGAAAATAATGGAAAAGGAGGAGGGTAGCGTAGGTAGGTAGAGAGAGAGAAAGAGGGAGAGAGAGACAGACAGACAGGCAGAGAGACAATAGTAGATAATATGAACAGTAACTCAAATTCATAGATAAGAACTTCCCCTCACAGGATGCGGCGTCAGACAGTAGATAGGATGATAAAAATAAATAAATAAATAAATCTAACACTGAAAATAAAAAAAATAGACCGTAATTGAAGTATAAGCAATTTTAATATTACCTAAAAAACAATATATATTAAAAAAAAGTAGGATTGAGTATATAGGATTGGATCACACACACACACACACACACACACACACACACACACACACACACACACACACACACACACACACACACCAGGAAATATAAGGAATCGAATCCTACCTTCAAGACGATCCGATCCCTTTCCAGTACGCTTCGATCCCTTATAACACGATCCGATCCTCTCTGACGTCTTGGCCTCAATCGCAAAGCAGGATACGTTTGGGGTGATATCGGGAGCAATGGGATGATTACATGGCTTTTTATCTATCGAGTGGGCCGAATCTATCTATCTATCGAGTAGGCCGAATCTATCTATCTATCTATCTATCTGGCCTCCTCTTGCTTACTTAAAGTTGTC
>NC_136986.1:39599261-39606761 GCF_032717465.1 Coenobita brevimanus
GTGGGTAGATAGTGAGGGTGGAAAGGGGTAGGGGTAGAATAAGGGGGGCAGACACAGAGGGGGTGGAGGCAGCATATGGAGGGAAACCCAGAGGTGGAGGAAAGCTGCGGTGGAGGTGGAGGGAAACCCGGGAAACCTCAGGGTGGAATTAAGTGACCACAAAGAATATAACACAGAAAAGGGGAAAGGAAAAGTAGGTTTGAGGTGTTTTGTTATTTTATTGTTACTGTGTGTGTTTCAGGTCTGTGTGTCTGTCAGTGAGTGTGTGTGTGTGTGTGTGTGTGTGTGTGTGTGTGTGTGTGTGTGTGTGTGTGTCTTTCTGGCTGTCTGTCAATAAGTTTATCTGTGTGTAATTTCTTTATTTTTTGTGTGTGTGGTCTGTCTATCTATCTGTCTATCTGTCAGTAAGTTCATCTGTGTGTGTTTGTTATTTCCTTATTGTGTGTGTGTGTGTGTATGTATGTATATGTGTATGTATGTACGTGTGTGTGGAAAAATTTAGCTATTGTTTCATCATTTTTTTAAGACAAGAAAACTTAAATGTCTTTTCTTTTGACTTTACTTCTTTTGAAAGAGAAAAGATAATTTTGGAGTACAGTTATGTTGGGGAAAAAAAATTGTTTGTAGCGAATGATTTTTTTTTTATTGTTCTTTGTTCGGAAGCGGATGGATGGATGGATAGATAGATAGATAGATAAAGCTAGAGGCAAATAGATAGATGGTTAGACAGACATAAATAGATAACTACATAAACAGACATGTAGCCTTTATAGACAGATGGATAGACCAAGAGAGAGAGAGAGAGAGAGAGAGAGAGAGAGAGAGAGAGAGAGAGAGAGAGAGAGAATGGTTTTTAATGTTAATCAATAATGTTTTGTGTATATATGTGTTTATATCTTTACTTAGTGTGTGTGTGTGTGTGTGTGTGTGTGTGTGTGTGTGTGTGTGTGTGTTGTACCGGTAGTCGAGAACAGAACTCTCTCTCTCTCTCTCTCTCTCTCTCTCCATATTTTTTTTATTTACACACATATATCAAGCCTAAACCAAACACACACACACACACACACACACACACACACACACACACACACACACACAGTATTTGTATGGCTTCCTATTATGATCTGATATGACTGGATGAGACTGGATAGAAAGATGAGAGAGAGAGAGAGAGAAGAGGTAGCTTAAGTGAGTGGGAGTGAGATATGTGTGAGTGAGTTAGTGAGAAAGTTTACCTGCGTGAGAGAGAGAGAGAGAGAGAGAGAGAGAGAGAGAAGGCTGTGTGTGGGTCTTTGTGCATAACCTAAATTTGTGTGTTCATGTGTGAGTGTGTTTTTGTATACCGTATGTGTGTGTGTGTGTGTTTGTGTGTGTGTAAAAAGGAACAAGAAAGGAAGAGGAGTAGAAGGCAGAAAGAAAAAGGATGGAATGATTGTGTGTGTGTGTGTGTGTGTAAAAAGGAACAAGAAAGGACAGGAGTGTAAGGAAAAGAGATGGAATGGTGTGTATGTGTGTATGTGTATCTGTGTGTGTATGTGTGTGTGTGTGTATGTGTGTGCGTCATCTGGTTTGTGTGTGTTTACCTCCCTCCTCCTCTTCCTGTACACTACCGTTAACTCCTTTTCATCTTCTTTTACGCCTCTTCCTCTTCGTCTTCTTCCTCTTCTTCTTCCCTGTTTTATGCTTCTTCTTTGTGTTTGTTTCATGTTTTGCTTGTTTGTTGTTGTTGTTCTTCTTTTTCTTCTTCTTCTTTCTCTTGTTGTTGTTGTTGTTGTGGTGATGTGTATTTTTGTCTTTTTTTGGTCACGTTCCTTTTCTCATTTTTCTCTTCCTTTCATTATCCAATCCTACTTACCTTCCTTCCGTCCTTCCTTCCTTCTTTCTTTCTTGCTTTCTTTCTTGCTTTCTTGCTTCCTTCCTTCCATCCTTCCTTCCTTCCTCCCTCCCTCCCTCCCTCCCTCCCTCCCTCCCTCCCTCCCTCCCTCCCTCCCTCCCTTCCTGCCTTCCTTTCTCCCTTCCTTCCTTCCTTCTCCTTTCTTCATGTTTGTCTTCTTCTTCACGGTATGTTCATCATTATCATCATATCTCTTTCTTCTTCATCATCATCATCATCATCTTCATCATCATCTTCTTCATCATCATCATCATCTTCATCATCATCTTCTTCATCATCATCATCATCATCTTCTTCATCATCATCATCATCATCATCATCATCATCATCATCATCTTCTTCATCATCATCATCATCATCATCATCATCATCATCTTCATCATCATCATCATCATCATCATCATCATCATCATCATCTTCTTCATCATCATCATCATCATCATCATCATCATCTTCATCATCATCTTCTTCATCATCATCATCATCATCTTCTTCATCATCATCATCATCATCATCATCATCATCATCATCATCTTCTTCATCATCATCATCATCATCATCATCATCATCATCTTCATCATCTTCATCATCATCTTCTTCATCATCATCATCATCATCATCATCATCATCATCATCATCATCTTCTTCATCATCATCATCATCATCATCATCATCATCATCATCATCATCATCATCATCATCATCATCTTCTTCATCATCATCATCATCATCATCATCATCATCATCATCATCATCATCTTCATCATCATCTTCTTCATCATCATCATCATCATCATCATCATCATCATCATCATCTTCATCATCATCATCATCATCTTCATCATCATCATCATCATCATCATCTTCATCATCATCATCATCATCTTTTTCATCATCATCATCATCATCTTCATCATCATCATCATCATCATCATCATCATCATCATCATCATCTTCTTCTTCTTCTCCTTTTATTATCTTTGTCCTTGTTCTTGTGTTTTACTCCATTTACTTCTTCATCATCTTTCTGTGTTTTTCTCCTTCATCATCATCATCATCATCATCATCATCATCATCATCATCATCATCATCATCTTCTTCATTATCATCTTCTTCCTCTTGCTCTTTTATACCCCAGCTGTTAAAAAGGTCAGCCAAACAATTACCAGCTGTAGTCACAAAGAAATAGGGTTGGCAGTGAGAATATTAGGCCAGAGGGTAGTGGTGATAGTTGTGGTAGTAGTGGTGGTGGTGGTGGGAGATTATGGTTGTGGTGGTGGTGGTTTTGGCAGTTGTGGTGGTAATATTGGTAGTATGGATGGATTTGGTAGTGGTGGTGGTGGTGGTAGTGGTGGTAGATGTGGTAGTAGCAGTGGTAGTAGTTATTGTTGTTGTTGTTGTGGTGGTGGTGGTGTGTGTGTGTGTGTGTGTGTGTGTGTGTGTGTGTTAATGCAGTTTGTCAGTGGTGGAAATACTGTCATTATCATCATCATCATCATCATCACCATCTCATCCACTATACCCATTTATTTTACTACTCCACTCATACATATTCGCTTCCACCCCATCCATCCACCCATCCACCTACCCTTATTCAGTCCACCCTCCCCCACCCCTATCCACTTCACCTTTCCACACATATACACATTTCCTTCACTTTTACACCCACTTATATTTCCATCCACCCATCCTTCCACCCACACACCCGCTTCTTCACCCTTCCATCCACCCATCCCCTTCTCCACCTTCCATCCACCCATCCCCTTCTCCACCTTCCATCCACCTTCCACCCATCTTTCTCACCCACCTACTCCCACGCTCCACTTACCACTTATGTAACCTACAGTCCACTTATTTGTCTAACTCCATCACTCCACACAACTCTTCCACCTTCCCTGTTCACTGCTGTTCTACTTCCTCTCTCTCTCTCTCTCTCTCTCTCTCTCTCTCTCTCTCTCTCACACACACACACACACACACACACACACACACACATCACCACATTCCCTGTAGTTACCCCCGTCCTTCAAGGGAGTACCTGAGGGGGTTGTGTAAGAGAGAGAGAGAGAGAGAGAGAAGAGGGGAGGGGAGTGAGTAGTAGTAGTAATAGTATCAGTATTATTATTAGTAGTAGTAGGAGGAGTATTTGTGTTTATGTGTGTGTGTGTGTGTGTGTGTGTTATGTCTCTAGGTTTACGTGGTAGGCTATGTGTGTGTTTTGTCTATGTGCGTTTTTGTGTGAGAGTAGTGTGTGTGTGTGTGTGTGTGTGTTATAGTAGGTTATGTGAGTGTTTTGTCTATGTGCGTTTTGTGTGAGTAGTGTGTGTGTGTGTGTTTTGTCTATGTGCGTTTGTGTGTGTGTGTGTGTGTGTAAGGTATGTGTTATGGCAGGGTATATGTGTGCTTTGTCTGTTTGCGTGTTGCCTGTTGTGTGTGTGTGTGTGTGTGCATAATTTAATCCCAGTTATAGTATTTCTTGAAGTATACTCTCTCTCTCTCTCTCTCTCTCTCTCTCTCTCTCTCTCTCTCTCTCAAATCACTGTTATTTTCGCGTTTGTGCAATAGAGACGAAGAAATAAGAAAAAAAACATAGAAAGAGAGAGAGAGAATTATCTTTATTTTGAGCTGCGTGTTTGGGTGATATTACTGTTGTTTTGAAAGTGTGTTTGTTTTCCCTGATCATTGTGTGTGTGTGTGTGTGTGTGTGTGTGTGTGTGTGTGTGTGTGTCTGTGTGTGCATAAAAAATGAAGGAGAAAGGAAGAGGAATGTAAGAAAAAGAGATGGAATGGTGTGTGTGTGTGTATGTGTGTGTGTATGTGTGTGTGTGTGTGTGTGTGTGTGTGTGTGACTTTCTTGCTTTTGTGTGTGTTTTATATATTTCGAGCTTTTTTCCATTATTTTTTTCAAAGTATATCGTCATTGTGTTTTTTTTTGTCATTGTTATTGTTGTTATTGTCTTGGTTAACGTTATTCTTTTTGCTGTTTTTATTTTTGTTATTATTATTACTATTATTGTTATTATTATTATTATTATTATTATTATTATTATTGTTGTTGTTGTTGTTGTTGTTATCTATCATCATCATCATCATCCCACCATCATCATCATCGTCATCATCATCATCATCATCACCACCACCATCATCATCATCATCATTATTATTACAGCCTCCAACATCATCATCATTTTCATCATTACAGTCATCATCATCATCATCATCATCATCATCCCACCACCAGCACCCTGATACTGTACACCCTCCTTTATCCTCATCCTTCTTCCTTATACTCACCTTCCTTCCCCTCATCCTTTCTCTGCTATCATCCTCTTCCACATCCTTTCCATACTCTCATTCTGTTCTTCCTTCTCATCCTCTACCGTCACTCTTTTCCTTCCTCCCTCATCCTCACTCTCCCTCTCCTCATCCCCACCCTCACCCTCCTTACAGACATCCCCATCACTCCCTCACCCTCCTCACAGACATCCCATCACTCCCTCACCCTCCTCACAGACATCCCCATCACTCCCTCACCCTCATCTGTCACATTTCCCCCCCTCCTCAAAATCACCCCTCCCCAATTTCTCCCCCCCACCCTCACCCTCTTCCTCACCCCACATCTCCCTTATCACCCCCTCCCCTCACCCTCACCCCTCTTCCTGTATCTTAGTCACCCCCTTACCCACAGCCACACCCAGATACTCATTCCCCCTCCCCCTTCTCCCCCTCCCTCACCCCTTCCCCTCCTCTTTCACCCCCTTCCCCTCCTCCCTCACCCCTTCCCCTCCTCCCTCACCCCTTCCCCTCCTCCTTCACCCCCTTCCCCTCCTCCTTCACCCCCTCCCCTCCTCCCTCACCCCCTTCCCCTCCTCCTTCACCCCCTTCCCCTCCTCCCTCACCCCCTTCCCCTCCTCCCTTACCCCCTTCCCCTCCCTCACCCTTTCCCCTCCTCCCTCACCCCTTCCCCCCTTCCCTTCCTCACCCCCACCTCACCCCATTAGTCTTTTTGTAACGTTCTTGCTTCACCCCCACCCCTCCACTACCTCCCATCCACCCCAAACCACACCCACCCCATCACCCCATTCCACTCTCCTTCCATATACATTCTCCTCACCCCAACTCACACCCCTAGCACTTCCCTTTCCCCTCCCCTCCCCTCCCCTCCCCATCTCATAACCTCTCGACTTCATATCCTCCTCCTCCTCCTCCTCCTCTTCTTCTTCTTCTTCTTCTTTTTCTTCTTCCTCCTCCTCCTCCTCCTCCTCCTCCTCAGTTCTCACAACCTCAACCCCTCACCCCCACCCAATCCATATTTAGCATACGTACCGTGATAGTTGCGTTAGTACAGGTGTGTGTGTGAGAGAGAGAGAGAGAGAGAGAGAGAGAGAGAGAGAGAGTTATTATGTAGGTGTGGGTGTCTGGGCGAGAAAGAGAGCGAGTGAGAGACAGGTAGGGTTATAGCGGGTGTGGTCGAGAGGGAGAGAGAGAGAGAGAGAGATGAGAAAGAAAATGTGTGTGTGTGTGAGAGAGAGAGAGAGAGAATGCGTATGTGCGTAAGTCCGTCTAACGCAATCCTTGTTCCTACCTGACGCAACACTACCTGGTCTCTCTCTCTCTCTCTCTCTCTCGTGACTGGCGGCATTTTGTGTGTGTGTGTGTAACCTTTCGTCTGTTTGTGTTTATATATGTATATATTTTATTATTATTATTACTCGGTGTGTGTAACTGTGTACGTGAATATGCAGCAGTTGTGTGTGTGTGTGTGTGTGTGTGTGTGTGTGTGTGTGTGTGTGTGTGTGTGTGTACAGCTGCCTCCCTCATCACCTCACCCGAATCTAGTTACACAAAAAACAAAAAAATCATATACACTAGTCTGCCCTTCATGTGTGCCAACCAACAGAAAACGGAGTAGTAAATAGAAAATGATGGGCGGGTGGTGTAGCAGAGATAGATAGATAAATAGATAGATAGATAGACAGATAGATAGGTCAGTGGGTAGGTAGAGCGATTAATAGATAGATAAAGATATTGTAGGTAGGTAGGTAGATAGATAGATAGATGGATGGATTGGATCGATAGTTATAAAGTAGGTAGGATGATGGTAAGTAGATGTGTCAGTAGGTAAGTAGGCTATTTGGTTGGTTGGTAGGTAGATAGGTATGTAGGTAAGTGACATGGTTGGTAGGTAGGCTGGTAGATTGGTAGGTAGGTAGGTAACTTGGTGCGTTGGTAGGTAGGTAGGTAGATTGGTGCGTTGGTAGGTAGGTAGGTAAGTAGGTAGGTGGATGGTTGGGTAATATTATAAATGTTCTCTCTCTCTCTCTCTCTCTCTCTCTCTCTCTCTCTCTCTCTCTCTCTCTCTCTCTCTCTCGCCTACCACCTGTGCCAACCCCGCTAGACGGCGTTGACCTTGGTGCACACACATACGTTCACATGTGCACCTAAATACGTACACGCCTCCTTACGTCTACACATAAACATACATGGGGTGAGTCACTGTATAATTGTTGAGAGCATGTAGGTATGGTTAGTACGTACATGAGTAAACGTACACACACACACACACACACACACACACACACACACACGTTGAGGTACACATACAG
>NC_136986.1:39611761-39614261 GCF_032717465.1 Coenobita brevimanus
TATTATTATTATTATTATTATTTCTACTACTACTATTATTACTATTATTGTTATTATTTCTACTACTACTACTATTATTATTATTACTATTATTTTTATTTTACGTATTATTGCTTCGTTAATCCTATTCGTATAATTCGTTTTCTTCCTCCTTTTACAACTCCTAAACACCTCCATTTACGTAACCATCCCCCGGTGTTCCTTAACTTCCATTCTTAATTTATTTTTCCGCCGCATCTCGGTCACGGACGCAAATGTAGCGACCGGGGGAGGAAGAGCGTTTGAAAGAGGAAATCGGTAATGGCGGGGAAATCATACCCGCCGAATTACCCGCCAAGATCTGCGCGCGCACTTGCAAATTACACCAACCGCGCAGGAAGCTGTGTAAGTTGTGTAAGTAGGTGAATCTCGGTGATGTTCATGTTAGCTGAGGATGTAAGTAGTATATTTCGAAAGTCATGGGTGCTTTTTTGACGCTGAGAGTAGTGGTTTTGAATTTCCCGCCAAAATCCTCGCGCATTGACACACGCCGCGCAGGAAGCTGGATGAATTATATATGTAAGTTGGTGGATCTTGGTGGTAGTGATGTTCGTTGATGGTGTTTTGAAAAGATGTACGTAATTTTTAAAGATAGTACTGTATATACGTCATTTTTAAAGACAGTACGTACGTAATTTTTAAAGATAGTATGTACGTAATTTTTAAAGATAGTATGTACGTAATTTTTAAAGATAGGAGTACGTACGTAATTTTTAAAGATAATATGTACGTAATTTTTAAAGATAGTACGTACGTAATTTTTAAAGATAGTATGTACGTAATTTTTAAAGATAGTACGTACGTAATTTTTAAAGATAGTATGTACGTAATTTTTAAAGATAGTACGTACGTAATGTTTAAAGATTGGAGTACGTACGTAATTTTTAAAGATCTTACGTAATTTTTAAAGATGGTATGTACGTAATTTTTAAAGATATGAGTACGTACGTAATTTTTAAAGAGAGTACGTACGTAATATTTAAAGATAGGAGCATGTACGTAGTTTTTAAAGACGGGAGTACGTACGTAATTTTTAAAGATAATATGTACGTGATTTTTAAAGACAGGAGTACGTACGTAATTTTTAAAGACAGGAGTATATACTTATTATTTTTTTTTATGATAGTTTTTCGAGTTTTCCGCTAAGCACCGACCGCATCACAACCCAGCATCCTCCGTCTTCCTCCGCGTTGCAAAGTAGTTCGATTGACACTGCATTTATCATGAAATCTGTTGAGATGTGCATTGCGTAAAGAGAAAGTGATGGTATGAAGATGTTATTATTGATCATATTATTATTATTGTTATTATTATTATTATTATTATTATTATCTACTCCATGTATGGGTAGACTAATAGACCTTTGTAATAGGACGTTCTCTCTCTCTCTCTCTCTCTCTCTCTCTCTCTCTCTCTCTCTCAGCATAACTTACACTATATTATTTATCTGAGTATAGATTGGTTGGTGGGGAAAGAAGGGTGTTTGGCTAAGACAGATGGATGGAGAGAGAGAGAGAGAGAGACTGGCAAACTTCAGGAGTCTATTGTTTTTGTTTGTTTGTTTGTTTTTTTAGGTAAGAAATGTTATCTGAGCGTGGGTCCAAATCTCACCCGTTCAAGGCCAGAATTATTGATAGTGAATTATTGAGGAAGGTAATTATTGCCCTTTAGGTTATCAGTAATTATATATACAGTATGTAGCAGTTAGGTTATTATCAGATTTTATTGAGATTATTATTAATTTTTAGATAATTGATTTATTTATAACTTATTATTTATTTAGAATTATTTTCATTATTATTGGCGATGGTGGTAATTGTAGTAGATGTAACGGTGATAATTGTAGTTGTGGTGGTGGTAGTAGTGGTAGTTAAGACAGGGTGTAGTTAAATTGAGGGTGGGAGTTTGTTGACCTTTTTGACCTGCCTTGTTGAGAGGGTGAAAGGGATCCAGAGAGAGAGAGAGAGAGAGGTTGGTTGGTGAGAAGGAAGTTTGGACGACAGAGGGATAGATTGATAGATACATAGATAGATAGTAGAGAGAGAAAGAGAGAGAGAGAGAGAGAGAGAGAGAGAGAGAGAGATTGGCGAGGAGAGAAGGGAGTTTGGTTGAGAGGGATGGATTGATAGATACATGGATAGATAGGAGGTAGGTACAGAAAGAGAGAGAGAGATTGGTTGGTTAGTGAGAAGGGAGTTTGGATGACAGAGGAATAGATTGATAGATACGTGGATAGATAGATAGGTAGAGGGAGAGAGAGAGAGAGAGAGAGAGAGAGAGAGAAGGGAGTTTGGTTGAGAGGGATGGATTGATAGATACATGGATAGATAGGAGGTAGGTACAGAAAGAGAGAGAGAGAGAGATTGGTTGGTTCGTGAGAAGGGAGTGTGGATGACAGAGGGATAGATTGATAGATACGTGGATAGATAGATAGATAGAGAGAGAGAGAGAGAGAGAGAGA
>NC_136986.1:39624261-39631761 GCF_032717465.1 Coenobita brevimanus
CTTCTCCTTCCCATCCTTCCTTCCTTCTTCTCCCTCCCATCCTTCCTTCCTTCCTTCCTTCTTCTCCCTCCCATCTTTCCTTCCTTCCTTCCTTCTTCTCCCTCCCATCCTTCCTTCCTTCTTCTCCTTCCCATCCTTCCTTCCTTCCTTCCTTCTTCTCCCTCCCATCCTTCCTTCCTTCCTTCCTTCTTCTCCTTCCCATCCTTCCTCCCTCCCTCCCTCCCTCTCATCTTCCCTCAGTCATTCCTCTTTTGTCACATTGTTTTTCTTCCTTGATTAAATAGACAGATAGATAGATAATGCATTCTTTAACATACACTCAGATAATTCTAATAAATAAATGGAGATAGATAACAGATAGATAAAACATACAGATAGATAGATAGATATATGAAATGTGGGTAGATAGACTTGCTTGTAAAGAGATAGAGACAGAGTTTGATAGATAGATAGATGGACAGACAGATAGATAGACGTACATGGACGGATAGATAAATAGCAGAAAGAAAGCTGATATAGATGATGAGCAGACTAGATAGGTAGATAGGTAGATAGATAGACAGGTAGATAAATAGCCTCATCTCTATTGTTTTACCCTTCCCTCGCGACCTTCATATTCTCTCTCTCTCTCTCTCTCTCTCTCTCTCTCTCCTTCATCCATTCATCTCTTCATTAACTTCTCTCTCTCTCCCTCATTCATTCATTCATTCACCCATTCAGTCAGTGGGTATGAGTGTCAAAGTGGTGGCATGTGGTGGTTTGGGGCACTAGAGACTACTGGGATTCAGGGAACGGGCTATCTAGTCTATGTCCAGAGTCGTATACATAAAAATAAAGGATCATTCATTCATTCATTCATTTTTTAGAGGCTGTGTTTTTTTTTTCTCTCTCTCTCTGACCTAAATTGCCTTGTGCTCTCTCTCTCTCTCTCTCTCTCTCTCTCTCTCTCTCTCTCTCTCTCTCTCTCTGTCTCCGTTTGTTTGTTTGTATGTTTATTAATTTGTATATCTATCTACTTATCTATCTATCTGTCTTCCCATCTTTCTATCTATCTATCTATTTCTGTTGATCTATATTTACAGGTTTGTCCATTTATCTAAGCTACTTATATATATCAACTTGTTATATTTATCTATCTATCTATCAGTCTATCTATCTGTTTTATCTATCTAAAGGTCTATCTATCAATCCAAGTAGCTACTGTCTATCTCTCTCTTTCTATCTGTCACATTTAACTATCTAACCTGTGTTTTGTGACGTTATTCTTGGAACATCTGTCTGTCTGTCTCAGTGTATGTATGTATGTATGTATGTATACCCTGTGTGTGTGTGTGTGTGTGTGTGTGTGTATGTTTGTGTATGTATTTATGTATGTATGCATGTTTGTTTTATGTGTGTGTGTGTTTTATGTATGTATGTATGTGTGTGTTTTATGTACCTGTATGTATGTATGTATGTGTTTTATGTATGTATGTGTGTGTGTTTTATGTATGTATGTATGTGTACGTCCGCTCCTCTGGTTTTCTTAAATATATATGAATTTGTTATGTAAGCATGTGTAGGTGTGTGTTTACCGTGTGTATGTATATGTGCGTATGTGTATATCTACGCCCTTCCTTGTGTGTGTGTGTGTGTGTGTGTGTGTGTGTGTGTGTGTGTATGAATATGTGTGGACCGTATGTGTATATCTACGCCCTTGTGTGTGTGTGTGTGTGTGTGTGTGTGTGTGTGTATGAATATGTGTGGACCGTATGTGTATATCTACGCCCTTGTGTGTGTGTGTGTGTGTGTGTGTGTGTGTGTGCGTGCAACAGTCTGCCTGGCGCCGTACCTCAGATAAACTCCTCCCCTCCCCTCCCCTCCCCCCTCCCCTCTTCCCCTCCCCTCCCCTCCCCCCTCCCCTCTTCCCCTCACCTCCTAATCTCCCTTCTCCCCATCCCCTCTTACCTCCCCTCTCCCTCCTCTTCCTTCCCCCTCTCATTCCCTAAACTCTTCCCTTCCCCTCTCCCCTCCCCTGATCTCCCTTCTCCCTCTCCCACCTTTCTCTTCTTCCCTCATCTTCCTTCCCGTCTCCTCCTCCTCCTCCTTCCCGTCTCCCTTCCCCTCTCTTCCTCTTCCTTCCCCTCTCTTCCTCTTCCTTCCCCTCTCCTCCTCTTCTCCTCTCTAGCTGTTATGGTAGTGGTAATGTCAACGTGTAGTAAGTAGCTATGAAGGACTTGTAGATATGTTTGTGTCTGCTTACCTTTCTGCTCTTTAGTCTGTCTTCTCTCTTCTCTCTGCGCTTTTCTCTTCTTCTCTTCTCAGGTCTCTTCTCTGCACTCCCCTTCCCTTCTCTTCTCTTCTCTTCTCTTCCCATCCCTTCCCATCCCTTCCCTTCCTTTCCCTTCCCTTCCCCTCTCCTTTCCTTTCCTTTCCTTTCTTCCCTTCTATTCCCTTCCCTTCCCTTCCCCTCCCCTCTCCTTTCCTTTCTTCCCTTCTCCTCTCCTTTCCTTTCTTCCCTTCTCCTCTCCTTTCCTTTCTTCCCTTCTCTTCCCTTCCCTTCTCTCCTTTCCTTTCTTCCCTTCTCCTCTCCTTTCCTTTCTTCCCTTCTCCTCTCCTTTCCTTTCTTCCCTTCTCCTCTCCTTTCCTTTCTTCCCTTCTCCTTTCCTTTCTTCCCTTCTCTTCCCTTCCCTTGTCTCCTCTCCCCAGTCCTTCCCTCCTCCCTTCCATTCCATTCCCCTCTATTACTCACATCCCCTCTTTCCATTGCTTCTCCTTTCGTCTCTCCTCCCCTCCCCTTTTCATCCTTCCCCTCCCCTCCCCGCTCATCTCCTCCCCTTCCCTCCCATCCCTTCCCCTCCCATACCCTCTCCTCGCCACCCCTCTTGGAAATTAAATGGAAGAAGGAAAGTAAAGGGAAGGAAAGGAGAGGAGGGAGACACCTAATATTTCCTTCCTTCCTCTCCCTCCCCTTTCCCCCCTCCTCCCCCATCTCTCCCTTCCTCTTCTCTCCTTTCTACTTCTCTCTCCCTCCCTCTTCTCAGTTCCCCTTTCCTCCTTTTCCCTACCTCCTCCCTCCCCTTCAGCGTTCTTTCCCTCCTCCTCCTCCTCCTCCTCCTCCTCCTCCTCCTCCTCCTCCTCCTCCAGTGTACACCGTTGTCTTAATTCGTACCATAAAAATAATGTGTTTTTCGCAGTACTGTTCTGCTTGAGAGAGAGAGAGAGAGAGAGAGAGGTACGTAGATGACAAGGAGATGAATAGACAAGGCTATAGACAGATAGATGGATAGATAGATACATTGATGGATGTATTGATGTATTGAAGGGTAGATAGATTGAGGTAGATAGATGGCAAGATTAATGGGTGGATAGATAGATGGATAGATAAGGGGATAGACAGATAGATAGATAGATGGATAGATTGGCGGATTCACGGGTAGACGGATAGATATATAGGTAAGTAGGTAGATAGGTATAGATAGATTAATTGACAGATAGATATATGAATAGATTAATAGTCATGTAATTAAGCGGGTAGGTTGAGAGAGAGAGAGAGAGAGAGAGAGAGAACGGGAGTCATACCAAAAGATGGAGGGAGGAAGAGGAAGTGAGGGAAGGGAGGAGGGAGGAGGAAGAGGCAGATGGAGGGAGGGAAGGGGAGTGGGAGGGGGAGTAACGGTTTAAGAGGCATTTAACTTAACGCATCTACCCCCTCCCTCCCCCTCTCTCTCTCTTCCTCCTCCCCCCTCTCTCTCCTCCCCCTCCCCCTACACCCACTCTCTCTTCTCCCCCTTTTTCTTTCCTTCTTGCTTTCCTTATTGTATTTCTCTCTCTCTCTCTCTCTCTCTCTCTCTCTCCCCGGTCAGTCAGTCCCACCTAATGATTTTCACACCTAAGATGCATCAGTCAGTTCTGTAGTTCTTTCTCCTTTCCACAGCACTTCTTCGTGACTAGCAGCATATTCTAGTGTTGATCTGTTGACAACTAAGCATTCAAGATGGAGAGATGGCAATTTTAGGCCAAGTTAGAGTGAAAGGAGTGTATCTAGGGGCGCCTTCACGAGGTGGCACTGATATAACTGGGCGGTGGAGCTGCCTGGTTATATCCCCCGCTACTACTACTACTACTACTACCACTACTACTACTACTACTACTACTACTTCTACTACTACTTCTACTACTACTTCTACTACTGCTACTACTTCTACTACTACTACTATTACTACTACTACTACTACTATTACTACTACTACTAATAATAATACTAAGGCCCAGTCACTTAGGCTAGAAATGCTAAGTTTAAGTGAACGGAGTGAAGATTAGGATGATTTGAAGAAGACCATGAGAGAGAGAGAGAGAGAGAGAGAGATTAACGGAAAAGTTGGATGAAAGGAGAAAGAACGAAGAAAACAAAAGTTGGGAAAACATTGGGAGGAGGAAGAAGAAGAAGAGGAGGAGGAGGAGGGGAAGGAAAAAGAAGAGGAGGAGGAGGAGGAAGAGGGAGGAGTAGGAAGGCTCAAGTTTCCCTTCCTTTGTCTTCTTTATTCTCTCTCTCTCTCTCTCTCTCTCTCTCTCCTCCTCCTCCTCCTCCTCCTCCTCCTCCCCTCTATGGTTCTCACACCCTTATTTCCTCCCTCTACACACACACCCTCTCCCCCTCCCTTTCTTCTCACACTCTTCTCTCCCCTCCCCTCCCCTCCCCTTCCCTTCCCCTCCCCTCCCCTCCCCCTCCCCTCCCCTTCCCTTCCCCTCCCCTCCCCTTCCCTTCCCCTCCCCTCCCCTTCCCTTCCCCTCCCCTCCCCTCCCCTCCCCTCCCCTCCCCTTCTCTTCCCTTTCTTTTCCTTCCCTTCACTTCCCTTTCTTTTCCTTCCCTTCACTTCCCTTTCTTTCCCTTCCCTTCCCTTTCTTTCCCTTCCCTTCCCTTCCCTTCCTTTCCTTTCCTTTCTTTCCCTTCCCTTCCCTTCCCTTCCCTTCCCTTCCCTTCCCTTCCTTCCCTTTCTTTCCCTTCCCTTCCCTTTCTTTCCCTTCCCTTCCCTTTCTTTCCCTTCCCTTCCCTTTCTTTACCTTCCCTTCCCTTTCTTTTCCTTCCCTTCCCTTTCTTTTCCTTCCCTTCCCTTCCCTTTCTTTCCCTTCCCTTCCCTTTCTTTTCCTTCCCTTCCCTTCCCTTTCTTTCCCTTCCCTTCCCTTTCTTTTCCTTCCCTTCCCTTCCCTTTCTTTCCCTTCCCTTCCCTTCCCTTTCTTTCCCTTCCCTTCCCTTTCTTTTCCTTCCCTTCCCTTCCCTTTCTTTTCCTTCCCTTCCCTTCCCTTTCTTTCCCTTCCCTTCCCTTTCTTTCCCTTCCCTTCCCTTTCTTTTCCTTCCCTTCCCTTCCCTTTCTTTCCCTTCCCTTCCCTTTCTTTCCCTTCCCTTCCCTTCCCTTTCTTTCCCTCCCCTCCCCTCCCCTCCCCTCCCCTTCTCTTCCCTTTCTTTTCCTTCCCTTCCCTTCCCTTTCTTTTCCTTCCCTTCCCTTCCCTTTCTTTCCCTTCCCTTCCCTTTCTTTCCCTTCCCTTCCCCTCCCCTCCCCTCCCCCTCCCCTCCCCTCCACTCCCCTTCCCTTCCCCTCCCCTTCCCTTCCCTTCCCTCCCCTCCCCTTCCCTTCCCCTCCCCTTCCCTTCCCTCCCCTCCCCTACCCTCCCCTCCCCTCCCCTTCTCTTCCCTTACTTTTCCTTCCCTTCTCTTTCTTTTCCTTCCCTTCACTTCCCTTTCTTTCCCTTCCCTTCCCTTTCTTTTCCTTCCCTTCACTTCCCTTTCTTTCCCTTCCCTTCCCTTTCTTTCCCTTCCCTTCCCTTTCTTTCCCTCCCCTCCCCTCCCCTCCCCTTCTCTTCTCTTTCTTTTCCTTCCCTTCACTTCCCTTTCTTTCCCTTCCCCTCCCTTTCTTTTCCTTCCCTTCCCTTCCCTTTCTTTCCCTTCCCTTCCCTTTCTTTCCCTTCCCTTCCCTTTCTTTCCCTTCCCTTCCCTTTCTTTCCCTTCCCTTCGCTTCCCTTTCTTTTCCTTCCCTTCCCTTCCCTTCCCTTTCTTTTCCTTCCCTTCCCTTCCCTTTCTTTTCCTTCCCTTCCCTTCCCGTCCCTCCCCTTCCCTTCCCTTCCCTCCCCTTCCCTTCCCGTCCCTCCCCTTCCCTTCCCTTCCCTTCCCGTCCCTCCCCTTCCCTTCCCTTCCCTTCCCTCCCCTTCCCTTCCCGTCCCTCCCCTTCCCTTCCCTTCCCTTCCCTTCCCTCCCTTCCCTTCCCTCCCCTTCCCTTCTCGTCCCGTCCCTTCCCTTCCCTTCCCTCCTCTCCCCTCCCCTCCCCTCCCCTCCCCTCCCCTCCCCTTCCCTTCCCTTCCCTTCCCGTCCCTTCCCTTCCCTTCCCTCCCCTTCCCTCCCCTCCCCTCCCCTCCCCTCCCCTCCCCTCCTCTCCCCTGCCTTTCCCTTCCCTGCCTTTCCCTTCCCGTCCCTTCCCTTCCCGTCCCTTCCCTTCCCTTCCCATCCCTCCCTTCCCTGCCCTGCCCTGCCCTGCCCTGCCTTTCCCTTCCCATCCTTTCCCTTCCCTTCCCTTCCCTGCCTTTCCCTTCCCTTCCCTGCCTTTCCCTTCCCTGCCTTTCCCTTCCCTTCCCTGCCTTTCCCTTCCCTGCCTTTCCCTTCCCATCCTTTCCCTTCCCTTCCCTTCCCTGCCTTTCCCTTCTCTTCCCTGTCTTTCCCTTCCCATCCTTTCCCTTCCCTTCCCTTCCCTTCCCTGCCTTTCCCTTCCCATCCTTTCCCTTCCCTTCCCATCCTTTCCCTTCCCTTCCCTTCCCTGCCTTTCCTTTCCCTTCCCATCCTTTCCCTTCCCTTCCCTGCCTTTCCCTTCCCTTCCCTGCCTTTCCCTTCCTTTCCCTGCCTTTCCCTTCCCATCCTTTCCCTTCCCTTCCCATCCTTTCCCTTCCCTTCCCTGCCTTTCCCTTCCCTTCCCTGCCTTTCCCTTCCCATCCTTTCCCTTCCCTTCCCATCCTTTCCCTTCCCTTCCCTGCCTTTCCCTTCCCATCCTTTCCCTTTCCTTCCCATCCTTTCCCTTCCCTTCCCTGCCTTTCCTTTCCCTTCCCTGCCTTTCCCTTCCCTTCCCTGCCTTTCCCTTCCCTTCCCTGCCTTTCCCTTCCCTTCCCTGCCTTTCCCTTCCCATCCTTTCCCTTCCCTTCCCATCCTTTCCCTTCCCATCCTTTCCCTTCCCTTCCCTGCCTTTCCCTTCCCTTCCCTGCCTTTCCCTTCCCATCCTTTCCCTTCCCTTCCCATCCTTTCCCTTCCCTTCCCTGCCTTTCCCTTCCCATCCTTTCCCTTCCCTTCCCATCCTTTCCCTTCCCTTCCCATCCTTTCCCTTCCCTTCCCTTCCCTGCCTTTCCCTTCCTATCCTTTCCCTTCCCTTCCCATCCTTTCCCTTCCCTTCCCTTCCCTGCCTTTCCCTTCCCTTCCCATCCTTTCCCTTCCCTTCCCTTCCCTGCCCTTCCCTGCCTTTCCCTTCCCTGCCTTTCCCTTCC
>NC_136986.1:39646761-39656761 GCF_032717465.1 Coenobita brevimanus
GGGTTGAACCCGGGTTGTAGCATTATGTAGTTGAAATATCAGAGGGTGGAGTAGGGTAGGGTAGATTTGATTAGGGTAAGGTAGGGAAGGGAAGGGAAGGGTATGGTAAGGTAGGGAAGGGTAGATTTGATTAGGGTAGGGTAGGATAGACAGGATTAGGGTAGGGTAGAATAGACGGGTTTAGGGTAGGGTAAGGTAAGGCAGGGTAGGGTAGGGTAGACGGGATAGGGTAGGGTAGGGGAAGGCAGGGTAGGGTAGGGTAGACGGGATTAAGGTAAGACAGGATAGGGTAGGGTAGACGGGATTAAGGTAAGATAGGATAGGGTAGGGTAGACGGGATTAAGGTAAGACAGGATAGGGTAGGGTAGACGGGATAGGGGTAAGATAGGATAGGGTAGGGTAGACGGGATAAGGGTAGGACAGGATAGGGTAGGGTAGACGGGATTAAGGTAAGACAGGATAGGGTAGGGTAGACGGGATAGGGGTAAGATAGGATAGGGTAGGGTAGACGGGATTAGGGTAGGATAGGATAGGGTAGGGTAGACGGGATTAGGGTAGGATAGGATAGGGTAGGGTAGACGGGATTAGGGTAGGATAGGGTAGGGTAGACGGGATTAGGGTAGGATAGGATAGGGTAGGGTAGACGGGATTAGAGTAGAGTAGGGTAGGATAAGGTAGGGGAGGGGAGGATAGACGGTTTGGGTAGGGTAGGGGATATAATATGGATGAGAGGGAGGTGGGGAGAGAAACGGCAGAGATGACGTGATGTAAAGGTAAGGAAGAGTGAGTGGGGGGAGGGGAAGGGGGAGATAGGGTGGAGGGAAGAGAGGAGGAGGGGGTAGGGGGGGTAATAATGAAGAGGGAAGAGAAGGGAGGAAGATGAAAGAGGAAGATAAAGTGAAGAGGAGGGAGCGTATAGGGAATGGGGGAGAGAGAGAGAGAGAGAGAGAGAAGAAGGGAGTGAGGGAGGAGAGGAGTCTCGGGGAGTGCGAAAGGAGATGGAGGGGAAGAGGGAGGGAGAAGAGGTGAAGGAAAGGAGGGGGGGAGAAGGGGAAAAGGAAGGAGGGGAGGAGAGAGGAGAGAAAGGGAAGGGAAGGGGTGAGAGGAAGGGAGGAGAGTGGGAGAGGAGAGAAGAAGGGAAGCGGGAGGGGAGAGGAGGGAGGGAGGGAGGGGAAGGGAGGGGAGGGGAGGGGGCTAAAGAAGACAGTTTTAAAGATGACGAACAACTGAGGTCAATTGATGGGGAGGGGAAGGAGAGGAGGAGGAGAGAGGGAAGGGGAGAAGAAAAGAGGGGGAGGAGAGAGGGAAGGGGAGGAGAAGGGAGGGGGAGGAGAGAGGGAAGGGGAGGAGAAGGGAGGGGGAGGAGAGAGGGAAGGGGAGAAGAAAAGAGGGGGAGGAGAGAGGGAAGGTTTGGAGGAAAGGAAGGAAGGAGGAGGGGAGGGAGGGAGGAAAAAAGATTTGGAGGGGAGGAGGGAAGGGGGAGGAAAGACGAGAGAAAGGGGAGGAAGGGAGTGGGAAAGCAGAAAAAGGAGGAGGGGAGAGAGAGAGAGAGAGAGAGAAATACAGATAGAAACCAAGGAGTCTCAGTAAATAAAAAAAAAAAAATGTAATTACCTCAAAATTTTACATAACATATACATAAAAAAGACAGCATAAAAAAAAATGCACCCATATACCTTGCACTGAGAGACGCAGGGAGCATGGAAGAGGTGAAGGTTGAATCAATAATCAATCTTGAATGCTCTCTCTCTCTCTCTCTCTCTCTCTCTCTCTCTCTCTCTCATTTTTAGTGATAGATAGAAACCACAGATAGTTAAATAGATAGATAGTTGGATGAGTAGATAGATAGGTTTTTTTATGCAAGAAAGAAGGAACCAAAGGCCAGGAGCCCGCAAACCGTTCCATCCAAGAAAAAACAAAAACAATACAAGAGAGAGACAAATTCCAGATCCATTCATTTGGAGATGCCTGGACACACTGCGTTTGAAAGACTGGAGATCATAGGAAGCAGGAAATACAGACAGAGGAAGACAGTTCCAGAGTTGACCTGTTGCATAAAATTAATGAGGGACTGGGAGTAACGGTTAACTCTTGCATTAGAGAGTTGTACAGAAAAGGGATGAGAGTTTGCTGCTAGACGGGTGCTACGCGCCCGTCGTAGAGGTGGAGGAATGCATGCAGACAGTTCAGAGGAACAGTGACCATTGAAGTAGCGATAGAAAAAAGATAAAGATGCAACAGTGTGGCGAAGAGACAGAGGTTGAAGGGAGTCAGTAAGAGGAGCAGAGTTAATGAGACGAAAAGCCTTTGACTCCATCCTGTTGAGAAGAGCTGTATGTGGGGAGCCTCCCCACACATGAGAGTTGTACTCTACACAGGGGCGAATAAAACCCGTGTATAAAGTCAACATTTGTGCTGGGGTAAAGAAGGCACGGAGTCGGCATAGCACACCTTATCTCTTAGAAGGAGATTTTACAAGAGATGTAATATGATCATTCCAAGATAAATCTCGAGTGAATGAAACCCCAAGTATGTTTAAAGGTGATGCAGGATTAAGCTGGATATTATTAAACATTAATGGGTACACCTGTGGAAGATACAAATACACAGGAGGGAGGGGGAAGAGGTTAGGACAAGTGACTGTGCGGTCGCGAGTTCAGTCCTAACTATGGCAGGAGACATTTTCAGTAACGCTCCCTAACACCTCTGCCTTAGCTATTTATTTTTAGATATGGCTAGTTAATATCCTTTTGTACGTTATTAATATAGGGGAGGGAGGGAGAGAGAGAGAGAAGAACGTATATAAAACAGGCGAGAACAATGTGGTGTAATAAGCCAAATAAATCGCTTAGGTAAAGATGTTAAGGAGCTTCCTTTAACACACCACCTCTAACACCGTAACACCAGAATTTAACGTATTTATCCTTGGGTATTAAGTGGTATTAGTGCCCAAGTAGTGGCATGAAAAAAACAGGTATAAACACACTCCCATTAACACAACACCATATCTTAACTTAAAAATCGTAGCGTTATTACAGTTAGGATGGTGGGTATTGGTGCAGAAAAGGTGATATGTGAAGGCTGCAGGGGATTAGCTCTCTGTTGTAAGTTGCCTGCAGAGGGAACGGGCTTTCTGTTTTGTGTCCAGAGTCTTGTGTGTAATATAAAGGCGTAAGGAGATAGACTGATTGATGGACAGGTAGGTAGATTCATAGATAGGTAGATAGATAGATTGATAGATAGGAGGTACAGACAGGTAGGTAGATAGACAGACAGATAGATAAATAGATAGGAGGTGCAGGTTGGTAGGTAGATAGATAGATGGGAGGATAGGTAGGGAGAGAGATTGTTGGATAGACAGGTAGGTAGGTTGGTTTAGAGAGAGAGAGAGAGAGAGAGAGAGAGAGAGGTGTGGCTGGCTGTTACGTGGGATTCCCTTCAGGTTATTTCTGCCCACCTGTCTCTCTCTCTCTCTCTCTCTCTCACACACACACACACACACACACACACACACACACACACACACACACACACACACACACACACACACACACACACACACACACACACACACACACACACACACACACACACACACTTTCTTTGTACTTCCTTGTAATTATAAAGGAAGGACAGAAGGAGGAAGAAACTAAGGGAGAGATGGAGAGACAGAATGAGACTAAGCACGAAGGGAAAGGGAGGGAAGGAGGAAGGAGATGGAGGGAAGGAGGAAGGAGATGGAGGGAAGGAGAAAGGAAAGTAGATGAGGTGGGAAGTGTAGGGAAGGAGAGGAAAGGAGGAAAGAAAGGAGGGAAGGAAGAGAGAAGGAAAGGGGAGGAGAAGAAAGGAGGAAGTTGATCAGGAAGTTGAAGAGGAGAAAAGGAAGGAGGAAAGGGGGGGGAGGAATAAAGGAGGAAGGAAAATGAAGGAAGGATGAGGGAAAAGAAGGAAGAGAGGATTTAGAGGGAATGATGGTGGTGGGTGGTGGTGGTGATGATGATGATGATGATGCTGATGATGCTGCTGATGGTGAAGATGATGATAGTGATGAATGATGATGATGATGATGAACGAATTGCACAACCATTTTAAACCCTAATAACACCTTCTTCCCTCTTAATTGGATTGTCATATTTTCTTCCAATATACGGAGGACTATGCCTGATATTTCCTGGTCAGAATTATCTCTAAATAAATAAATAAAATATAAAATCAATTAGGTTGGTGTTAGTATGTGGTGCTGGATGTGGATGTGATAGGAAGCGTTAGGAGAAACATACTGAGGTGGTTTGGCCATGTGGAGAGGATTGAGAGTGAGAGACTGACGAGGAGAGTGTATGTGAGTGAGGTGGAAGGGGGGGAAGAGGGAGGGGAAGGCCAAGGATGAGATGGAGGGATGGAGTGGAGAGATACTGTATATGAGATGGGGGGGGTGAGCTGGGGGCAGAGCAGTGATATGGTGGGGGGGGGGCCGATGTAGAGTCGATTTGTTTGTGGCCACCCCTTACGGGATTAAGGCGTCTGGCAATAGATAGTGATAGATAGACAGTATTGAAAGCCTTAACCCATTATCGCATGAAGTTCTGGCCTGGGGGATTCGGCGTGGGAGTTTAGCATACTGTTCTTCTCCTACGAGCTTACAGTCACGAAGTTCTTTCACATTAACTTGGTCCAGATTTTCGTCCTTTTGCAGGTTACTCCACGTAGCTCAGTGGCAGAAAAAGACAATACTACGGCTCTGCATCCTTTCCATAGCACTTCTTCGTAATTAGCGTTGTGCTTGTTAATCTTATCACGGTTCATTGGCAGAAAACGACAATACTACGGCTCTACATCCTCTCCATAGCACTTCTTCGTGACTAGCTCTCTCCTGGCTAATCTCTTGTCAGTTCATTGGCAGAAAAATACAATACTACGGCTCTGCATCCTCTCCATAGCACTTCTTCGTGACTACCACCCTTTTCTAGCGTAAATCTCTTAACTCAGCATTTAGGTTAGAGAGAGAATTTTAGGCCAGGTTAGAATGAAAAGAGTATAATTGACTTTAACTTCGTAGTAGATGGTGCTAGTCACGAAGTGCTGTGGAAAGGATGTAGAGCCGTAGTATTGCCTTTATCTGACACTGAACTCCGCGAAATAGGTTGCGAAAGGACGAAAATCTAGGCCAGTTTGAAGTGAAAGGAGTATAGTGGAGAGGGAGGAGGGAGTGAGATAGATTTGGTAATATGAAATAAGTAGGTGTGTGAGTGTGGAGGAGAATGTGTGGAGTCATGCTTAGAGAAAGAGAGAGAGAGAGAGAGAGAGAGAGACAGACAGACAGAGAGATTAAGGGTAGAGAGCGATTGAAAGTGAGAGGAAAGTAGAGGAGAGAGTGGAAGGAATTGTCAGTCATGGGGTAGTGAGAGAGGGAGGATGACAAAGATAGTGGGCGATTTAGAGGAAACTCGATTACGGGAGTAGAAATAAAGTGCCTGTCATGTGAGAGAGAGAGAGAGAGAGAGAGAGAGAGAGAGAGAGAAAGGGGGGAGGGGGTGAAGGTATAGGTGCTGGCCATTACGTCGTACCATTGTTATTGTTATAGAGTTTCGCGTCTCGGCCACCAGGTTTTGGCGCCAACGTCTTTGTTTACATTGTGTCCGATTCCTTTTATCTGACCACGACTTCCAACTCATTTTAGAACATATTTATTCATTTTTACTCTTAATCCTCATATCATCGTAATATTTTAAAAGTTACCATATATTTTAAACATAGATTGGGTAATTGTGTCTTTTGAATTTGATCTTACGGGGGTAATTCAAGATTTTTAACGGTTGCTGTGGAATCGAACGAGTGATAGTGAGTTATATGGGATTATAGAGAAAGAATGTGTCCATAGGCAATACTAGGCAATTATATATAGTTGCACTGATGGCTTATGTTGCTCGTGGGAGTTTTCTTTGTGAGTAATTGTTGAAATGGATTGGGAGAGTGCAATATGCATGTTGAGAGATTAAATGATGTTGGACCGTTGCAGTTCCATAGACTTAATTGGAGTGTGTGTGTGTGGGAGAAGAGAGAGAGAGAGAGAGAGAGAGAGAGAGAGAGAGAGAGAAATCGTGAACATGTGTCTTGAATATACAGTAAGTGTGTGTGTGTGTGTGTGTGTGTGTGTGTGTGTGTGTGTGTGTGTGTGAGAGAGAGAGAGAGAGAGAGAGAGAGAGAGAGAAATCGTGAACATATGTGAAATGTCTGCTTGAATATACAGTGTGTGTGTGTGTGTGTGTGTGTGTGTGTGTGTGTGTGTATGAGAGAGAGAGAGAGAGAGAGAGAGAGAGAGAAATTTCACCAGCATCATATTACTCCAGTGTAAAGTAACAGTACCGGTATATCGATGAACACATACCTATCATATTACTACAGCAATTAAACAACAGGAATTCCACTTTTAGTAGTAGTAGTATAACAACAACAACAACAACAACTAGAGCACCACAATATTGTCCAAGGGCCTTTTTGATAACGAAAAACTTGCCATAGTCATTGCCTGCTGGAAGCCGAGCTATAAAGGGACCTTGAGGTCAAGGTCACTGATGTTGTGCCCGTCAGATTAGGTCATCACAGTCTGTAAATCCACCAAGTTTGGCTCCAGCCATAATCCTTCGTAGAAAATTGGCTGACATCCGGAATATCTCGAAAAGTCCCCCCCCCCCTTTTTTTTTCCGTGGCGATCTCAAGTAATCAGGCGACTGGAACCACACTCCTTGCACTGCGTCCGTCTTAAGGCTATAGGCCTAGTGCCGTAAAATTTTAGCTTCCTGGCGAAAGTGATTCTTGAGATGGTGGCTGACTCACTTTCTGTATTGTGGAGATGCGGTTGAAGGATTGCCACCATATTTGGCCAAAAGAGGCGGACAGCTGTAAGACTAAGTTGACCAAGAATTAAGTTACTCTAGGCCAAATACTCTTTCAAACATCGCGTTTTGAATATAAGTAATAATAATAATCTATCTATCTATTGCCAGACACCGTAATCCCTTAAGGGGTGGCCATTTGACTTGGAGTTACTTGTTTTAAGGGGAGGGGCACTAACCCTCCACCAACCCTCTTGTTCACACGTAGGGAGCACGTATGCTTTGGTTATATGGTTACCACCCAGCGTTGTAAATGGTTTCTTGGCTTACAGGAAACCATTTGGCTTGTCACTCAATGTAAAGCCACCTGTAAAGGAAAGAAAAGCAATAAGAAGTAATAATAATAATAATAATAATAATAATAATAATGGTAAAAACAAGAAAGCTTCCCACAAGGATATGAGAAGTTTTAATAATAATAGTTGTAGTAATACCGACGGTGATATATGTATGTACAGTATATTTATAGCTGTAAAATGACCCTTATACTATTAACAGCAAGAAAAATAGTAACTGTTATCATACCAATTGTTAATATTAATTCCAATTCTCATTTGTGTATAAAAAAGTGAAAATGTTGAAATATAGTGTTCGGGTCTGTCTGTCTGTCTATCTATCTATCTATCTGTCTGTCTGTCTATCTATCTATTTATTTGTCTATGTCTGTCTGTCTATGTCCGTCCGTCTGTCTCTGTCTGTCTGTCTGTCTGTCACACACACACACACACACACACACACACACACACACACACACACACACACACACACACACACTCTCTCTCTCTCTCTCTCTCTCTCTCTCTCTCTCTGAAATCCACTGGTCATGTCATTCTTTTCCCTAACAGCGTCATGCACAACACTCACTTTCACTCCTCCGCTCATGTTTTTTCAGAGAGAGAGAGAGAGAGAGAGAGAGAGAGAGAGAGAGAGAGAGAGAGAGAGAGAGAGTCGTTTTGTTGCATGGTAACAAACAAAATCACAGTTTAACAAAAAGAATGATATTTGTGAAGTTGGATGTGTGTGTGTGTGTGTGTGTGTGTGTGTGTGTGTGTGTGTGTGTGTGTCTGTGTTATCCAGTGTTCATCCATCATCCATATTTCATCTGCGTCAATTATTCCCCAATGTGTGTGTGTGTGCGTGTGTGTGTGTGTGTGTGTGTGTGTGTGTGTGTGTGTGTGTGTTAGAGAGAGAGAGGGGGGGTAGGGGGGTTTTCTATATTCTGTGAGAGAGAGAGAGAGAGAGAGAGAGAGAGAGAGAGAGAGAGAGAGAGAGAGCTCCCAAAGGAATTACGTAAGTGTCAAAATTATGTCATCCACCATTATATATTGTTTTTATTTTTTTTTTCGTTTTCTAGACTGTCATTGTAGATAATATTGGAAACTGATTATTTTTTTTTTTTGTGTGCCTTAAAAATGTGGGGTGAAGGGATGACGAGAGAGAAAATGGGGGTTGAGAGAGAGAGAGAGAGATGGAAGGGGGGAGTTTATCATATTGTGTGTATGTGTGTGTGTGAGAGAGAGAGGCATCTGACCTTTCAGTGACCTTGTTTGATAGGGTAACATGGTTCCGGAGGTCAGGACTAAAGAGGAAGCGAGGATAGATGGATAGATAGACAGATAGATAGATAAATGGATGGATAAATAGGTAGGTAGACATGGATTGGTTGAGGAATGGATGGATAGATAGATAGACAGATAGCTGGATGAATGGATGGATGGTTGGAGGGATAGATAGATAGATAGACAGATTGCTGGAGAAATGGGTGGATGGATAGATAGATAGATAGATAGCTGGATGGATGGATAGATAGATAGTTGGATGAATGGATGGATGGTTGGAGGGATAGATAGATAGATAGTTGGATGAATGGATGGATGGTTGGAGGGATAGATAGATAGATAGTTGGATGAATGGATGGATGGTTGGAGGGATAGATAGATAGATAGATAGTTGGATGAATGGTTGGAGGGATAGATAGATAGATAGATAGATGGAAGAGTGGATGGATGGTTGGAGGGATAGATAGATAGATAGCTAGTTGGATGAATGGATGGATGGTTGGAGGGATAGATAGATAGATAGTTGGATGAATGGATGGATGGTTGGAGGGATAGATAGATAGATAGATAGTTGGATGAATGGTTGGAGGGATAGATAGATAGATAGATAGTTGGATGAATGGTTGGAGCGATAGATAGATAGATAGATAGCTGGATAATTGGATGGATGGTTGGAGGGATAGATAGATCGATTGATAGCTGGATAATTGGATGGATGGTTGGAGGGATAGATAGATAGATAGTTGGATGAATGGATGGATGGTTGGAGGGATAGATAGATAGATAGATAGCTGGATGAATATGTGGATGGTTAGATTGATGGATGGATGGATGTATGGTTGGAGTGATAGATAAATAAATAGATAGATAGATGAATGGATGGATGATTAGATGGATGGATGATGAATGAATAAGTAGTAGTAGTAGTAGTAGTTGTAGAAGCAGCAGCAGCAGTAATAGTAGTAGTAGTAATAGTAGTAGCAGTAGTAATAATAGTAGTAGCAGTATTAATAGTAGTAGTAGTAATAGTAATAGTAGTAGTAGTAGTAGTAATCCCAGGGTCATCTAAATGCGAACCCAGTAGACTGCAGGCTGAAGTTCCCCCCCTCCTGCAGTCTACCATCTTCCTTTCAGTGGATAAGGAGGAAGTTAAGGGGTCTTTGCATAACCAGGAAGAGGATAGATAGATAGATAGGCAGACCCACATTGTTACGTAGAGAGAGAGAGAGAGAGAGACTGTAAACATCTTTCCTTTGTTTATATTTCTCACAAGGTCACATTTACCCCTCACCAATATCAATCATGTCTAAATCTATCTGTCCATCTATCTGTCTCTCTCCCTGTCTATCTATCCATCTGTCTATCTCTGTCCCTGTCTATCTATCCGTCTATCCCCCTGTCTGTCTATCTGTTCGTCACTGTCTCTCTTCGTCTGTCCGTTTGTCTGTGCCAGTTTATTGCTATCAGTCTGTCTGTCTGTCTGTCTGTAAGTCTTTCCAGCTATCAGTCTATCCATCTGTCTGTCTGTCTGTCTGTCTGTCCTCGTAT
>NC_136986.1:39661761-39959261 GCF_032717465.1 Coenobita brevimanus
ATACATACATGAGATTTCAGTTGCACAAGAAAATTATTTAAAATTGAAAAGTACATGAGGGAGGGGGGCGTAGGAGTGGCAGGGAATAGTGATGAATGGTTAGCTTGGAGGTGTTTTATTTCGGGGTTGTACAGTGGGTGAACTCTAGGATTAGGCAGTGGGTAGAGGCGTCAGAGAATAGCTATATAATGAAGTTTTGAAAGGTAGTAAATGAGAAGTGATCGTTTGGATAGCCATTCGAGATATATATAAATGGTAATAAATGGTAGTATGAATGGTAAGTAGTAGTATAAATGGTAGTAGTAGTAATAGTGGTAGTAGTAGTACCGGTAGTAGTAGTAGTAGTAGTACTAGTAGTAGTGGATGTTACACCGCTGAAGTGGAGCTTACACGTGATGACTCTGTGGCCCTGGGTGGAGCAGCTGCGGCGTCCACCCGAGCCAAACCACCTCATGTCTCAGCACCACGCCGTGAGAAGGCACCATGTCCGGGTATGGTGACGCGCTGTATAGAAAGGGGGTGCCCAGCATAGTGTACCGTATTGAGTCGACACCTGGTCTTTTTACCTTTTACTCTTGTTACCTTCACTGTCATTAAGCCTCAGGTAAGCGTCCATCTGAGAGGTTTGACGAGGCTAATTAACCTGGCCAGGTGAATAAAATTACGAGGGGCAAGAGAATGGTAAAAAAGAAAGTCGTCGGTATGAAGGGGCTTGGATAGATATAGATAGATATTTCCAGCGCCGTCTTATTAATGAAAAAAGTAACAGTTTATTCCTGCATTGTAATTGAAAATATAAAATGGATTGACTTTGGTAATAAAGACAAATCAGTGACAAAAGCATAAATTTGGATGACATGTGAGAATTGTAATGTGTTGAGGATTATGGTGTGTGTGTGTGTGTGGGTGTGGGTGTGTGTGTGTTTTAATGCAAGAAAGAAGGAACCAAAGGCGGTGAGAATTTTAATGTGTTGAGGATTATGGTGTGTGTGTGTGTGTGTGTGTGTGTGTGTGTGTGTGTGTGTGTTTGAATGCAAGAAAGAAGGAACCAAAGGCCAGGAGTCCGTAAAATCGTTCCCCCAAGAAAAAACAAAACAAAAACACAAGATACGTAACAGATAGTGTGATATTGACCAAAACCTTTCATTGTGGTTTTCTGTACTCCTTTCACCTTAACTTGGCTTAAATTTTCCTCCCTTGGCCTGTACTCCTTTCACCTTAACTTGGCTTAAATTTTCCTCCCTTGGCAGATTATGAACGTAGCTACGTGTCAGAAAGAATGCTACGGCGCCTCGTCTTTCCTATGCCACTTCTTCGTGACAAGCATCGTATTCTAGTATCGTTACAACTCAGCATTCATGATAGAGAGAGGAATATTTTGGCCAAAGTGGAAAGAGCATAGCACAGTATCAGCGTTTTTTTTTTTTTTTTCATATTGTGTGCTTTTTAATATAATCTTGTGTTATTGTGAGAGGGAGGGGGAGACCGAGGATGAGATGGAGGGGAGAGGTATGAGAGAGGGGGGTGTAAGTTGGGGGAAGAGCAGCGTAATGGCATGGGGGCAGAAAGACATGGACGCTATTTGTGGTCACCTCTTACGGGATTAAGGCGGCTGGCTACAGATAGATAGATAGATAAATAGATAGTTATTTATACGGTATGGTTGTCTAATATCTACACGGTTTGCATAAATACACCTAACATTGCTACCTGCTGAAGGATATTCACACACACACACACACACACACACACACACACACACACACACACACACACACACACACACATGCTACTTCATGTATTGCATTCCTGTTAACTCCATTCCCTTTTACTGACACTAGGAGAGGCTTTGGGACGTGAGAGAGAGAGAGAGAGAGAGTTGGAAATATCGACTCAATCCCTTCAGCCCGATGATCTGTTTTAATTAATCCACAAGGCGATTTTGAAGGGATTTTCAGAGCCCGGAGCTAATCCCCCCCCCTTCCTGTAAGTTAATCCGTCCTCTTCTAGATAAAATTGAGAGAATTAGCCTAATGGAATAGTAATAATGAACGGATCTTGAATTTGACCCTCTTTTGTATTTTTTTTCTTGGAATGGTTTGCGGACTCCTGGCCTTTGGTTCCTTCTTCCTCGCTTAGGAAAAAAAAAAAAACAGAGCAGGAAATTGATGTTGCAGTTCACCATCGTCCTTCCGGGTAAGGGGAGGAAGTTGAGAGACGTTTGCATCTCCCGGCAGGTCTTCCGTCTAGATGAATAGCGTCACCACGAGAAGGCGTCCATCTCCAATTAGCAAAAATGAATCCAGTATTGGGATCGTAGTGAACTGCTGGATAATACATCACGTAATTTATAACTCGGCTTCAGTGCATGGGGTAAAAAATATGAATAACCCAGACAAAAGGCATATGAAGAATTAACGACCGCTAAGACAAAGGTGCCAGTAGAGGTTTATGACTGGCGGTGTTTGAATGACTTTCTCCAACGGCTTTGACTCGTGGCGGTTAAAGTCGTTGCGAAGTTTGAGAATTTTTAGACTTCAAATTTCGTCAGACTCCAGATTATGTATTTTAAGTATATTCTGTTTTATTATTATTATTATTATTATTATTATGGAGAGCATGACCGTTAAAATTCTTGTGACCGGTTGGGTGCCTGCGATTTTTTAAACTTCAAATTTCGCTTGACTCCAGCTTATGTACTTTAAATGTTTATTATTATTATTATTATTATTATTATTATTATTATTATTATTTATTAGCTTACACGATTATTTCAGGGTTATGATGTTCGTGCCTTTCCGCAACGCCTTTCACTTGGCGGTTAAGTTCGTTGTGACGGTTTGGGTAAAGTTACGAATTTTAAAAGTACAGTTTCGTCATACGTCGTTATCGGTTTTATTGTGTATTTTTATTTTATATCAGTATTTTCAGTGACTTTCTCTCTCTCTCTCTCTCTCTCTCTCTCTCTCTCTCTCTCTCTCTCTCTCTCTCCTAACTGCTACCAGACCCCTTTTAAATATTCTGGAGGTATGCAGGGTGGTCGGGGGCGGCACAGTCTGCTGGTGTGGGTGTGGCAGTGGGGGCGGGAAGTAAACGATGCAGGGAAAACACACGAGTGGAAGATTAAGAAGCTCCCTAACACCTCTTCCTTACCGATTTATGCATGGATACGGCCAGGTAATACTTTTTTATACGCTATTTATGCAGAGTATTTTAGAATGATTGAGGGCGGCGAGGTGTAATCAGCAAAACAAATCGCTTAGGAAGAGGTGTTAGTGAGCTTCCTTAACGGATGAAAGTAGGGGATTTGGTGCAGTGAAAGTGAAAATTGAAGAATGAAAAACAAGTGTGCAAAAAGTGTGAAGGATGAAGAACAGGTGTGCAAAAAGAGTGAAGGGTGAGGAACAGGTGTGAAAAAGTGTGAAGGATGAAGAACAGGGGTGCAAAAAGTGTGAAGGATGAAGAACAGGTGTGTAAAAAGTGTGAAGGATGAAGAACAGGTGTGCAAAAAGTGTGAAGAATGAAGAACAGGGGTGTAAAAAGTGTGAAGGGTGAAGAACAGCGAACTTCCTCACCCTTTTGATCAATACATCTCTTATAATTGTTCTTGTACCCCCTTCCCCCTTCTGAACACGCACACATGTACACCTACACACGTACATGTATACACAGACACCTAGTACCTCTCGATAAACGTACACAGGTCACAGCCCAAGTGTACACATTCATACTCAGGAAAGGAGCGCACACACACACACACACACACACACACACACACACACACACACACACACACACACACACACACACACACACACACACACACACACACACACACACACACACGCCACTCAACAGACACTGCTCTCTCTCTCTCTCTCTCTCTCTCTCTCTCCAATACACGTGAAAGAAGTGAGAATGACTTGTCTATCTCAAAACGCTGGATAGAAAGGCTTTAGAGCAATTTCCTTTTTTTGTCCATCTCTCTCTCTCTCTCTCTCTCTCTCTCTCTCTCTCTCTCTCTCTGTCTATAAAAGTGGAGGATGTTTTTTATAAGCCTAATGAAAATCGTGTAAGGGTGGAAAGAAGGTGTAAAAGGACTTCATGCCGTAATAGATAGATAGATAGATAGGTAGGTAGATAGAACACAAACGGAAGGGAGTGGTTCGTGTGTGTGTGTGTGTGTGTGTGTCTTGTGTTTTTGCGTGCTTAGGCCTACTTAGTTATGCCATGGGGTTAAGTTGCTAAATACGATGCAACAAGGAGAGTAATAGTATAGCATATGATCAAACACTATATATCAGAGAACAACTATGGAGATACCTTTCAAACATCCACACATTTCCAGTAATTTTGCGCATGCAGAAGTAGCGCAGAATATGTAGCATCCCACAATTGCGCATTCCATATTTTGCTAAAGTATATAGGGTTGTGGTGAGTCCAGCTTGAGGTGTTTACATTCTCACCTAAGCATAACATTGCGAGGTTCACTATTTTTATGCATCCAGGATTTTGTGTTCTAGTTCTGAGTGTGACTGTATTGCTTCAGGAAAACAGACTGACCCTGTTTGTGTTGGTGATGGTGGTGGTGGTGGTGATGGTAATGGCACTGGAATTGGTGGTGGTGGTGATGATAATGGTGATGTTGCAGGGTCGTGGAAGGAATGCGGTGTGGTGGAAGTAAAACATTTATGATTTTGTGTGTGTGTGTGTGTGTGTCAGCCATCATTCCCCGCCACAAACCACCACAAGACAACATCGCCTCTTGCAACAACACTCATAAATCACGCGGTATGTAAACGATTGGTACAGACTTTATTTTTTTTTCCTTCATTTTCAAAATTTCAGATCAATGAGGTTTTGTAGATATCAGTATTAGAGATGACGTTTGTCCACCGTAGTATAGGAATAATATAAGAATTTGTGTTATTTGTAAAGGTAAAGACTGAGAGGTGTTTCCAAAGTTAGTGAATTCCTGTTGAAGAACTGACACTTTTAGATAAACAAAAACAGATAATAATAATACTAATAGTAATACTAATACTAATAATATTAATAGTAACAATTATTATTATTATTATTATTATTATTACCGTATTATCATCTTCATCATCCGGACCTCCTTTCCACCCTAGGGCAGGGTGAGGAATAGAAGTGTACAGACAGCCCAAATTTGTCCAGTCCATTGGGCCACGCTTCCATTCACTCATCATTCCAAGCCCCCGGAATCCTTGCTCTGTCGGATATGCCGAAAACATTCACCACGTTCTGTAGCTTCACATAAACGTATCCGATAGAGTCAATCCGGACGCTGCCACGTTAAAAAGGAGTGCCAAATCCCTGATCATGCACTTCTCCTCACAACATTCATCCTGCCCGCGCGATCTCTTGTCAGTTCTCTAGCCTCACCGATTTCCAAACCTCTCTTCCTCACACACTCGTCCACCATATCTCTCCACCCTCGCCTCCTTCCTTCTTCAGAATCGCTCAGGTATTCCTTTTTCACCACTCTATTGTTATCCATTCTCTCCACATGACCATACCATCTCAGTACGCTCTCTTCGATTCTGTTGTCCACCAACTCCCTCACTCCACATCTTTCACGAATCACATTATTTCGTATCCTGTTATTATTATTATTATTATTATTAGTAGTAGTAGTAGTAGTAGTAGTAGTAGTAGCTGTTTTCTTAAATTATATAGATTACATACCGGTATATATATAATGGAAAAATCGTGTGTATGTGTGTGTGTGTGTGTGTGTGTGTGTGTGTGCGCGCGCGTGTGTGTGCGCGCGCGTGCATTCGTGCGTTTGTGTACAGTAATTAACCTTCAAAATCCAGTTTACCTGAACATTAAATCATCTTTCCAACAACAACACAATTTCACGAATTATTTTCATTTTTTTTTTTTTTGGAGAGAGAGAGAGAGAGAGAGAGATGATTTCACCGAGATTTTTTTTTATCATTTTTTGTACGTCACTCAGTTCTTGTCATGTGGTCGGTCACCCTGAATATTTTGCATTTTTAGCGTGTGTGTGTGTGTGTGTGTGTGTTTGTGTGTGTGTGTGTGTGTGTGTGAGAGAGAGAGAGAGAGAGAGAGAGAGAGAGAGGTAATATTCTAACTTTATTGGAAAATGTAACTCGTATTGGGAAAGGGTCAATTTGCTTGATGAGGTGTGATTCTCTCTCTCTCTCTCTCTCACACACACACACACACACACACACACACACACACACACACACACAAAGTTTACATTATTTTCGCTTGTCATTTCATTTTCTTTTATCCAGTTTTATCCAATTTCCATGTCCCTGTCAGTCTTTCTATCTATCCTTCTTCCTATCTGTGTTGGTCTGTATATCTCTTTGTCTATGTATTTCGATATATTTATTTATCTATCTTGTATTTATCTGCCCGTCTATCTATCGATCTGTATCTGTTTGTATATATACAGTATGCATGAGTCTGTATAATAATATGCTTAGATGATCGTATGAATCAGAAGCAGGAGCGAGTTTATTTTGATGACGTCACGCTTGCCCCGCCCACATTAGCCAATCAGAAGCAGGGACTCAACTTATATTGATGACGTCACGCACTCCTTGCCATGAGTCACCACGTCCTTCAATTAATTTTGTTTATATTTTGGATAAACAAGTTGTAGGAGCGTTGGCGGTTTGATGGGAGTTTGTGCTGGTGTGTGTTTGTGTGTGTGTGTGTGTGTGTGTGTGTGTATGTGTGGCGGTGTAAATGTGTTTGGTGTGTGTCTGAATGTGTGTGTGTGTATGTATGTATGTATTAAGAAATAAAAACCCATAAGAATATGAATAACATCACTAATTATTCATTCATAATATTACTGACTCTGATAGTAAATATATTGAGCTAGAGTTACTCCCACTCCCCCTCACTACCCAGGCGTTGAGTAATACCGTCTAGATGTAGTAAGACGTAATATTGAAAGATCATCGTGTTGAATGGGTTATGGGAGACTGGAGATGGAGTAGGAGGATGAGAAGATTTAGATGTAGGAGAAGGGTGGTGATGAGGAGATGAAGAAAGAGGAAGAGGAGGTGAAGGAGGAGGAGAAGAGGAAGGAGGAGGAGGAGGAGATGACGAAGTAGGAGGAGGAGATGATGAAGAAAGGAGAAGAGGAAGAAGGAGGAGGAGGAGATGAAGAAGAAAGAGGAGGAGAAGAGGAAGAAGGAGGAGAAGAGGAAGAAGAAGGAGGAGGAGATGAAGAAGTAGGAGGAGGAGAAGAGGAAGAAGGAGGAGGAGAAGAGGAAGAAGAAGAATGATGACGATGATGATAAGGAGGAGGAGGAGGAGAAGAAGAGGAAGAAGGAGGAGGAGGAGGTGAAGGAGAAGGAAGAGGAGAAGAAGGAATAGGAGGAGGAAAAGGGAAATAAAAGAATTAGTATAAGGATGTGCAGTGCATTCTACTCCATTGCATGACTGGACCTTTCTGTTCTGGCGAGTTGAAGGCAAGAGACCTTTCCACAATTAGCCTACATAGGTGTATTGTAGTGTTAATGGTTACGAAGATGAAGTTAGATTGAAATATAACTCCTTTTTATTATTATTATTATTATTATTATTACGATATTTGACTTCACTTTATATAACGGGTAAAAGACAGCATATAAAAGATAACTCTAGATTTGCGTCCTTCACCTAACGCTATTTATATGATGCAGACCCTTATTATATATCCGCTATAGCATTATACACACACGTAGGGAATATATCAAGTAGTAGAAGGACGGGAGACATATACAGACTACCTTATATCACGAGTTGTATTGTTTTTATAGTGTTGGAGAGGGAGGCCTTCACGTGGTGGCACTGATATAACCGGGGGGGGGGGTTAACTACCTTAGGAGAGAGAGAGAGAGAGAGAGAGAGAGAATGGGGGTGAGTGTTTTGGTAGTTAAAATGGGGCGAGTGAGTGTACATGATAGTAGAGAGAGAGAGAGAGAGAGAGAGAGAGAGAATTCGGGGAAGTTGTTGCATCACTACCGTGTGGGCTGTGGCGAATTATTTTGTGGTGCAACTGGATATTAAACACTGCTTTACACACACACACACACACACACACACACACACACACACACACTTTGTATGTGTGTATTTGTGTGTGTATTTCTATGTGTATTTGTATGTGTATATAGTATAAATGTATGTGTGTATATATTTTTGTGTATTTGTATGTGTGTACCGTATATATTTTTCTGTGTATCTGTATATGTGTATATATTTTTATGTGTGTATCTCTGTATGTGTATATGTTTTTGTGTGTATATATTTGTGTGTGTATATTTGTTTTAGCTGTATTCTGTATATATTTGTGTGTGTATATTTGTTTTAGCTGTATTCTGTATGTACGTATATATTCACTCAGTTTCTGTATGTATGAATTCGATGTATATTTTATGTACCAGTGTATACATATATATAAATTCGATGTATGATGTCTGAATGTATGTTTGTGTATGTGATTTATATTCTGTGTAAGTGTATGAGTTGAAGTTTGATGTGTGTTATGTATATTCTGTATGTATGTAAATTCGTTGTGTATTGTATGTGAGTATTCAATGTATGTTTGTATGTGGGTGCGTGTGTGTGTGTGTGTGATTCCAGTATTTGTATGTGTGGTGTGTATTAATTGTATATGTTTGATTGTGTGTGTGTGGGTGTGTGTGTGTGTGTGGGTGTGGGTGTGTGTGTATGTATGTGTATGATTCAAGTACTGTATGTGTTTTTATGTGCACGGTATATGTTTGGTGTGTATTGTATATGTTTAAATTTGATTGATTGATTGATTGATTGTGTGTGTGTGTGTGTGTGTGTGTGTGTGTGTGTGCTGTGTACGTGTATGTGAGTGTTCAGAGCTCTTGTGTAGACATGTAAGTTTGGATGAAAGACTGTGTTTATTATTGTAAATTGGTGTAGGTTTTCCCTCCTCCCACACCATTAGGGAGGAGAGAGAGAGAGGGGAGGGAGGGAGGGAGTGGAGGAAGTGTATGGGGAGAGGGGTGGAGGAATGAATGAGGAAAAGAGGACTGAGGGGGGAGTGGAGGGGAGGTATGAGAGAGAGAGGGAGGGGGAGTAAAGGAGAGAGAGGAAGGGATGGAGAGAGTAGAGAGAGGGAGCGATGGGGAGGTGGGGTGATGGGAGAGGGAGGGGGAGTAGAGGGAGAGGGGTGGAGGAATGGATGAGGAAAGATGGAAGGAAAAGAGGGCAGACGCGGAGAGAGAGGGGTGGAGAAGAGAAAGGGAGGGAGGGGAAGGGAAGAAGAGAGAGGGGGAGGAAAGGGGTGAGAAGGGGATAGGAGGGGGGAGGTAGATAGGAAAGTGAATATAGGAAGGTGGATGAAGGAAGAGAGAGAGAGAGAGAGAGAGGATAGATCAGTCGATTTGAAGGAAAAAAAATAATGTGAAAAGAAAGGGAGAGAAGGAGAGAGGTGGAGGAAAGGAGATAAAGACAGAAGGAAGAATGAGAGAGAGAGAGCGAGAGAATCATGTGATAAAGCAGTGTGAGCGATGAGTGAGTGTGGGAGGGTGTGTGGGTGAGGCAGGGGTCGGGTGGGGTGGGTGTGGCAAGGGTGGGACAGTGGTGTGTGTGTGTGCGTGTGCGTGTGTGTGTGTGTGTGTGTGTGTGTGTGTGTGAATGTATTATGTATGTATGAGAGGGGAGGGAGATTCAAGTAATGATGGGGTATACATGTGTGCGTTTGTTACTTACGGCATTCCAGTGTATCTCTGTGTCATTTCATTCCTACCTCTGGACTTAAGAGAGGGGAGATTGACGGCTTGAACCACACCCCAAGCTGGCGATGCACGAACCAGGAATAGATATATATACTGTACTGGTGTTGGTGCATGCAGCGGTGGTGGAGAGGGACGCCTTCACGTGGTGGCACTGATATAACCAGGCAGCTCCTCTACCTGATTATACAAACATCCCTCAGCCCCATCACTATCTCCTTTAACTCCAAATGAACACTAGAACATGATGCTAGTCACGAAGAAGTGCCGTGGAAAGGGTGATGAGCCTTACTATTATCATGCCTATTACAAATGGACGAAAATGCAGAGCTGTAACAACAAATAAACTCGAGAATATGATGCTAGTCACGAAGAAGTGCAGTGGGGAGGATATAGAGCCATGATTCTCTCTTATTTTACCACTGAGCTTTGAGAAATAAGCTGCAAATAAGGCGAAAATAAGCAGAGGTGGACTAGTCACGAAGAAGTGCTATGGGAAGGATATAGAGCCATTGAGCTACAGGAAATAAGCTTCAGAAGGACGAAAATATCCACTAAGATCTACCAGCTCTAGTCACGAAGAAGTGCTGTGAAAGAAATATCGCAGCAACTCACTCCTCTGCCTTGTTATCCTCTCTGCCAACACTTTTCTGCCAACACCTCTCTCTGCCAACACTTCTCTCTGCCAACACCTCTCTCTGCCAACGCCTCTCTGACAACATCTTTCTCTGACAACACCTCTCTCTGCCAACACTTCTCTGCCAGAACCTCTCTCTGTCAACACTTCTCTCTGCCAACACTTCTCTGCCTACACTTCTCACTGCCAATACCTCTCTGTCAACACCTTTCTCTGCAAGCACCTCTGCCAACACCTCCCTGCCAACGCCTCTCTGCCAACACTTCTCTCTGCCAACACCTCTCTCTGCTAACACCTCTCTCTACCAACACCTCTCTCTGCTAACACCTCTCTCTACCAACACCTCTCTCTGCCAACATTTCTCCCTGCCAACACCTCTCTCTGCCAACACTTCTCCCTGCCAACACCTGTCTTCCTACATTTCTTTCTGCCAACACCTGCCTGGTGTTTGCATAACCTTATAGGCAGGTGAAGCAAGGAATTTACACGTACGAGCAGTGCAAAGGAAGGGTTGTGTGTGTGTGTGTGTGTGTGTGTGTGTGTGTGTGTGTGTGTGTGTGTGTGTGTGTGTGTGTGTGTACCATGAAGAAAAAACACAAAACTGCAAATAGATCAAGTTTTTTATTTACATCGTTAGGAGAGAGAGAGAGAGAGAGAGAGAGAGAGAGAGAGAGAGAGAGAGATTCTTCATTCTCTTGACTGTCAAAGAAAGAATAGATGAAAAACTTAATTCCACTTCAAGACAAAAAGTGTAAATGAACTTTTGACTGGAAAATATAGGCTGACTGCTTCTTCGCTCTTGTAGTTATTATTATTATTAGTAGTAGTAGTAGTAGTAGTAGTTGTAGTTGTTGTTGTTGTAGTAGTATCGTCATTGTTATTATTCTTGTTATTGTTATTACTGTCGTCATCATCGTCTTCATCATTACCATTACTGTAATTATTCATTATCATCATCATCATCACCGCTACCGCCATCACCACCGTTGTTATTATTGTTATTATTATTGTTCTCATTATTATTATTATTATTATTATTCTTTTTCATCATCATCATCATCTTATTATTATTATTATTATTATTGTTCTTTTTCTTCATCATCATCATCATCATCATATTATTATTATTATTGTTCTTTTTCATCATTATCATCATCATCATCATCATATTATTATTATGGAAGGTATAAAGTGAGCCAAACAGAATTCCTTGTATATTGTTAAGGTAGAAGGTTGGCCTCGGGTGTATAGAAGTGGGTGAGAAAAGGGAGGAAGCCGATTAGCAGGCACGGGGAGGGAGTGTAAGATTAGATGGGAGGGAGAAGGGGGAAAGGGAAGTAGAGAGGGAGTAGTGGAATGAAGGGGGGATAGTGGGAGGGAGAGGTGAGGAAGGAGGGAGGGAAGAGAGGGTGGAGAGACGTAGGAAGGAGATAGGGATGAGGGAAATTGTAGGAAAGAGGGAGGGAAGTACAGAGGAGGGAGAGAGGGAGGAAAAAGGAAGGGAAGTGGAGGAAGAAGAGGGAGGGAGAGGTGAGGAAGTAAAAAATGGGGGAGAGATAGAGGAAGGGGAGTAGAGGAAGAGAGAGAGAGAGGAGGGAGAGGGGGAGGAAGGAGGAGACTGGTGAAGGAAGGGGGAGGAGGAGGAGGGAGTTAAGGAAATAAAAGAGGGAGGGAATGGGGGTGAAGAAAAGATGAGGAAGGAAGATGGCGGAGGAAGGAAGGAAGGAAGAAGGAGGAATGTTAGGGAGAAAAGAGAAGGAGGTAGAGGAAGGAAGGAGTGGTGGGCGTATATAGAAAATGATTGCAAAGTGATAGGAAGGAAGGGAGAGGAGAAGAGAGAGGGAAAAAAAAGAGAGAGGAGAGAATGGAGATTGAGAAAGAAAGGTCGAAAGGGAGAGGAGAGAGAAAAAAGAGAGGAGAGAATGGAGATAAAGAAAGGGAGAGTAGAACGAAAGGGAAGAAAAGAGAGGAGGAGGGAAGAGGATGGTGAAGGAAGGAAGAATGGATGACAGGATGGATGATGATGAAGGTGGGTGTGGAAGATGATGTAATACTAGATGAAGTGAGAGAGAGAGAGAGAGAGAGAGAGAGAGAGAGAAGGGAGTAATGTAGAAAAAGAAGAGGGAGAGAGGGGGGAATGAAATGGGAAGGGAAGTAGGAGGAAGGAACGATGGAGGGAGAGGAGGGGAAGGAAGAAATAGTGAGGGAGAGAGGGAAGATGGGGAGGGAGGGAGGATATAGGAAGGGAGTGAGAAGAAGGGGCATGGAGGGAGGGTGAGAAAAAATGAGGGAGAGGGAGGAGGGAAGGAAGAACGGAAGGAAATAGGGAGAGTGGAGAGGCTTCCTTCCCGTTGCTGCACCCCTCCCTCCTTCCTTCCTTCATTCATTCATTCATTCATTCATTCATTCTCTTTCTCTCTTTCTTCCCTTCATTCTTCCTTGTTTGCTTTCATGCTTGTTTGCCTTTTTGCCTGCGTGCTTGCTGCCTTTCTTCCGTCATTCCTTCCTTCCTTCCTCCCTTCCCTTCCCATCCCTTGCTTGCTTGCTTGCTTCGTTCGTTCGTTCCTTCCTTCCTTCCTTCCTTCCTTCCCTCCTTCCTTCCACCACTGTGTCTTTAAACCAGTGGCTTCAAACTCACTGCTTCCCAAGGGCCACACCTCAGTTCTGTAAATCGTCTGAGGGCTAAGTCAACCGATACAACAATATACACAATACACCAAATAATACACCCAAGCCGCAGTCTGTTCAAACGTTCAGAGAAGCTCGATACGCCTTCTAACCCTTGCACTGGCATTGGCTTCTGTTGCACGTTATTGATCATATTTTCTTACAAGTTTCGTGACATATATTTCTTCACCAGTAAATTATTCAAATGGTATTTTTATCAAATTATCAGTAAATATTTCCTAACAGTTCCGTAGGCTCTTTGTTCACTTAATTGTATGGGGTCTTTCGTTTATTATTTTAGAAGAATCGCGGGCCATCAGATTGAGACCTGATTTAAATGCAAGTACAGTTTGATATACTGTATATTGTAGGTGCGGTAAGCGTTAAGGAGCAGCTTGATTCGCATCGGCTTGACATTCATGCGTTGTGGCTAATTGTGGCGTTGTTGAGAGAGAGAGAGAGAGAATGATGCATATCCGTGGTGTGGTGTGTTACGTCACTATACCACCGTCACCTCCTTCCTCTGTCCTTCCCTATCCTTCTTCATATTCCCAGCTCTCCTTTTTTCCTTCCTCTCTCTCTCTCTCTCTCTCTCTCTCTCTCTCTCTCTCTCTCTCTCTCTCTCTCTCTCTCTCATTCCTTCAAACACACATTCATCATCATCATCGTACCATCACCACCACCACCACCACTACAAACAACAACAACTTACCACACCAAGCTCACACACATCATCATCATCACCATCATCATCATCATCATCATCATTTCCTAGCCCCTCTATACAACCAACCACACACTCCTCCTCCTCCTCCTCCTCCTCCTCCTCCTCCTCCTTATCATCATCATCATCATCCACACAGTTTTTTTTATATTTCTCTTAAACCCCGGATGTCTCGTGACTAATATCTTTTTTAGAAGAGAAAGGATGTTACGTTCCTTTGTGTGTTTTGGTGTTTGGAAGAAAGGTGTTTGTTTTTTGTGGCTCGCTTTTTTTTTCTTTTTTTTTTGTAATCCCCCCTCAGTGTCTGTGTGTCATTGTGTTTAAATGTTACTGTTTGTATGTGTGTCTCCGTATTGCTGTCTGTATGTCTGTATGTTGTCTCTGATCAATATCGCACGCACACACACACACACACACACACACACACACACACACACACACACACACACACACACACACACACACACACACACACACACACACACACAAACCTGTCCTCTACCCATTCATAAACCTGCCTAACCACCACTTCTACTACTACTACTACTACTACTACTACTACTACTACTACTACCATAGTCGCGGCGCACTACTCTGATGTCATTATCGTACTCTGGCAACCTGTCATTCAAAACTGTGTCTGATTTCGTGTCATATTATACACGAATCATATTATTATGCACGAATATATTATACACGAATATTATTATACACAAACATATACACGAATCACATGCGTGTAATAGTGTGCACGAAATCAGACGCACTTTTGAATGGTAGGTTGCCAGGGTACGATAATAACCCCAGAGTGGCGCGCCGCTACTATACTGTCACAAACCATCCTAACTATTACGCAGCCTTAACCTCTCTCTCTCTCTCTCTCTCTCTCTCTCTCTCTCTCTCTCTCTCTCTCTCTCTCTCTCTCTCTCATCCCCTGTATATAGTTCATTTATTTAACCTAGCATAAATCCTTAACCCCTTTCAGCTCAGTTGATGGCTAGGTGTGGTCAGAAAGGAGAGTCGAATTGCCTAGACTCTTCACTTGGTGCTAGTCATGAGGAAGTGCCATGGAGTGCCGTGGTTTTGACTTTTGCCATTGAGCTCGGGAAATACGCTGCAAAAAGATGAAAGTTTGGACTAATAACCAAGGAGACTCATTTCCACCCCGATAGATAGATAGATAGATAATAAATAGATTGGGAGAGAGAGAGAGAGAGAGAGAGAGAGAGAGAGAGAGAGAGAGAGAGAGAGAGAGAGAGCATAATTTGTTCCTATCGACCCTAAAGAGAAAAGGTCGTAGTCTCTTGCGTGACCTCTAACATTTCCGGCAAGAATGTACAATATTTATTTATTTATCTCTATATATCTGTCCATCTACCTATACCTTGAGGTGGTTTTATTCAGCTTAGAGAGAGAGAGAGAGAGAGGGAGGGAGGGAGGTCATAGAATGCTAGACGGCCTTTGTGACTGCCAGATTGTGTGTGTGTGTGTGTGTGTGTGTGTGTGTGTGTGTGTGTGTGTGTGTGCGTAGAATAAGTCGCATAGGAAGAAGTGTTACGAATTCCAAACCCAAACACACACACACACACACACACACACACACACACACACACACACACACACACAAGGTCATCTCGTCTGGGTGCAGAGAAGTTGATGTAAATAAGGGTACATCTGCGTCCGCTTATTGGTGGTGTGAATAGGCATGAACCAGCTGGGACTCTCTCTCTCTCTCTCTCTCTCTCTCTCTCTCTCTCAATAGCTCAGTCTGTGTATGCCTCAAATATCGCACACACACACACACACACACACACACACACACACACACACACACACACACACACACACACTCCCGGCACTTGTTTAAAGGGACAGCGATGAGTGTTTAGGAAGTGAGGGCTGTCCAAGTGCTTGAGCAAGAGAGAGAGAGAGAGAGAGAGAGAGAGGCCAACAGACAAACTAACCTACATACAAATATGACAGACGAACAGACATAAGAAACACACACACACACACACACACACACACACACACACACACACACACACACACACACACACACACACACACACACCCTTGCTCAGTATTCTCACAGCTGAATAATAATCTTCTATAAACGTGAATTAAAACTCTTTGTGTATATGAAGCAAAGAGAGGGTTGATGATGATGATGATGATGGTGGTGGTGGTGGTGGTGGTGGTGGTGGTGGTGATTGTGGTGATGATGATTTGTGTCCCTCCATCTTTCCTCAAAATTTCCTTTCTTTCCATCTTTCCTACCTCTCTTCGTCCTTCCTTCCTTCCTACTTTATCACCATCTGCTCCCTGTTATGTCTCGCCCTCTCCATTCCTAAATCTCTCCCTTCCCTTCCCTTTTCTTCCCCTTCCTTTACGCTTCTCCCCTTTCCCTCTCCCTCTCTTCCCTTCCTCCCTTCCTTCCCTCCACTCCCTCCTCCGTTCCCTTCCTTTTCCCTCTCCTCCTTCCTTTCCTCACCCTTCCTCCTCATTCCAGCTTCCATACATTCCCTTCCTTCCTCCTTTACTTCCCTCCCATCCTTATTTCATGCCTTCATCCTCCGCTCCTTACTCCTTCCTTTCTCCTTTCCTATCACCTTTCCTCCTTTCCTCCCCCTCCCCCTCACCCACTCCCTCTCCCTCCCCTTCCTCCCTCCCTTCACTCATTATTACTCGATCGATTCCCTTCCTCACCTTGCACCTCCTCTCTCTCTCTCTCTCTCTCTCTCGATAGATAGATAGATAGATAGATAGATAGATAGATACTGTGGATAGATAGATGGATATTTGATCTGTATGTAAGTCTGCATATGTGTCTTTTCTATCCTCATTTTCTCAACTTCCCTCCCACCCTCCCTCCCTTCGTTCCTTCCTTCCTTCCTTCCTTCTTTCCATCCATCCTTCCTTCCTTCCTTCTTTCCATCCATCCTTCCTTCCTTCCTTCTTTCCATCCATCCTTCCTTCCTGCCTTCCATCCTTCCCTTCCTCCCTCCCTTCCTTCCTTCCTTCCTTCCCTTCCTTCCTTCCCTTCCTTCCTTCCTTCCTTCCTTCCTTCCTTCCTTCCTTCCTTCCTTCCTTCCTTCCTTCCTTCCCTTCCTTCCTTCCTTCCCTTCCTTCCTTCCTTCCCTTCCTTCCTTCCTTCCCTTCCTTCCTTCCTTCCCTTCCTTCCTTCCTTCCATCCTTCCTTCCATCCTTCCCTCCCTCCCTCCCTTCCTTCCTTCCTTCCTTCCCTTCCTTCCTTCCCTTCCTTCCTTCCTTCCATCCTTCCTTCCATCCTTCCCTCCCTCCCTCCCTCCCTCCCTTCCTTCCTTCCTTCCTTCCTTCCTTCCTTCCCTTCCTTCCTTCCTTCCTGCCTTCCATCCTTCCCTTCCTCCCTCCCTTCCTTCCTTCCCTTCCTTCCTTCCTTCCTTCCCTTCCTTCCCTTCCTTCCTTCCTTCCATCCTTCCTTCCATCCTTCCCTCCCTCCCTCCCTCCCTCCCTCCCTCCCTGCACACGTTCTGCCAATTCATAAACGTTAAAAACAAGGAAATATTATACCGTGATAAATTGCATCATATAAGAAATAGCTCCCTCCCCTCCCCTCCCCTCCCCTCCCCTCCTCTGCCTTCCCCTGCCCTCCCCTCCCCTCCCTTCCCATCCTCTTCTTCCCTTCCCTTCCTCTCTCCTCCTCTCATACTTTCTCCCTTCCACATCCCTTCTTTCCTCATTCTTTTCTTCCTTCCCCTCCTACCTCCTCCTGTCCTCTCCTCTCCCTCCTACCTCCTCCTGTCCTCTCCTCTCCTCTCCCTCCCTCCCTCCCTCCCTCCCTCCCTCCCTCCCTCCCTCCCTCCCTCCCTACTTACCTCCTTTTGTCCCCTCCCCTCCCTTCCCCACACCTATCCATCCATCCCTCTTCCCTACGTCCCTGAGCACTGTTAGTCTCTTTACCATCCCTCCCTCCCTTCCCCTTCTTCCTCCCTCCCCTCCCTCCCTCCCACCTATCCCTCCCTCTCCTCCCTCCCACCTATCCCTCCATCCCTCATCCCTACCTCCTTTCGCCATATTCCTTTCACATCCCTTTATCTCTCCTTCCCTCTCTCCCTGTCCACTTACTTTCCTTTCCTCCACCCTGCCTTCCTTTCTCCTAATGCCTTCGTCCATTCCTCCCAACCATCTCTCCACTCTGTTCCTCCCTTCCCCCTTTCCTATCCTCACACCTTCCTTCCCTCTGTACTATTATTTATCTCGTCTCAAATCCCAACGTCCTCTCTCTCTCTCTCAAAAAAAAAAAAAGTAATAATAATAATAATAAAAAAATAAAGCTCTTGTCCTTATTCCATGCCTTATTCTTTCCCATGTCTAAAACTACACACTATGAAATTTGTTGATTAATAGCGGAGTGTTCAGTTTAACCACATCAGTAAAAAAAAAAAAATTGAGAGAGAGAGAGAGAGAGAGAGAGCATAGTTTTAAATCACCCTGTGTAATACCGGAAGTTCACAGTATCATATAACATTGCGTTTACCTTCAGAATTATTGTCGTGAGAAAATTACACAATACGACTGACCAAACGTTGACGACCCAGGACCGGACAAAGGACTTGGTAATGTGTACATGGAATGTAAGAGGAGCGAATGATGAGGTGAAAGAGAGAGAGATTGTCCAGGTGCTTGAGGATGCGAAAGTGGATGTATGTGGAATAACTGAAACAAAATGGAGAGGAGAAAGTGTGAGAGAATGGGAGTATGGATGGGGTATATGTGCAGGAGTAGATGAGAATGAGAGGGCAAAGGAAGGAGTGTGTATAGTTGTGAGTAAAAGATGGAAGAAGAGCATAAGACAGTATGGATCAGTTGGGTCAAGGATTGTGTGGGTAAAGTTGAAAGTTGGAATACAAATGTGGGCGATTGTGTGTGTGTATGCGCCAACGCAAGATCGTGCTAGAAGAGTGAGAGAAGAGTTCTGGACAAATGTGGAAGTGTGCATGGAAAAGTTTGGAAGGAATGAGAGAGTGTTTTTGATCGGTGATATGAATGGTAAAGTTGGTAATGTGAAGGTGGATGGAATAGTTGGTGAGTGGGGTGTGCCTGCTGAGATAGATGAGAATGGGAGTGCGTTAGTGGACATCTGTGCTGGGAGGGGGTTGGTAATAGCCAATACCCTCTTCAGGCATAAAATGATCCACAGGTATACATGGCGAGTGATGAGAAGGGTGGGTGGTGAACTGAATGAAAGGAAGGCAATGATTGATTATGTGTGTGTGGATGAAAGGATGCGAAGATGTATATTGGATGCAAGAGTTTATAGAGGTTGGGGGAGTGGCCTTTCTGACCACTACTTGGTGGTGGCCAGAATTAGGATGCAAGTAAGATGGAGGAATAGAAGAAGGGAAAGACGAGAGGAAGGAGTAGTTGCAAGGAGAGTGGAAAGGTTACAAGAGGATGAGAAAAAGGCAGAGTATAAGAGAGAAGTGGAGGAACGATTGGGCAAATATGAATTGGAGCAGATGGGAGACGTGGAAGGTGTGTGTAAGATATTTACAGAAGAAATATGTGCAGCATGTGATGTGGTGTGTGGAAGGAAGAGAAGACGGAGGGGGGTGCAAGGAACAGCGTGGTGGACTGAAGAGGTGAAACAGGCTGTGGCACAAAAGAAGAAAGCATACAATGAATGGATGAGAAATAGGGACGTGGAAGAAGTTGAGAGGCAGAAGAGAGAGTTATATGTGGAAAGGAAGAGAGAGGTGAAGAGATTAGTAAGAGAGAGTAAGAAGAGAGTGGATGAGGAATTTGGAAGGAATTTGAGTGTAAAGTGGAGGGACTGTAAGAAAATGTTCTGGAGAGAAGTGAAAAGAGTAAGACAGGGTGGAAGTGAAGTTAGCAGGGGAGTGAAAGATAAACATGGTAGATTACTAGTGGAGAAGGGAGAAAAAGTGAGCAGATGGAGAGAACACTTTAAGGAATTGTTGAACGTAGAGGATGGAAGTAATGCGAGTATAAGTGGCTGGGGAATGGCTGGGAGAAGGAGGGAGGTGAGAAGACAGGTAGAAATCAGTAGGATAGAGGTTGTGGAAGCAATGAAGAAAGTTAAATCGGGGAAAGCCCCAGGAATTGATGGAGTGTGTGGTGAGATGCTGAAGCATGGGGGAGAGATAGTAGTAGAATGGATGTGGAAGATGTGCAGATTGGCCTGGGAGGAAGGTAGAGTCCCGGAGGATTGGAAGTCAGGTATAATTATTCCCTTGTACAAAGGAAAAGGGGAAAAGAAGTGTGTGGTAATCATAGGGGCATTTGTCTTCTTAGTATAATAGGAAAAGTGTATGGTAGGATACTTATAGACAGAGTTAGAGAAAGAACAGAGAAATTAGTTGGAGAAGAACAGGGAGGCTTTAGGAAGGGAAGAGGTTGTGTAGATCAGATATTCATTCTTAGATCTTTAGTGGAAAAGTTTCTAGAGAAGGGAAAGAAGTTGTATGCGGCTTTCATGGATTTGGAGAAAGCATATGACAGGGTGGATAGACAAGGATTGTGGAAAGTGTTAAGAATATATGGAGTAGATGGGAAGTTGTTGAATGCTGTGAAGAGTATGTATGATGGTGCTAAGGCTGCAGTGCGTGTGGATGGTGAACTAAGTGAATTTTTCTCTTTGAAAGTTGGTTTGAAACAGGGATGTGTCATGTCTCCATGGTTGTTCAATCTGTACATGGATGGGGTAATAAAAGAGGTACAAGGTAGGGTAGTGGTTGTTGGAGTGGCCCTGGTGAGAGAGGATAGTGTTTGGAAACTCCCTGTACTGTTGTTTGCAGATGATACTGTGTTGTTGAGTGAAGATGAAGGGGAGCTGCAAGGCTTGGTGGATGAGTTTGAGAGAGTGTGTAAGAAACGGAACCTAAAGGTGAATGTAGGGAAGAGTAAAGTGATGGTCTTTGAGAGAGGTGAAGTCAGTGAATGTATAGCGAGGTTGGATGGTGAGGAATTGGAAAATGTGAGTACGTTTAAGTATTTGGGTAGTGTGATGAGTAAGGATGGAGGTTTGGAGGGTGAAGTGCTTGAAAGGGTACAGCAGGGGAAGAAAGGTTGCTGGTTCCTTGAAAGCAGTGATAAGAAACAGGAAGTGAGCATGGAAGTAAAAAAGTTACTACATGACAGTATTGTGATACCAACTCTAACGTACGGAAGTGAAGCTTGGACGTTGTTGGAAGGACACAAGTCAAGAGTGAGAGCAGTGGAAATGAGTTATTTAAGAGGAGCTTGTGGAGTCACGTGGAGAGACAGGCTGACGAATGAGGATATAAAGGAGCGTTGTGGTGTTGATGTGGATGTGATAGGAAGCGTTGTGAGGAACACACTGAGGTGGTTTGGCCATGTGGAGAGGATGGAGGGTGAAAGACTGACGAAGAGAGTGTATGTGAGTGAGGTGGAGGGTGGAAGAGGGAGGGGGAGACCGAGGATGAGATGGAGGGATGGGGTGGAGAGGTATATGAGAGAGGGGGGTGTGAGTTGGGAGCAGGGCAGTGAAATGGCGGGGGACAGGGCGACTTGGAGGCGGTTTGTTTGTGGCCACCCCAAACGGGATTGAGGCGTCTGGCAATAGATAGATAGAGATAGATCTTGGTTATCGCCGTGTGTGTGTGTGTGTGTGTGTGTGTGTGTGTGTGTGTGAGAGAGAGAGAGAGAGAGAGAGAGAATTATATGATACAGGGAACTATTTCCGGAACATTGTTGACATCAAAGACTAAACGCACCTTTTTCACTCCGATTACCCCTCATTTTTTATATTAATTTCGAGTGATTTAACCTATTGAATTCAGTGATGTATTTTCGTATATTCCTGTTACTTGAAGAAAAAAATTAGAAAGGATATTCATTTTTTAATGGATTTTTGAAAGCTACCGATATTTCTCACTCCTCCAGTTTGAAAAGTCTCTCGTAATATAAATAAAAACAGCAGGAAGTAAGCAAAATAAAAATGATATCGACATACTGAAAACATTAAATTGCTTCTAATGTTTGTTTGTGGTGGTATTTAAAATGAAAGTCAGTTACACATCAAGTTTTTTCCTTTACACCAAATAACGGTTAATTATGGTGTTTCAAAATAATGTACCTTATTTCAGATTGGTTCATACATATCACGACAATATACGGTAGTGTTATAGGCAGTACTGTTATAGCCACTGGTTGAATTATACAAGGTTTATTACAGATGTGTTGTAGGTTTGGGATGGTGATGATGATGGTAATGATGGATGATGATGATGATGATGATGATGATAATGGTGGATGATGATGATGATGATAATGGTGGATGATGATGATGATGATGATAATAATAATGATGGATGATGGTGTTGATAATGATGATGATAATAATGATGGATGATGATGATGATGGATGGATGATGGTGATGACAGATGAATATTTAAGTCTTGTGTATGGTATTGTACTAAGTGATGAAGATGGTGGTTGTGATGATGATGGTGTACCAGAGCTGAATTTTAAAGTGTGTATTACTGAGTCCGTTGTTGTTGTGTTGCAGGTGCGGCTGGGTGTGGAGCTCTGGGAGGTGGGTGAGCCCCTTGCTGGTGCCGAAGCAGATGGTGGTACTGGAGAGGGTGTGGGGGGCAGCTTAAGCCCCCCAGAATTACCCCCCCAGGGAGGTGAGGGCACACCTGGAGACTCAAGCAGCAGTGACACATCTTCCTCGGGCACATCGTCGTCGTGTTGTTCGTCGTCTGGAGTGCGTCGACGGGGCTGCCTCCACACGGCACTCTCTGATCCTGGTTACGAGTCTGCTCACCTGCCGGACGACGACTTAGACCACCAGCAGGAGCGTTGCCACAGCCACGGCGGGGGTGTCATGTCATTGCGGGAGCGCTGTGAGCCCCGTGAAGGGTCCCCACTACACCAGGGTCTCACACGCTCTCGCTCCTTTGGTGGCCTACTTACACACAGACGCACAGGTAATACCATAGTTAAGTAAGGGTAGGGTTTGTGAAGATTTTACTTGGCATGGAAAAGAGATTTTTTATAAAGTGAATCTGTAAAAAAAATAAGGGATGATATTCATACACCTAAAAGTGTTTAAACATATCCCACTCCCTTGTTTTAAAAAAAAAAAAACACACACACACACACACACACACACACACACACACACACACACACACACACACACACACACACACACACACACACACACACACACACACACACACACACACACACACACACACACACACACACACACACACACACACACACACACACACACACACACACACACACACACACACACACACACACACACACACACACACACACACACACACACACACACACACACACACACACACACACACACACACACACACACACACACACACACACACACACACACACACACACACACACACACACACACACACACACACACACACACACACACACACACACACACACACACACACACACACACACACACACACACACACACACACACACACACACACACACACACACACACACACACACACACACACACACACACACACACACACACACACACACACACACACACACACACACACACGTCCTGAGTTCAAGCAGGTCTGGAAAAACACAAGAAAGCATTTTTAAACAGTATGCAATGTACAGTTCTCTATAGAGATTATGTTGAGCTTTCTGTAAATGAAAGTCTTAAAAAAGAATACTGTACTGTCTGTTCAGGATCTGGTGCCGGGTCTCCACAACAAGCCAGTGCCAGGGCAGGGTGGGCAGTACAGGGTGTGTTGGGTCAGGCAGCAGCGTCGCCCAGGGATGTGCGTCGCGTCCTGGCACTCCCGCCACATGTCAAGGTACCCAAGTCCCCACGGCCAGAGAGAGCGTGTCAGATCAGCAGCAGTGTGGCGCATGGGCTGAGGGAGTGCGTGGCCGTCACCAGACAGGACCTGGACACACTACACCAAGCACACCAGGACTCTCACCTACACCAGGTTAGTACCACACTTACCTACCATACTTGTCTGAAAATACCAGTTACCGTTTTAGAATATGGTGCATTAGCCTGCATCTTAATATCAGTCTCATGCAGTACACACAAAGATATTGTACCAATTATTGCACTAGGATATAATGAATTAGTCACATTATAATAGTTTTTGACTGTAACTTGTGTAAGTGTATTGTAATAATCAGTAAGTTTGAGTACTATATTCTTGGTTTTCATATATAAAGAGCTACTAATAGGTAATATGCATTCCAAACAGGGTAGTGAAACAGTGTTGAAGGTTCTTGAGCAAACTGAGTCACATACTTGTTCCTCTTGACTGTCTTTATAAACACTGTGATCAGTTCGTCTCACTTGTAATGTTGCACTATAGAACACACAAACTTCCAAGCAAATCTGTTCCCTCATTTCTGGCACTCACAGCACTTCTTCCCCAGTTGCGTGTTGACATGTAGCAGTTTCCTTGTTATTAAAAGTACATCGTATTTAGACGAGGTAGTCATATAATGTAGGCTATTATGTACTAGTAGTGAAGCCCCATACTGTGCAGTCATGAAGCTTTAAAGTCTTAGTACTGTATTTCTTTATAGCGTACCGTAGAGAGACTAACATGGAGAGTATATGTGAGTGAGGTGGAAGGAGTGAGAGGTGGACCAAGGATGAGATGCAGGGATGGCGTGGAGAGGTACATGAGAAAGGAGGGTGTAAGTTGTGGGGAAGGGCAGGGAAATGGTGGGGGGCAGGGCAACATGGAGGCAGTTTGTCTGTGGCCACCCTGGATTAAGGCATTTGGCGATAGAGACATAGATAGGTAGATGACTGTACTGTTGTAGATTGTTGTGGTCAGTAATCTTTTGTACATGTTTGGGTCCCTGAATTATGAGGCAAGATTACAGTCACTTTCAGTCCACATACATACTGTGCAAGATATTTAACAGATTTGAGGCGGTAAAAGATATGGATGGCACCTTGACACATAGATCATTAGCCCTTCGTGTATTTACTGTACCTGATATTACAGTTACTCCTTGTTAACCTATTCTTTTTTATTTATTTATTTTTTTTTTTCTGCCATAAGACATTTTTATTCATTTTAGAAGAGACAAAGAATTGGGTTGGTTTTGAGCAGAAGGGTTTATATATAGCTTTCATTAACTCCCTCGCTACAAGATGCCATTCCTACGCTGAATATGATCATTTGGTGTTGGATGGGGAGAGAGAGAGGGGGAGGCTGAGGATGAGATGGAGGATTGGAGTGGAGAGGAATATGAGAGAGGGTGAGGGTGAGGATGAGATGGAGGGTTGGAGTGGAGAGGAATATGAGAGAGGGGAATGTTAGTTGGGGAGAGGGCAGTGAAATGGCTGGGGACAGGATGACATGGAGGAGATTTGTTTGTGGTCACCCCTTACAGAATTGAGGTGTCTGGCAGTAATAAGTTACCAGTAAATATCTTTGTACTGATGGGATTAACCCTCAAAGACCGTTTGGTTTCTCAATGGCGAGTAAAAGTGTTAGCAGTATTCAGAGTAAATCAGGTAAGTTGTCCCTTGAGGCTTGACCCATTTAGTTATCCATATCTGAATCCTATAAGTTGAAAAGTGTTGGTTTATTCATACTACATACAGACGGTTTTATTTATTTTGAGGGGACTGTAAAATCCTCATCCAAATCCTGTAAGTTGAAAAGTCTCTGCAGATTTGAATAAAAGTACTTGGTAGTGGCAAGAGTAAATGAAAAATACAGTACATGTTTGGGTTGAAGGAATTATGGGTTAATTAGAACAGACATTACACCAACAACACATAGACTTGGACTGTTCTGTTTCATTTTGCCTTGTGATTGTTTCTTATTCATTCACACTTTACACACTGGGGTGGTTTTGAGGTGGACCAAATGTGCACTAGCTGTTGTCTGAAGTCAGTGACCAGTAATGTTATAATTTTTCTCTCTCGTCAGTCAGTTAAATGCTGCTGTAATTTTTGGTTACAGCAGACTGTGAGTGCAGGAATACACTGTTTTATATGTTAGTGTGTATTGTACCTTAGCTCATAATAGCAAAGTTTTAATAGCAAAGTTTCTTCATAATATATTAGCAGGCATCAGTGTCATAGACTTATAACGGGAAATAAAATATGTTCATTGAGGAACGTTACTGGTCCAAGACTGAAGAAGAGAATCACTATGAAGTTTTGACCACATTTGCAATACAAGGCATGATACTTCTCCTGTGTTAGTTTATGAAATAGCCAGTCTTCTTTGTACCTGAAGGAATTTATGAGAATGTAGTACTGTAATCGATCTGTAGGTACTGTACTATACTATACTTGTTTAGCCTGTCTTTACCTGCTGTAGGCTAATGTTGACCCCTGTTTTTCTCATTGGCAGTCACAGGGTCGGTTGTATGAGGTGGAGAAGGTAAGACTCAGTTGACTGCATGACGGACTCACAGAATGTTCCATGCCTGCCTCTCACTTTCTGGGAAATTTAGCCACCAGTATTGTTCATTCACATCTGAGAGAGCATACTTAAAATTTGACAAAGAGCTGTAATTTCAAAATTGCACTGAATTGTTCTGTTTCATGTCTATTATTGGATGTTCACATTGTATTTGACAGCTTTGTGACAGGAATGACAATGCACATATTGTATGCATAGTAAAAATGATTTTTTGCGGACAGTTAAGCACTTCAATGTGCAATGAGAATAATTTTTTCCCTGTAAGGAAATGTGAATAATAATAAATGAATACCAGGACAGTATTAAGCAGTATAGTTTATCATTGTTAATAGTTACAGAATACCTAAGCTGCTTTCTCAGAATCAGTGTAGAACTACTGTTTGTGTTCTTTTGATTTACAATATGAACAACACTAACACTTCTTCACATTGTTAAAGTTTCTGGATGTATTACATACTGTAGTATCATTATTTCTGCTAATGTTCTGTGTTGTGCTTTTACTGAAAAATTAATTAGGTGATCTGACACTTTATTCTGATGTCTAGTTACTAGTTACCTAATATGGGACACTGACCTGCCTTGTCTCTGACCCAGACTAGCAAAACATGTTGGCATGTGACTGATGTCAAATTCACTTTAGTCATTGCAGCATGTTTTTTTTATTAGGGTCTGTGGCATGATGAGTTTACCTATGATGAAATGTATGGTAAAGAAGTGCATGACAGAGGCCAGATAGCATTTGTTGTACTACTGTGTATGACAGCCTTGACTTGATCCTTTATCTTGGACTTGAAGGCATGTACACAGTATATGTAAGCAGTTTTATTCAGATGATTTATGACTGTTTATAAAACATATCAGATATTTTGATGACAGGAGTTGGTGTTGCTATGATATTTACCAAGGATCCAAGAATGGTAATGTTAGTGTTCATGGAGATGGAGACTTGCTTAATAATGCAATGCTGTACAACATTATTAGTCCAGCAATAATGCAATGCTGTACAACATTATTAGTCCAGCAAGCTTGCAATAAAGCACTTACTAGAGCTGTGCATTGTGCAGATACTTAGAACACTTAGCAGTACAACATAGTGAAACTTATCGAAGCATGTTACTTGTTCATTAACTGGTTTCATGTATATTCTTTCTATATTACTTAATTTTGTTAATGCATTGCATTACTGTTATTCACAGAGCAATGACTATAATTACTATATTCATACATTATTTGTAAAGTTGCATGATTGTGTAAAAGCCCTTTACTTACCAGCACATCCTGTACTGTAATATATAGTATGTGTTCAGATGAACATCGATTTATCTGTGAAGACAACGTTTTAAATCTATATTGGAGTATATTGTAATTGTAGAGAGGGTATTGAAATGGCCAGTGATGTTACAGTGACAGTTTGCACGTATAATGTGTAACATATAATTTAACAAATGCGTAAGAGAACTGATTTACTGTTTTATTCATTTCACAGCAAATCAAGGCAGCCGAGCGTTACCTGAAGAGGATAGAGTATCATCTGAGCAAGCTAGAGGACCTTCAGGACCAATATACCCTACACCAGAACCTCAGAGATGGGGTGAGTAGAGAGGAATGGAGGGATCGACTGGTTGATTGCCTTTCATCTGCAGTCCACCTTCTCTCTTTCAGGGGGATAGGGAGGGGGATGAGGGACGTTTGTATAAATGGGAAGTGAAAATGCCAAGTTATATTAGTGCCGTCACATAAGGCATCCCTCTTCAGCACCTAATAGCAAGATGAAATGTAAGTTTATGTATGAGAACCAGAGTTTAAGTTGTTAAAACTCTGATTCTGTAATTTCAGGTACGCTCAATGGCATATGCTTATGCCTTGTCTCCGGGTAAGGAGAAGGCCTCGGCTCTTAGCAACGTTAGGTCGGGCTACAGAGAGTGTACAGAGACTCTCTGCGCCCTTGAGGTCCAGATTGAACAGCTCATCGGCACACTCACACTGGAGATGAAAGGTATGGCCGAGGAGCGAATGTTGATGTTGAAGGTATGGGACTGGCAATAATAGGAGATGGGTTTAATGGGTTTGTTTGAGTTATGAATTCCCATGAGCCACCTGTGGAGGTTTTCAGTGTAATGCCATCAGGGGTATAGACCCGAGCCTGATGTGTTGTGGACTTCAGTATTCTGGCCTTGCACTTGTGCATGTGTCAGAGGATTTTATATTCTCAGTCAGTTTTCTTCAGTGTTAGGGAGACTTCCTTTTGTCAAGATGTTGGAAACAATGACTATTAACCCCATCACACCGAGGAGACACTCCTCAAAAATAGCTTTGATATCTGACATTTGCCAGAATCAAATGCAAATTTTAATACAATACACTGATGGTCTGAAGGTGTTATACCCTTTAGTATTACAGTACTCTCTTCTGATGCTGCACAGTTTCTTTTGGCATAGAAGATGCCTTTTGTAATGAAGGGGGTTACAAATATATACATTAACCCCTACAGCCTTGGAATATCTTTCTAAAACTGAATAAAGTAAAAAGAACATAACAGGGCTGGTGGATTTAACCCATTCAGTACAGTAATACATTCTTTTTCTAATTTTTTTTTTGTTACCACCAGGTGATTGTATTCATCATAGGAGGGATCTCGTCATGAAGTGATGGGACTAGCAGTATTAGAAGGACTTGGTGTGTTTGATGTATCAAAACACACAGTGGATGATGGCCTTTGCCTTGTGTGATGGCTAAAGATCAGGAACTTGCTGTGACCTTCTTATACTGCCTTATATCTATTATTTATTAAATAATTTTTAGCTGTGTATTGAGATTTTGGCTTTCACGTTTATGCAGTGTGTTTGAATGATGTATCAAAACATTCAGCAGATGATGATGTTTTCCTTGTGTGCTGACAAAAGATTAAGTTATCATGGCATTCCTGTGCCAGTGTGTTTGTTTTATTTATCAGATAATGTTATTGTTTTGTTTAAGAGTTTTGTTTTTAAGCATAACTATTGACAGCCAAGCAAAATAGAGGCATTGAGATTCAGGTATGGAATAGTATTTGATTTTTTTTCCCATTCTTATAGGTTATTTTTTTCTAACATGCCTTTTACCCATTTTTATTAATTTCTTTCCTGTAGGTAACTTCTTCCACTGTATAATATTTTTAGCTGTTGAAATACTGCATTGAATATTGTTACTCAGTTATTATTATTATTATTATTGTTATTGCCAGTGTTGGTAATGTTACTGTATTATTTATTACTACAGTATTATTATCATCCATCCATCCATCATTCAATCCTATGTTGTCCCATGAAGAACATAGGAGCCCGGGGCTAGGCAATTTGGTCCTGACATATACGATGAGAGTGACCAGCCTCACTCAGCCCTGAGTGGCATTATGTGAGCAATAAACCCCAACCACCCCTTGGTTATAATTATTTTTTATTACAGGGTATTATTATTATAGCCATCCATCCATCATCCAATCCTACGTTGCCCCATGAGGAGCTTGGGAGCCTGGGGCTGGGCAAGTTGGCCCTGACATTTAAGATGAGAGTGACCAGCCTCATTCATCCCTGAGTGTCATTACATGAGCAATAAGCCCCAACCACCCCTTGGATATAAACCTTCACCAGCTCCATCCAATTGGAGCGCCATAATTACTCACTAAACCACCAGGAGCCAAAATTTGGCTATATGGTTATCACCCTGCGTAGTAAATGGTTTCCTGGTATACAGGAAACCATTTGGCTTGCCACTCAGTGTCAAGTCACCCACAGGCAGAAGGAAGAGGAAAGAATGAAGGAAAGAAAGACAGAAGAGGGAGTGTAAAGTCACCTGTAGGCAGAAGGACGAGGAAAGAATGAAGGAAAGAAAGACAAGAGGATGGAAGGAAAGAAGGATGAAGGAGAGGAAAGGGCAGACACCCAAGAGCAGCACTACATCGAGTGAGTGGATGGCGAGCGCCCCCACCTACCACTAATTATTATTATTATTATTATTATATTTGTTATTATTATTACTAAGTTCTTCCTTGTGTACTTTGACTATTTGACATGTATTAAGATGTGTTTATGCCTTTTAGTTCAGTGAAGAACCTCTTGTAGTGGTGAGGTTAATGATGAAACAACACTACATGAGAACCACCAGCACTAATACACCCTGAACCTCCAGGTATCCAAGGGTTCGCAAGATTGTGTCCTGGTGATGTGTTTGAGGTGACGCTGAAGCACGGCACACAGAAGTGGAAGTCCCGAGGCCGTGTGTGCAAGGACAACACTCAGACCTGGGACAATCAGAGGACCGTCATCAAGGGTCTTATCGGGGAAATGGTAGGGATTGTTTATAAATTCTCACCTGTTTACTCAAGTAGTCTAATAGTTGAGTAGTAGTTGTTGTGCCCCTGGTTCATCTGAAACGTTGACCGGGTGGACCGGAGGCTGAAATTACCTCTCTGGCAATCCACAGTCCTCCTTTTGGGGGATAGGGATGAAGATGAGGGATATTTGTATAACTGGGCAGTGGGTCCATGTGGCCATACTAGTGCCACCACATGCAGGAGTCCCTGTCATCAGCAGAGTGGTAGAGCATTAATTGTAACTATTGCTCAGCCTTACACACACTCTCTCAAAGGTTGTGAGTTTTTTTGTCACATAGAATGATAACTACAGTAAGTGATAAGCCATTATGGCATTGATTGGTAAAATCATAGCTAACAAAATGGGTGCCTGTTGATTTAGTGGGTTAAGGCACTCCACTGAATGTGCCTGATATTAAACAATTACTTTCTGGGTACTGTAGCGTGAACATTATTTTTTTGTGGGGTACTTTAGTTAATGTAGTTTGTAAATCATTATCACTTTTGATATACAGTGCAGTTCATGCTATGCTCTACTGTAATGCATTGATTCATCATCATTAATATCCCACATCTTATTAAGACTTAAAGATGGAATGAGTTATATGAGCTTTCACAGTTAGGAAAGACAGCACTATGTAGTCTATCCATCACGAACATTGCACGGAAGCCACCCATCAGGGGTGAACAGGATACCCATAAGTTTTCCTTCCTTATTATACGTTCGTGATTGGTGGTGTCCTGATGGTGCCGTGCTGAATTCCTGCATCACCCTCCACCCTCACCTGCAGTGTTGGGTGGGATGTGGTGGAATAAGATCCTGTAAACTGTAGCACTAGGATTTCTTGTACTTCCTGTGGTGCACAAAAAACATCCGTTCTCTAGGATCATCAAAAACCAGTACTGTATTATGGCACTCCTGTGATATGAAGGAAACATTGTGAAGTGTGTGCATGGCTAATCATAATGCAGTTATATTCTTGGGTTTATGTCCATTGACAAAATACATAAATATAAATAATAATATACTGTAGATGTATATATCTATATCTATATATATATCTGTATATCTGGACAAATGTGGAAGTGTGTATGGAAAAGTTTGGAAGGAATGAGAGAGTGTTTTTGATCGGTGATATGAATGGTAAAGTTGGTAATGTGAAGGTGGATGGAATAGTTGGTGAGTGGGGTGTGCCTGCTGAGATAGATGAGAATGGGAGTGCGTTAGTGGACATCTGTGCTGGGAGGGGGTTGGTAATAGCCAATACCCTCTTCAGGCATAAAATGATCCACAGGTATACATGGCGAGTGATGAGAAGGGTGGGTGGTGAACTGAATGAAAGGAAGGCAATGATTGATTATGTGTGTGGATGATAGGATGCGAAGATGTATATTGGATGACAGAGTTTATAGAGGTTGGGGGAGTGGCCTTTCTGACCACTACTTGGTGGTGGCCAGAATTAGGATGCAAGTAAGATGGAGGAATAGAAGAAGGGAAAGACGAGAGGAAGGAGTAGTTGCAAGGAGAGTGGAAAGGTTACAAGAGGATGAGAAAAAGACAGAGTATAAGAGAGAAGTGGAGGAACGATTGGGCAAATATGAATTGGAGCAGATGGGAGACGTGGAAGGTGTGTGTAAGATATTTACAGAAGAAATATGTGCAGCATGTGATGTGGTGTGTGGAAGGAAGAGAAGACGGAGGGGGGTGCAAGGAACAGCGTGGTGGACTGAAGAGGTGAAACAGGCTGTGGCACAAAAGAAGAAAGCATACAATGAATGGATGAGAAATAGGGGCGTGGAAGAAGTTGAGAGGCAGAAGAGAGAGTTATATGTGGAAAGGAAGAGAGAGGTGAAAAGATTAGTAAGAGAGAGTAAGAAGAGAGTGGATGAGGAATTTGGAAGGAATTTGAGTGTAAAGTGGAGGGACTGTAAGAAAATGTTCTGGAAAGAAGTGAAAAGAGTAAGACAGGGTGGAAGTGAAGTTAGCAGGGGAGTGAAAGATAAACATGGTAGATTACTAGTGGAGAAGGGAAAAAAGTGAGCAGATGGAGAGAACACTTTAAGGAATTGTTGAACGTAGAGGATGGAAGTAATGCGAGTATAAGTGGCTGGGGAATGGCTGGGAGAAGGAGGGAGGTGAGAAGACAGGTAGAAATCAGTAGGATAGAGGTTGTGGAAGCAATGAAGAGAAAGTTAAATCGGGGAAAGCCCCAGGAATTGATGGAGTGTGTGGTGAGATGCTGAAGCATGGGGGAGAGATAGTAGTAGAATGGATGTGGAAGATGTGCAGATTGGCCTGGGAGGAAGGTAGAGTCCCGGAGGATTGGAAGTCAGGTATAATTATTCCCTTGTACAAAGGAAAAGGGGAAAAAGAAGTGTGTGGTAATCATAGGGGCATTTGTCTTCTTAGTATAATAGGAAAAGTGTATGGTAGGATACTTATAGACAGAGTTAGAGAAAGAACAGAGAAATTAGTTGGAGAAGAACAGGAGGCTTTAGGAAGGGAAGAGGTTGTGTAGATCAGATATTCATTCTTAGATCTTTAGTGGAAAAGTTTCTAGAGAAGGGAAAAGAAGTTGTATGCGGCTTTCATGGATTTGGAGAAAGCATATGACAGGGTGGATAGACAAGGATTGTGGAAAGTGTTAAGAATATATGGAGTAGATGGGAAGTTGTTGAATGCTGTGAAGAGTATGTATGATGGTGCTAAGGCTGCAGTGCGTGTGGATGGTGAACTAAGTGAATTTTTCTCTTTGAAAGTTGGTTTGAAACAGGGATGTGTCATGTCTCCATGGTTGTTCAATCTGTACATGGATAGGGTAATAAAAGAGGTACAAGGTAGGGGTAGTGGATGTTGGAGTGGCCCTGGTGAGAGAGGATAGTGTTTGGAAACTCCCTGTACTGTTGTTTGCAGATGATACTGTGTTGTTGAGTGAAGATGAAGGGGAGCTGCAAGGCTTGGTGGATGAGTTTGAGAGAGTGTGTAAGAAGCGGAACCTAAAGGTGAATGTAGGGAAGAGTAAAGTGATGGTCTTTGAGAGAGGTGAAGTCAGTGAATGTATAGCGAGGTTGGATGGTGAGGAATTGGAAAATGTGAGTACGTTTAAGTATTTGGGTAGTGTGATGAGTAAGGATGGAGGTTTGGAGGGTGAAGTGCTTGAAAGGGTACAGCAGGGAAGAAAGGTTGCTGGTTCCTTGAAAGCAGTGATAAGAAACAGGAAGTGAGCATGGAAGTAAAAGTTACTACATGACAGTATTGTGATACCAACTCTAACGTACGGAAGTGAAGCTTGGACGTTGTTGGAAGGACACAAGTCAAGAGTGAGAGCAGTGGAAATGAGTTATTTAAGAGGAGCTTGTGGAGTCACGTGGAGAGACAGGCTGACGAATGAGGATATAAAGGAGCGTTGTGGTGTTGATGTGGATGTGATAGGAAGCGTTGTGAGGAACACACTGAGGTGGTTTGGCCATGTGGAGAGGATGGAGGGTGAAAGACTGACGAAGAGAGTGTATGTGAGTGAGGTGGAGGGTGGAAGAGGGAGGGGGAGACCGAGGATGAGATGGAGGGATGGGGTGGAGAGGTATATGAGAGAGGGGGGTGTGAGTTGGGAGCAGGGTAGTGAAATGGCGGGGGACAGGGCGACTTGGAGGCGATTTGTTTGTGGCCACCCCAAACGGGATTGAGGCGTCTGGCAATAGATAGATAGATAGATAGATAGATATATCTATCTATCTATCTGTCTATCTATATACATATGTGTATTATATATATATTTTCCTTCACACAGCTTTTAGCATGTTACTATGAAAGCATTTTTTAATTTATATATGCCAGTTTTATGCCCAATATCTACATTATTATAGTCAGCATGAGTGTTTTAAGATATGAATTTCCAGGATGGTTGTTAAAAAATGAAACAAAAGCAAAGGGAGAAAGATGAGGAAGGGGAATGGCAAAAGCAAAGCTCCAGGTAGTCTCCTATTCACACAAAATGTACCATTGGAAATTAATTTTATTTTTGCCTGAGTCAAGTGATGTACATTGCAGTCCTTAACATAATTGTCATCATTATTATTATTATATCATGCCATCCCTAATTCCTTCCTGAGAAATTGGTTTATTTAGGCAGAATTTAGAAACAGGGAGAAAGAGAAAGCGCACTTATTTGTAATTTCTTATCACCCCACAGCTACTGATCAAGGCGGTGGAAGTACGCGTGTTGGGTAAAACAGTGATCATTGGTAACAAGGTGTGTGAGACCAAGGACCTCTTCTCTCCTCACCCACAGCTCATGACTGTCAACCTCAATCCGTCAGGCTCACTCAAGCTCAACATTGTCATCACGTGGAAGTAAGTCTCCCTCAGTTGGTATTTCCTGCTGCCTATGATGTCCACTCTTTCAGATGCAGTGTGTCCAGGCATCTTGAAATGAACAGACCTTGAATTTGGCTCTCTGTTATCTTCTATCTATCTGTCTATTGCAAGACACCTTAATCCTGTTAGGCAGTGGTTTCCAAGCTTTGGGGCGCGCCCCCCTAGTGGGGCACGGAGGGCTGCCTAGGAGGGCGCGAAGGCTTGATAAAGGGGGTAGTTATATTTGAAAACTATGAATTATAATGGAATTCAGTCATTTCTAAATATGGAGAAAATATTTCAGATATGAATAAAAAATCTAGTTATCTGAATATATAAACAATTTCAAAGATTAAGAATCGATGATATTGACATGTGCCAACTGTGCCAGTAAAATACAGTATTTGAGGAAGAGGGGTGCAGGGAACGTGTCATTCAGTGAGGGGGTGGAGGGATGAGAATTAGAAAAGGTTGGAAACCACTGCTGTGAGGGGTGGCCACAAACAAACCGCCTCCATCAACACTGCCTTGCTTCCAGCTCACACACCCCTCTCTTATATATCTCTCCACTCCATCCCTCCATCTCATCCTTGGCTGTTATCTTGTTTTTGTTTTTTCATAGAGGGAACAATTTTACGAGCTCCTGGCCTTTTGTTCCTTCTTTCTTGCTCAATTATAAAAGGTATATGTCTTTATTGAACAACCGTGTTCCTCTAGAACACGGGGATGTCTTTTTTAATATATTCCTGCCCTCTCCTGACAGTTTTATTCAGCTTATGATGAGCAGGTATTGTGGTGTTGATGTGGATATGACCAAAGTGTTAAGAGAAATACTTTGGTGTGGTTTGGCCATGTGGAGAGGATGGAGAATGAGAGACATGTTAGGAGAGTGTATGAGAGTGGAGTGGAGGGGGAGAGGGGGGATGGGGAAACAAAGGATGAGATGGAGGGATGCAATGGTGAGATATATGAGAGAGGTGTGTGAGTTTGAGGGAGGGCAGTCAAATGGCAGAGGACAGGGTAACATGGAGGTGATTTGTTTGTGGCTACCCCTTGCAGGACTAAGATGTCTAACTGCAGATAGACAGATAGATTTACTGTATATTGCAGGGGTGATACATAGTCTTAACATACCCCATACATCACATGGAAGTAAGTCAGGGAATTTCTTAGTTGTACACATTTGGCAGTAATGACCATTGCTGTGATGCAGTCAGGTCTGTTTCTCTCCAGTAATATAGAATATAAAGTGGTTACCCCATAGCAAGGCAGGGAAAATGGTGAGGATATAAGGACCTATGTTCTTGTGACAGGTTAATTTCTTTCTTATAATTTTAGAATATTAATTGATAATTTCATGCTCAAGGGGAGAAGAAGGTCAGGATGATGATGATGAATGTTATAATCATCATTATCTAACCCAGTGTAGCCTCGTGAGGAGTGTAAGAGCCCATGGCTAGGCAAGTTTGTCCTGACATTTAAGATGAGAGTGACCAGTCTCACTCATCCCTGAGTGGCATTACATGAGCAAAATCTCAACCACCCCTTGGTTACATACCTGCACCGGCTCAGTCTGGCTGGAGTGCCTTGAAACCATCAGGCACTATAATTTGGTTATATGGTTACCACCCAGCATAGTAAATGTTTCTTGGTGTACAGGAAACCATTTGGCTTGTCACTCAGGTGATGCATGTAATATGCAATAAAGGATCAGGGTTAAAACAACTCACAGCATTATTTATTACAGTGAATCATATCTTATATCTTCAACTCTGGGTCCTTACACTTCTGATGGACAACAAGGATTGGATGATTGAGATAGAGAGTAGTGTGTGATTTGTGGGGGAGGGCAGCCAAATGGTAGAGGACAAGGCAACATGAAGGCAGTTTGTTTGTGGCCACCCCTTACAGAATCAAGGCATCAGGCTGTAGGTATATACAGTAGATGATTAATGGATAGATTAATCTTTAAATTGCTGATGGACTTAAGATTCAGTATATGCATTTAGAGAGACAGCTGATAACAACAGATGTATTTTGGTATTTATTTGCAGCCTTGAATGTGATTTTTCAATAATAGAGAGGATAATCATTCTTGCTGGAACATGCTCGAAATTGTACCATCTCTATAAGGAATTTTCACCTAATGCAGTAGTTTACAGAAATATTTATAATGGTCAAACAGTACATTATTTCAATTCAGGTAAAAGGTAATACAGTAGGAGCGTCTTCTGTAATATGTAAGTGACGTTAAATCTATTGGGAAGAAATGCAGTTAATTGCAGTAATAATAATCAAAGTAAATTTTAACCCTTTTTATTCCGGTGATATATTTTTTGTTTATTCTTCCTACCACCAGATGATTTTATCCAGCTTCAGAAAGGCCTCTTTCAGTGTGAGAGTTAGTGAAGACCATATCTAACCCATCCAGTTGAGAAAGTCTGTAAGCTGAGCAAAGCCATCAGGAGGTTGTAAGAATATAGAGTACTGAAGAAAGGTGTTACTGTAGTGAAGGGGTTCAAGACGAAGTTTGGGGCTGAAAGGGGTCATGAAGGACTAGCGTGTTGTCTTATTATTAACTGATTTACTGTATACTTTATTTATTTGTGGTATTTATTTATTTTATTTGTTGCAGCCCATTGGATGGTGTTGTGGAGGAGAGTCTGTTGCGAACTCACAGCATGTCCGCCACCTCTCCCGGCAACAAGCGGAGAACACTGCCCGTCCTCCACACACTCAGCTCATCACCACCACACACTGTACCTTGTGTATGTGTTCCCAGGCATTAATCTTTCTGTCTCTTTTGCTTGATTTGCTTCTTGATTATACTCTATTTCAGGACACAAGACTCACCAATCTGTTTAACTGTTTTTGTTCGCTGCTTTGATTGTTTCCAAGCATAGAGCAGTGCTTATTACCTGTATCGCTGTATGCAGAAGTACAAACACAGACTTCAAAACACAGCAGATAGCACATGTATTTTATTGTAAAGCAGATAGAGGTAGATGGATATTTGAAATGGAGGAGTACTTGAAATATGATGGCTTGGAGTAGTAATGAGTTATGAAGAGAGGCAGTAAGGTGCTTGTGGCAGCCACCCAGGATGAAATTATCTGTCTGTGAACCTGATGGATTGCAGGATGAAGCTGCCCTTTTGCATGGATAGGGAGGACATTGTGGGATATTAAGGCATTTGATAATACATAAATACATAGATGAATGTCTGTTAGTATCATCCTTGTATTAATGATGTGGTATGGTATTGTTTGTGTTTGCAGGTTCCCTCTGGCAAGGACAGCAGTCTGTCCCCAGAGTGTGATCACGACAGCAGTTTTGGCAGCATGTCGGCGCGGAGCTCTACAGCAGACAGTGCCAGTCCCCTGTCAGAGTACCGTGGCCTATTGTCATCACAGGCAGCTCTCTCCACCAGGACTGACAGCAATAGTCCTGTGTCAGACTACCAGGGACTGTCTAGGAGAACTGATAGTCAGGTCTGCACTTTTACTTTTGTGAATGATGTGATATAGATATTATGTATAGTAACTAATGTAATGTAACTTATTGTAACATGTTATGTATTACTCTGAAAATTTACACTGTGGATTTGTCCCATGTCAGTATAGCCAAACTTTATGAAATAAGTCAGACCTCAGAAACTTTGAAGTGCATTAGTATATTTGTGGAATTAGGTTCATAGTATGGTAATGGGAAATACAGTAATGTTGAGACAGGTGACAAGTTACATTTTTCAGTGAGAAATTGTTACCCATTTATCAGTGAGTCCTGCAGAGTATAATATATATATCAGGATTGCTTATGAAATCTTATATCTTAAGGGAGATAGAAGAAAGGAATTGCTCACATACTCCCCTAAATTTTTCACACTTTCAAGATGCAAAAAACCTTCCTTCTTTTTATCACAGCATTAGGAAATTTCATTCTTGCACAATAAATCTAAGATGACAGAGAGTGTGTGGTAGCTCATAGTGATTGTTCTGTTTGTGTTGCATCAGGACTCTATATTATTTGATGGTCGTGACTCAGCCAGCCCTCAGTGTGACACCACAGGGAACTTCACTCTAGTGCGCAAGAAGGAAAGCCGTGTGGAGCAGTGGGCTCGGTATTCTCAGGTTAGTGTGGCTGAATTTGTCCATATTGTTTTACTATACTCTTTTTCCTCTGGCTTGGCATAAAATTGATGGCTGTCCATCATGAATACTCAGCTGCATTGTTGGATGAATCTAAAAACAGTGCTAGTCACAAAGAAGTGCTGTTGAAAGGGTGAAGAGGTGTAGCATCATCTATTTCTGTCACTGTAAAAGGACAAGACTGTAGGCCAGATTAAGGTGAAAGAATTATCCCAAATTTATTATCACGTATATCAAATTTATGTGTTAATGTTCCTTGACTGTCAGTTGCTGTAATGTTTTATTGAAAGGGCATCATTTACTCTCCTGTCCATAGAAACTAGTGTGTAATGGAAAAGGTAATTTTATTCCAGTCATTTATCTCTTTGTACAATATATGGGTTATCTGAACTGAGTTAATGTTTGAAAAGGAGAATAATATTTGATTGGTAAGATGGTGGCTGACATTACACACATTCTGTGTAAGTATTGTCATTTAATTTTGTTTAACCCTTTCAGCATAGTGATGTCTTTAATGATTGACTGGATTTATTGTACTGTTATAGTCAAGTGAGGAGAGACTTTTCAAATTAGAGGAATTAGATATAGTCCCCCCCCCCTTTTTATTTTTATTTATTTTTTTTTTATTTTTATTTTTTTAAAGGCTCCAACATGCTTGCATGCGTTGGCCTTGGTCACCTAATGGTGGCTTTCCACGCTGCATGATGCATCACAGACTCCCTGTTCAGTCCCTTAACCCTGAGGTCATACTTAATGACCTTGTCCCATGTCTTTCTCGGTTTACCCCTCATAACCCCACCCCCAATATTAACACTTCTCACCTTCCTCACCCAGTTATTATCCCCCATCCTCTCCACATGTCCAAACCATCTCAATCTACCTCTCCTCATCACAACACCAATACACTCCAGTCCCATCCTACCTCTCAACTCTTCCATCATGAACCCAGCCCCCCCTGACCTTGCACACAGGGTCGCACTACACATCCACCTAATCATTGTCATTTCTGTACATCTGAGCTGGCGAATATCCTCCTCCTTTACTGCCCAGGTCTCACTACCATACAGCATTACACTCCTAACACATGCTGCATACAAAGACCCCTTAGCACATAGGGAGAGCCCTCTCAGTGTCAGAAGAGGCAACAGCTCCCTGAACTTCATCCAACCACTTCTCACCCTAGCCACAGAGCCAGCCCCACCTCCAGCACACAACATGTCTCCCAAATAACAAAACTCTTCCACACACTCAAGAGATTCACCAGCAAGTTCAATCCTTTCACGCCTGACAATCTCCAACTGCTCTCCCCGACATGCCGTACACATAAAATTAGCATTATCTCGCAGTCTGCCTCTGATACCACTACATCTCTTGTGCACCCATCTATCACAAACACCGCACAAGATAGAATTACTTCCCACACCCTTGTGGCAAACTGCACATGGCCACTCTCCCTCGTCTTTGACAGTACCGCCACCAACCCTAGATATCATCACTTTAGTTTTATCTGCATTTACCCCTAAGCCCTTGTGCCCCATACCATCTCTCCACTTCCTTACTCTTTCCTCTGCCTACCTTTTGTTTCTTCAGTCAACACCAAATCATCAGCATACAACATCTCCCACAGAAGTCCGTTTCTAAAGTCACGTGAGAGGGCTTCAGGTACCATGATAAACAACATGGGACTCAAAACTGACCCCTGATGCACACCAGCATTCACGGAAAACTCATCACTCAAATCTCCATTCACTCTTACCTGGGTGCGAGCACCCACATAGCCATAACCACCCTAACCAGCCACTCCTCCAAGCCAAGCTTTCTCATTGCCCACTTCACCACCTCTCTAGGGACTAGCCTTCCTTAACCCTTTCAGTGCCAGAGGTCTGTGCTGAGTTGAGTGAAATCTTTTGGTGGTTGCAAGGAAAAAAAGAAAAAAAATCACCAGGTTGAAGAGATAAAGAGGGCTGATTGACACCTGCTGTTTATGCCCCACAGTTCAGCATCTCACAGGGGTCCAACCTGGAGGTGATGTCGCACTCATTCTCTCAGCTGTCATCGTGTTCCCCGGGCCTGTCGCCAACCCTCTCCCAGTCACTGTCACACCAGCTGGACCTCCTTGCAGCGGAACCAGAGTCGTTCAAGTGGCTCCACTCCGCACCTCCCACCACTCTTAAAAAGGTCAGGATATTAAAGGGCATGGTAAGTGGTTGGAATTCAAAGGCTTATGGTGTAGATTTTTAAAGCTTAATGTAGAATGCTTGAATGAAGTGGATGTTGGAGGCACGAATGATGTGTATTTTGAAGGCATGCATGAAGGTGCGAATAATGTGGATAAAGGCTTGAATTTAATGTGGTTGTTAAAGATGAATGATGTGGATTTTGAAGGCATGAATGACGTGGATTTTGGAGGCTTGAATGGTGTGAATTTCTAAAGTGTGAATGATGTGGATAAAGGCATGAATTAATGTGGTTGTTGAAGGTGGATGATGTGGATTCTGAAGGCTTGAATGATTTGGATTTTGAAGATTTTGGTTTAGGGAAAGGTGAAGTTTGCTTTGTTTTTAGCCTCTACGGATGACCTGTACTGATATGATGTTAGCACTGAAGATGTGTTACCGTATTTATAGAAACAATACATAAAGTTATACCATAAAGTGTTATATGAAATTTGTACAAGACCTCTGTGGATTTAGTTTTGTTTGGATTTGCTGTACAGATAAATATAAGTTGCTGATTTCACAGAGGACTTTATTTATAGCTGTTATTTTATTGTTAGCCCTTCCTTACTTGTCTGATTGATCCATCCCATTGTTGTACTGAAATCAGGTTATAATTGGGATGGTAATGAAAGTGTACGTATATCAAGACTCCTACATTATCTGATTACTGTAGCTTAGTCTCAGGTCTCCCACACAATCTTTTACTGGGATTATCTTTCCGTTTAACGAGCAAGAATCACTATCCTCAGGTGGTAAGTCAACTGCGAACCTGCCTGGAGGACATCCAAGGTCAGTTTCCACAGCTACACACACTGGAGGAGGCTGTGCTGGACCTAGACGACATGTGCAGGGTCAGTGTTCTCTCGTATTGCATCCCTAGTGTGTTGTGCAGTGTTTTGTTGTGGAGTGTTTATGATGTGTTGTGACCCCAGTCAATATTGCTTTTGTTATTTTGTAGTATTGTGTTATAGGTGCTTCTCACTTATTGTCTCGGGTTTGTGGATACTTCGTTGGTAGTGGGAACAACATTTAAAAGATGTCGGTGTTTAAAATGAGTAAATATTGACTACTGCCTAACACTTCACTGTGAGAGATCCGTAAGCTGAATATAGTTGTTGGTTCCGTAACAAGAGTGAAATATTAAGATCATCATTTAGAAGAGAATAATGGAGACTACTTCTAATTGTTGCAGTTTGAAGTGTTACTACTCTTATTTGTATGTATAACACCACATATATGCAGCCATGTTGATGTATGTGCAGTGGGTGACCTTGAGCTTCTGCTGACTTTATTCTGAGGTGCTGATGATAGATGAGTGACGGGGTGCTGAGTTCTGCTATCTTGACACTCTTGACCTCAGTGCCGTCTCTCATGTTCACATCCCTCAGATCTCAAACCAAAATGGGCTATATGATCTTGTCACCCAAACCTCCAGCCAATAAAGGACAAATACAGGAATGCTGGAGTTTTAATAATACCAGTAAGACAGCATTAACAATTGTGGTATATACTGTACATACAAATAAGGTTGTAATAACAGAATTCCCCCAAAAATAAAATTAAATATTGTGTGAGTAGCAGGAATGAAATTTTAAAAAATCTACAAAAGGTGCTCTATAATTCCCATAATATTAACACTTGATCAGAGATGGAGTGGAGAGGTATATGAGAGAGGGGTTGTGTGAGCTGGGGGGAGGACAGTGAAATAACAAGAGGACAGGGCAACATGAAGACGACTTGTTTGTGGCCGCCCCTTATTGGGATTGAGGCATCTGGCTATAGATAGATAGATGGTCAAAGAATGACAAGCGCAAACATTCACTTATTATTTCAGAGCAGCTTTTGTGAAGATAAAAGGTTATTTTATCAGTACCCAGTAAAAAATCAGTAAAAATAATAAAAGCGAGAAATGTTAACGTTAGGGGTAGGGTTGTGAGAAGTAGACTGAAAAAGACCTGGGACGAGGTCATTGAGTGAGACCTCAGGGATAAGGGACTGAATGGGGAAGCTGCTTGAGATCAAGCAGCATGGAGAGCTGCCATTAGGTAAACAAGGCTGACGCATGCAAACATGTTGGAGCCTTCAAGAACAGACGAACAAACCCATTAATGTAAGGGTAAAAAAAATATAATTAAAGCTAAAGTGAGAAGCATCTGTAGAGTAATTGGTTCTTAGTTTAGAGTTCGTATATTGATGTTTTGATGTTTTAGTGTTGCTATATTTCTTCCTGCTAGCCAGTGTTTATGCTTTAAATTTGATCAGTTATTTCATCTCAGCTCTCAGTATCCTGGTTAAAAAAATGGTGTAATGTTTTTATTTTATATACTTTAATACCAGCATAGTATAGTACCATTGTTTACATTTTCTTTATTAAATTTATCCTATTTTGTTTCAAAGGATATGGTACGTTCGTTGTCTTTTGATTTAGTATTTTCCCTATTTTCCCAGGATACATTTTGAATTTTGTTGCATACTGTATTGATGTATAGTATTTTGTGTTCCATATGTGATGTATTGCATGGCCGGTGTATGCATGTCTCGTAACCTTTTGGAGTTTCACCGCCCTAGTCTTTTTCTTTCAGGCGTTTTGATGGGTGTTTATAGGTCAGCACTGACACACGCTCACCCTCAAATCCTGTCTCTGATCTCAGCCATTTTTAACTGCAGGGATTTGGTGTCTTTGCTTATCCACCCTTTCCAGAATTTATGTCTTAGCATTTCCAGCCTTATGTCTTGTTCTCTGCCATTTCAGCCAGTCTCACGTTTAAATATTCATGTACATTATAAGCTTATTAATATTGTAACGACCTCATACAGGATATTGCTCACCACATTGCCTTTCTGAAACAAACATAATTCCTTTACCCATCTCAGGCATATAATTTTCACTATATATACTACCATAATTTATTGCTACCATTAATATTATGCAGTGTGAGGGTTGAGAATTAATAATTTTAATGTGTCAGGACTTTCTTCATAATATTACTGGAGATTTTGAGTGTTTCTGCAGAAGAGTACCCCTAAACTTGTACCTTGTTGATATACCATAGTGTTTGAATTACCAGTAATTGTATTGTGTATCATATTAACAGTTTAGAGTGAATTATTTTCTCACCAGTAACATTTATTGTATTTTATGCCCCAGATTATCCTAGTCAGTGCAAGAGTGTCCCTTTTTTGTGTGATACATTTCCCCTGTTGTTTTACAGTATAGTACCTCAATGATTTTCTTAGCTTTATGCATCCAGTTGACAAATGATTCTTTTCCCCCCCTACTACTCACCAAGTAATTACCATCTTCTGGACAGTGTCCTTTTTACTTGCATTTTTCCTTAGTAAGTTATCCATTTTAATTACCTATACGCTGCTAGTGTGGAGATCAGATACCTAGTATTGCATGTAGAGTACAGTATTGTAGGGAAACATGTAGTTGATATTGATAGCAGTGTTGCTGGTGTGTTACAGAGTTGCCACAGTAGGAGAGACAGCACTACCTCAGAGATCAGCCTAATGGTTGAGTCAGCTTTAGAATGCTTTGATTTCCTCAGTGCAGAATATGATGATGATGATGATGATGGTCATGATGAGTTTGGTGATGTTAAGGCCACAGTGAGTATGAATAGGATGGGCAGTGTAGCCATAGCATAACCCCCGTAGCTGCTGGGTCACCAGTGTGTGTAGAGGTGACCCACCATCACTAACACATGGGCTGGGTCAACATGACAGGTGCAGGCACTCACCTGTGCATGCCATCACATTACATTAACCCTTTACTGCATCAAGGTCATGCACGTTGGACTTTGCAGGAAGGTACTCACTGTACCACCTTTTGCCTACCAACTCAGAGCTGTGAAGCTTATGAGTCCAGACTGTAGGGTTCCCCCTAAGTAAGTTTTGCAAAATGCCTCTCAGATGTGACACTTGTCACAGTAGTCAGTGAAGGGTTAAATAAACTACAGAGACAAACCTTTGATTATTCTTATGGGTGAACTGTAGGGAAAGAGACGTTTACTTACTGAATCCATCTTTCAAACAGACCCTACTATCTTTACTTGACCTTCATTTCTTCCTGGTAACCACTCATGTGGTGTAGGTTTGTGATGCCTGTGTTGTGACACTGACTAAATAGAGGACAAAACCCTCAGATTATTGCAGTAATCCCCTCACCAACCCAGTCTCCCTGCCAGGAATTAGGTAGACTGTGGATGTCAGTGTGTGTATAGGTCTGATAATGAAACTAGTTATGGACACTTATAGACAGTACTGTGTTTCCTTGTGAATGCCACAGTCCACCAGCTTCATTACCTGTGTTATGTGTATTGTGTATATTTTCATTCTGTTTTTTTATATTTATTTGCGTGGTTCTCAGTGGTAGTATCAAAGATCAAATTAGATGTCATATATTTCTTCCCCCTGTTTTATGTCCCGATCCTGTTTAATTTCATCTTCTCTCTCGTTATGATGCTACGTCAATTTCTCGTAGCACAGATTTCATTTTCTCTTGTGTTTACTTCTCAAGGCAAGTGGTGTTTGCTATGTGCAGGTAGTCCTCATTGTAAGCCAGGGATGTTTAAAATTTCATAACTTTTGCCATTAAATTGGTACTGTCGCTTGAGGGAACAGGCAAATTTGCTTTATTGGTAGGGAGGGGGAGACTGAAGATGAGGTGGAAGGATGGGATGGAGATGTGTAGGCATGAGAGTAGTGTGGGATGGAGAGAGGACCATGTGGTAGTGGAGGACAGGGTGACATGGAGGTGATACATTTGTGGCCACCCCTTCTGGGATGAAGGCATCTGACCATGGATACATAGGTAGAATGGATTGTAATAGGGAATTTTGCTGTAATTTATCATGGACAATACTGTAATGAAAAAGAACATTAAAAAGGCGTCTTTATAATGAGGACTTCCCGTAGTTTTTTTTTTTTTTTTTTTTTTTTTTTTTTTTTTAAGTCCCTGGTGGTGGTGGTGATGATGGTGGTGGTGGTGGTGATGATGGTGGTGGTGATAGTGGTGGTGATGATGGTGGTGGTGGTGATAGTGGTGGTGGCTTGGGAAGGGACTGGTGGCTGACTCACACAGGACCCTACTGTTGCACTGCTTCATAAACACTAACACTCATGCCACAGCTGCTGAAAGTCTGTTCATGTTTGTTACCTTTCCAAGAGATACCATTATAACAGTATTGATGGACCTACATGTGCCCAGAGATCATGTAATGTTATCAAAACGTCATCTGCCTTTAATTGTTGTGGATAGTGATGGCTTAGGCTTTGGGGTTCAAGTTCTGGAACAGTGGTGCAGCTTGAGGGATGGCCAAAGTGGTCCTGACCATCCCTGAAATGCCTGGTCACCCCAAATTTCTAGGAGCATACCTTTAGTCCCCCCTGAAGAGTTCACTTTGGCCCACCTTATAAATGAGTTTAGTCACCCCTTGGCCATCTGATTTTAAGATTCTAGCTACACCCTCAGTCTGGAAGGGTGTAATTTGAGGTTCACAGTTTACTTGAGAAACACCCTTAGTTAAATTGATGTGGAAGTAATGAATGTTGCAGTCATTGTCTCCCAAGAGTGATTATTAAAAACATGAACAGACTTTTGGTGTGACAGTATAATGCTGGGGACATTATAACACAGCCTAAATACATGAAGACCTGCTGCATTACTGACCAAGGGGAGGTGATGATGGCTGTATTTAGAGAGGCATAGAAGGCTTCATCATATATCTTCTTTAGCAGTTTATTTTACATATTACACCTTTTCATTTTCTTGCACCTTTTTTTCATATCAACATATAGTAGTTTATTTGAATGAAACACAAAAAGGTATTGAGTTTTATTTTAATTATTGATTATTTTTCAATTTTGTTTAACCAGACCACTGAGCTCCAAAGAATGGAGCTCTGATAGAACTGGCTCATAGGCTTAATTCTTGGTGGTTGTATGAAAGAGACACAATGATTATTGAAGAAGTATGGCCTAAAAATAATTTGGATATTTTTAAAATGCATCAATTCAGCTCATATTCAGAATGTAATATGCAGAATAAATTGCCAGGGAAGGTGTGGTACAAAATTTCCAAAGCTGCTTAGAATACAAGCTACAGACCTAGTGTGTGTGTGTGTGTGTGTGTGAACCTCCTTGACACATGTACTGTGATGGACATGGTATATACACGGGACAGCTTTATTGTAGTCAGCTTAACTAAATAAATGGATAGTTGGCTGCTGTACTAGTGGGCATGTAGATGTAATGTGTATTATGTACCTGACAAACTATACACTATAAAACATCTATATTTCTCTTTATGTATATTATGTGATTATATATACTGTAATATGCTTGAATTAAGGACAGTCCTTTTTCATGACAATGGATTTTTGGTCTGCAAATATACAGTATTTTTGTAATGAGATTTTTTGCATTGAGTCTGTCATTTTGCTAAATCTGTGTAATAGTATTTTTCTGTGACACATACATTTGAGGATAGGTGAATGTTGAGGTAATATGTTGAGGTGGTAATGCCGCTTTGCAGTAAGTCTCAGTTATTCTGGCATAATGGAGCAGGTAAATTCATGAAGTATCAGAGCTGCTGTAACTGTCTGTGGTAGGTACCTAGTGTATGGAATAACAGTATTATTGCATCATTTTTCTTAAACCTCACCAGTTTTCTAGAACTGTACTGAACATACAGTGCTGACAAAACTCACCTCTGTTGCAGTAATGATATTTGCATCTAGGATAAGGTTGTTGGTGGGCAAGGATGATGATAATGGCAGTTGTAGCAGATATGAAGCGACACACCCTTGTAGTCAGATGGGAGCTCATTTATTTCATTCTTGCAATTGAACACCTTAGTTTGTGAAGGGGTTAATCATAAATGATGTGACAGTACATATATATCTTAAGGTTAATACGGTAATTAGGAAACGGCTGGAATTTAAAAAGACATGAAGCTTAATAAGGTGCCATTATAGAGTTAGAATAAAAGGGACTTACTCAAACGATAGTTGGATTGAAAAGGACTTTCTCTAACTTTTCCCGACCACTACTACCTCACTGCTAACCTTACCCCCATCCCACAGAACTGTCGGAGCCGGCGAGACAGCAACACATCCGAAATCAGCCTGTCAGTGGAGTCAGCATTGGAGTGCTTTGATTTCCTTAATGCCGAGTGTGATGATGATTTTGAAGACGATCATCCGGATGTAAGTAGAAGTCTCTGGTAAATTTTTTTTGCAGTTGTGAGTAGGTTGATGATGTATGTGAAATCCATGTGTAAATTTATGTGAAATATGTTATTAATTTATGTGAAATCTGTTGTAAAATGTATGTAAAATCTCATGAATTTTTTTACAGGTGATGTATGTGAAGTCCGTTGTAAATTTTTGGCCTGTTATTGAGTAGACTTATAATGCACAATTATTTTTTATTTGAACCAAAACTGATCCCCAGGCATGTGAGGAAAAGAAAAATAAAGACGCAGTGGCCATCTTAGCAGCCTCAGTAGTTCCTGACTCTAGCCAACCCGCAGTAACTGGCAATACACAACTTGACCTCTTCCTCTTCACGCACCTCACACACGCCCTTACGCTACTCCAAGTGAGCCCATGATTTCTTTTTATCCTCGTTTTCCATTTTATTTGTGTCTGACTCTGGCCATTTCCAGGTTCTGTTATCCTTAAATGCAATAAATGGTGCCACACATTGACAGTTATTTCCCCATAATTCAGTACATTATATATAACCTAACAGAGTGTTGTGAAAGCCTCTGGCATAGTACTTGATCTGTTTGTACATTTTTGTGGCTTTAGTTCACAAGTGCCCGTGGGCCCTTCGGGCCCCTTGCACTTGCTCCTGCGGAGGGATCTCGCGTTTATGTGCTGTTCTAGTGTAACGTTGTCACTTGGACTCTTTGCAGCTAACCAATTGATTGTGTTATTTGCAGCTTCAGGAATGGAACCCAAGTTGTCTGAACGCAAGTCCAAGTACACACACAGACACACGACTACTGATACAGTTTATTTTAGTTCTACCTATGGGCAAAAAATTCTATGGAGATCCTATGTCGGGCTCCAGGAGCAGCGTTTTTGTCAAAATGTGATTGCTCATTAAATATAGTAAAAGTTTTTAAGTTGCGATGGGACCAAGTTTTTTTTACATCAGCGATTTTGCGATTTTTGTGCCAGTTTTGGTGCAATTTGATTGTGTAGTTTCGGCTGCCCAATATACACACACACACACACACACACACACACACACATGGCTAGTGCCATAGTATATTAGATGGCATTATGAAAAGTTAGTTGATATCCATAATATTTGCTTGAACGGTTGCTATTGTGGCACAAGAAAGGGGTAGTGGGTGGGAAAATGGGACTTGGACCTGTGTTGTTCAGAATATAGAGGGGGAAAAAAAAATGAGGATTATGATGATAGAGACTGCATTTGCCCTCAGGTGTAAAGTACAAGTAAGTAACAAAGTAATTTCAATGCAACCAACATCCCTTACAGCATTTGGGTTCATTTGGTCCGTTGAAGAGCAAGGAGCGGTACTCACTCAAGCTGCTGGAGGCTGAGGGGAGACTGGTAGGGGAGGTGTTAACTCATCGACACTCCTTTGCATCCCTCCAGCCACAGCACATCATCACCATACCCCACGTCCAGGTTAGTGACAACACCACTGCCTACCTCGCACCACACCTCACTGCAACTACCTGTCACTGCCATGTACAATCTCACCACACCTTCACTGCATCACAACCACCACCTGCACTCACACCACATCACACCCCATCCCAACACATCACCACACCCACTTCCCACTCCTCACAATTCATCACCACATACACCCAACCCATCATATCACAACCACTCATTCCCAACAACACATTGCATCCACTACCATGCTTCACCGCACCTCACCACAGCTGTTGCCTGCCATCTTATATTGCTGCATCATTATGATGCCTCAGGATTGTGGTAGACACCCACCACCATATCCCAATTCCATCAGCTTCACCATTATTTCAGGTTTCTCAGATATAACGCACTAGAACATATCTGACTTCATATATAGTAATCCCTTGAATCTGATAACTTATAGGTCGTTGAGTTCATGCTTCTGTGGATGATTTTGCTTGTCATAGATTTTTTATTTATTTGTTTATTTATTTATTTATTTATTTTACATTAGAGTGAAGTGTGGGTACAGGATTGGCAACTATGCATGCAGTCACAACCCATAGGCAGAAAGCATTCAACCCCAAACAAATAGAGTCAAAGTTCAAGCCAAGACTCTAGCATTGTTACAGGTTTTACTACACATGTTAGATGCCTCTCCCCCATCTTCTCTTCTTCTCCATCTCCTTCTTCATCATCTTCTTCTTCCTAATAGCTTCCTGTAACTGTTGGGAAGTTTTGGCACTTTTTTTAGCTACCAGTCCAAAGAAAACAACAGCTGTACCACGGGAGCTTTATTACGAGAATTTCTGAAGAGGAAGTGTGGTGTGATTTTAACCCTCGTATGTAGAATAATCACATGAACATTATAGGTCTTCCTAAAACTGAACAAAATTGCCTGTAAGTACCAAGAGAGTAAATGAAATGAGACATATTTGGATGGAAGGTGTTCATGTACAATAAGGGACTAGGTATTGTGGTAGTGTGTGAAGCGATGGTAAATAGGATGATGTAATTTTACACTGTGTTTTTCCCTTGAAGGCCTAAGTGTTGTTCTGATTTAGAGGTGTTTGTGACGGCATATAGCACTTTGTAAATGGATGTTGTCTTACCCATTATATCGTGATGGAAAAGCAGCATCTCTGTCTGTTTGTCTCTCTCTCTCTCTCTCTCTCTCTCTCTCTCTCTCTCGATGGATATGGTGTTCAGATACAGTATAGAGAAATAATTATAGTGTCAGTTGAGTGTAAAAAAATAAGTACACACACAATATAATAGTAAGCAGTAGGATAAGGATGATGATGATGGTGATGATGATGAAAAAGATTAATGATGGTGATTATGATGATGATGAAAATGGTGCTGATGACAATGATGATGATGATGATGAAAATGGTGCTGATGACATTGATGTTGATGATGATAATGGTGATGATGGTGATGATAATGATGAAAATGGTGCTGATGACAATGATGCTGATGCTGATGATGAAAATGGTGATGATGATGATGACGATTGATGATGATGGTGATAATGGTGCTGCAGGTGATGATGGTGATGATGACTACGATGAAGATTGATATTGATGGTGATGATGGAATATTTGTACAGGTGTTGTGGGACTCCGTGGCCAAAGGAGAGGACTGGTGTGTGACCGGCCAAGCAGTGGTGACAGGGCTAATGCCGGTTGTCTCAGCCCTCCTCGACCCAGCCATACCAGACCTGCCCAAGAGAGGTCAGTATGTGGGCGTTTTTACACGTGGGAGGATTTCTAGGCCTGGCCCTGTCTGTCACTCACTAATGTTTTTGAAATGAGGTGCTTCTCTCCCATAGACTTTAGTGATTTTACCATAGCTCCATATTAGGACCTGAAGTTCCTGCATGTTATACTCGTTTTATTCTAACTTGGCCTAAAATTGCCATCTCGTCACATTGAACGCTGAGCTGTAAGGAGAGATTGACATTAAAATATGATGATAGTCATGAAGAAGTGCTGTGGGAAGGATAAAGAGCCACAGTATTGTTCTTCTCCCATTGAGTTAATAAAATAAATTGCAAAAAAACCCATGCCAGGTTTAAGTAAAATAACTCTAGTGCTTTTGCGTTTGTTGGCTTTATGCATAGTGGAAGTTAACCCCTTCAGCCTGATGACATTCTGCTGTACTCATGTTAGAAGAGTTGGTTAGATGAATTAGAATTTCTTAGAAGCACATAACAATTGTTTAGCATCCCTTTATTTTAACTTTATGAACAGACTCATTTTTCTCCCACAGATTTATGCAGTGTATCTATAGAAATCGCATTGTTCGTATTGTGTCATTTATAGACTCCAGTATGCTTGCCTTGGTTACCTAATGGCAGCTCTCCACATTATTCAGTCTCTGGCAGCCTCCCTATTCGGCCCATTATCCCTGGGGTCACACCCTAATACTTTGTTCCGGGTCTTATTTTGGTCTGCCTCTCACAACCCTACCCCTGGTGTTCACACTTCTCACCTTCCAAACAGATAACTATTTCCAAAGGGCAAGGTGTGTGAGGTGAGGCAGGATTGTGGGTGCTGAAATGGTGAATGAACCTGGGAATATTGTTGACAGCTTTCCCACTCTCTCACTCGCTTATTTCCTGTTTGTGGATCCTACCTCACCCTGTTTGTATGTGGGAGTAAAGGTCATGATGATGTAGTTGATAATGATGATGATGATGATGGTGAGATGATGATAATAATGTTGTTGTTGGTAATGTATGGTGATGGTGATATGATAAATGGGATGATGATTATGATGTTGATAAGATGATGATAACAGTAATAGTGATAATGATGATGATGATGATAATAATGTTGTTGTTGGTAATGTATGGTGATGGTGATATGATAAATTGGATGATGATTATGATGCTGATAAGATGATGATAACAGTAGCAGTGATGATGATGATGATGATGATGATGCTGATGCTTATCCACTTACCCCACCCACAGTCTTGGAAGAGCTGGTATGTGTGATGACAGAGAGTGATGAGTACGATGGTGGGGTGACGGTGACGCTCGGACACTTCCTCCACCACCTCCATTCTCCCCTCCAACACACCGTCACAACCATCGCACACAGCCTCACAACGGCAGACCTCCTCCTCTCTCAAGACACCAAAAAGTAAGTTATGTACGTTTGTTTTCACGTATTCCTTCTCTTTTAGGACACCAAAAATAAATCATACCCATAATGCATTTGTGTTAATCTACCTCACCATGACACACCTACTCCCTTCTCAAGACACCAGGAAGTAAGTTGTGCATGTAATGTGTTCATTTTCACTTGCTTGACCACTGCAGACCTACTCTCTCAGGACACAATTGGTAATTAATGCATAGTTATATATAGTGATTTGCTTCTTGTTTGTTGGTGATGAGGGGCACCTTCACATGGTGGCACTGGTGTGACTGAACAAATCCACTACCCTGTTATACAGCATTCCTGTCCCTCCTTGTCTCCCTAAAAACAGGATGGTGAGCTGCCTGAGTGCAACTTCATCCTTCGGTTCACTGGGTTCACCCTCAGATGAGCCTGGGGTTACAACTACCACCACTAGAGTTCTTGCACCTTAACTTGGCATCAGTTTGTACATTTTGCAGTTTATTTCACACAGCTCAGTGGCTGGAAGAGTCAGTGTGAGGGCTTTGTGTCTCTCCATGTCGTCTCTTTGTGACCAGCATCTCATTCAAATGTTAATCCATCTTTACAACTCAGCATTCATAACTGGAGAAACAGCAATTTAAGGTCAAGTTAGAGTTAAAAGAGTGTAATGCATTTCTTTAACTTAATGCATTTCCTTGACCCCTTTTAGGCCATTTGATGACCAGATGCCTCACACTTCTCTTAGATTGGTAATTGCAGTTAGGATGATTAAGGTCTAAAGGTTCATTATTGTAGGTGTGACTTTCTAAAACCATCCCAAAAATTGAGGCAGGACTTTACCAGCTAAAAGAACCAGCCTCACGTCACATTAAAATCCTGATGACAAAGACGATGACAACGACGACGACGATGTTGATGATGATGGTGATGATGATGATTCTGAAACTGTCCCATTGATGATGATTCCAAAAATTGTTCCATCTTTGCAGAGTTGAGGCAGGATTGTACCAGCTTAAAGAACCAACGTCCCTTCACATCAAGATCCTGGGTCACCTTCTGTCAGGCCCTTCGGAGCTTAAACACATCACCACCACCTTCATCAACACCCTGGCACACAACAACCAGCTCATGCATATGGTAAGGGAGGGGGAAGAGAAATATTTTGTACTCCAGGCATGCTATTGATAGTTGTCCCACTCATGTACATTTTCGTGTTTCTGGACTGTACCTCACTCCATCCTTAGATGTAAAGCTCTTGATGATGAGGGATGAGGATGATGATGATGGTAAGGAGGAGGAATATGATGGTGGTGGTGGTGGTGGTAATATTTTGAATATTTTATTTGCTTTAGGAGACCTAATATGGTGGAAGGATTAGAAGCAGCATCAATGAACTCTTTTCAGCTTGTTCCATTCTCTTAGCAACTCAGTGAACATCAGATGAATGGTTTAATATTTATATGCTGTTATTTGATTTACAGTCTGTTGATAGAGTTAGAGAAATATGCTGTGATCTTCTGACCAAGTAGGTTAATCTGTTGTATTGTTTTACAGTAGGTGGTGGTGACCATCACCTTCCCATTCGAGGTAGTGCTGTCTATTTTGTCCTTCCCCTTTCTCATTCAGTCTCTGTGTCTGCCCACCACTTTTTGTGCTTCTTCCTTCTCATTCTGTCACTTTCATAACCCTTCTTTCCACTTCAGGTGGCTCAACACCATATGACAAGCCTAATGGTTTCCTGTAACCCAGGAGACCATTTACAACACCGGGTGGTAACCACATAACCAGATTACGGGTTGAAGTGGAGCCTGCTGTGGTGCTCCTGTTAACTGGGTGGAGAGACACAAATATGGCATCCATCCAAGAACCAAACCTCTGCGTTACGTATTCCCCCGCACTTTGCTGTGGTGAGGCACTGTCAGCTAGAAAGGAATATTGGTTCACTGAATGGAATAACCTTGCAGGGGCAGTTGCTTGCTTGCAGTTGATGGGTTTGCTCAGTCAGACCAACTGGGTATGATCAGCAACAACAACAACTGTACAGTATTGTAGTTATTTGATTTTGGCTTCTTTTAAAAGTAGTTTGTTATAGAAAACAAACACATAAGGAGTTAATATGTAAACTTAGTTATAGTGTACTATTCAGTCGCAGTTCATTATTGTTACTTTAATACTGTATTATTGCAATTATGTTTCCTGTTTATGGATCCTGCCTCACCTTGTCTGTAGGTGATGTTCCCAAGAGATTAGGTGTGCTTAGCCAACTCCATGTCTTCTTTATCCCTGGACAGTTGTTGACTCTGTACATGGGTTTTGTTCACCCCTGTGTAGAGTACGACTCTCATGTTTGGGGAGGCTCCTCATCTACCAGCCCTTCTTAACTAGGTGGGGTCAAAGGCTTTTTGTCTCATCAACTGGCCTCCTACTGGCTCCCTTCAACCTCTCATTTTTTCAGTCACAGCTTCAGTGGTCACTGCTCATCTGAACTGTCTGCTTGCATCTCTCCACCACTATGGTGGGTGTGTGGCACCCATCTAGCAACAAACTCTCATCCTCTTTCTGTCCAGCCCCTCAGTGCAAGAGTTAACTGTTACTCCCAGTCTTTGGTGTATGCAACAGGTCAACTCTGGAATTGTCTTCCTCTGTGTATTTCCTACTGCTTATGGCCTCCAGACTTTTAAATGCAGTATGTCCTATCAACTTGAAATGAACAGATCTTGAATTTGGCTCTTTGTTAACTTGCGTTTGTTTTTTCATGGAGGAAACAATCTTGCAGGATTCTGGTCTTTGGTTCTGTCTTCCTTGCATAGAAAAAAGAAAAGAAAGGGGGAAAAAAAAACAGCCACGATATTTGTGGTTATTGATTGTTGATGCTGCCTCAGGCACATCTTAACATGAGCCCAGTGGGTTACAACCTAAAGTTGTCCTTCTCCTGCAGTCAACCTCACTCCTTTTGGGAGTTAGGAGTGGATTGAGGGATAGTTGTGTAGGTGGACACCAGAAACATTTAGTTATCAGTGCCATCATATACTGTGTCAGTGATAACACTAATGGAGCATTTGCTGCTCTTTCCAGATTGTGGAGCTTTGTCTGTTGTTACTTGAGTCAAGCCGCTCAAGTGACAGAGAGGCAGCTTGTGTCTTACTAGGGGTCCTGGCTCCCATTCTACCCGACAACACCCACAAGAAACACCAACCACAACAACAAGATGCACCCAAGATTTCCTCCAACAAAAATGCCAGTAAAAAGAAGAAACATTCCTGCACTGGGGAGAAAGGTGCGCCGGAGTGGCCACGTGCTGTTGAAGTTCTCTCCTGCCTACAACAACACGACCCCAGCAAAGATGTGCAGGAGGCGGCTCGACAGGCACTGTTGAGTCTGGGGAAGGAGGGACAGTCAGCGTTACACCAGGTCCAGCTGTCCTCACATGGGTTCCAGGGAATTGAGGTGAAGGAGAAGGCAAAGGTGTGAGGCAGTCGTTTTGTACTGTAGTTTCCATGCGATTATATTCACCCTAGGATATACTCAACAGGCGCTATTGAGTCAGGGGAAGGAGGGGCAGATGGCAGTACATCAGGTCTAGCTCTCCTCTTGTGGGTTCCAGGGTATAAGGTGAGGGAGAGAGCAAAGGTGTAAGGCAGGTAGTTTGTATGTTATTCTAGCCATTTCTAGGCAGTTTTATTCACCTAAGGATAGACTTTTCGAGCTGAAGGGATAGATGCAGTGATCATTAACCCCTTCACCATTGTTTACTTTTGTCCAGCACTTTTGATTACTGTATGAAAGACTTAATGAATTGAAGGGATTAGGGAAAAAGTCATCATTAATCCCTTCACTATTAGGTTACTGTCATTCTGAATTTAATAGCCTGGTTACAGCAAAAATAATAACATTCATGGGCAGAAGGGTTAAAGGTACAGTCTCAAGCAAAAGCCCCCCCAACACACCCTCTTAGCATTGTGTCCTGCCTTCTGTATTTCCCATTCCTCCCTGGACATCACAGATAATGTGGTGTTTCTTGGCCCAGTGGATGAGGACTCGTATAACACAGCTGAACATGTATAGCAGAACTGCCCTTCCATGTCAGGAATGTGCAAGCCGGCTGCTAAAATACATACATGCTTACCGACATGGGAGTTTATGAAGACTGATTTAACTGGAGGGGTTAACATTAGCCCTTACCTGTCCATTACAAGATCTTTCACAGTTGAATTAAATTTATTGGACAAGTTAAGACTAAAATAAAGACACGATTAAATTCAGTTTTAGGGGAGGCTTTTGGAACGAGAGGGGTTAGCTTTAGCCTCCCTTAATTACCCACTAAACCACCTGGTGCCACAGTTTGGTTATATGGTTACCACCCAGCATAGTAAATGGCTTCCAAGAAATAAATGTCAGCCTGGGTATCTCATTTTATTTTATGCTGTAACCAGATGAATTTATTGAGAAAATTGAGAGGCACCTTATAGTGAAGGGAATTAAAATTTTATCTAATTAAACAAGCGTATCCTAAGCTGAATAAAACTATTTAGAGATAGCTAGAATGAAATGAAAAAGACAACACCATATTGAAGCAATTAATACTGAAATTCTTGGAAGATGTATAGTATATATTTTACATGTATTGCAACTATTTGATGTTGTCTTGTAAGAGCTGATTCATTCCTGTATTATCATAACTAATTTACTTCATCAGTATGACTGGAATGCGGCCTCAAGACACTAGAAATGTTGCTTTTTAGTTGTGCTAAATTACACACCGCTTTTAACTGGAGGACGTGTGATTTTAGTTTTATTCTCACTACTGCCAGACAGCTATCCCACACTTAGGAATGACCTTTAGTTGTGTTGGGGTTAAAAGTCAGTATCTAAACCCTCCAATTTTAAAAGTCACTCCTAAGCTGAATACAGTTGTCTGGTGGCAGTAAGAATTAAATGAATGTTCTCAGGTTGAACACAGCGAGGAAATCATTTACCATCTTTTTCCATTGTGGTGTCATATACAATACTCAGTATGATTTTCAACTTTCTAATGGTGATACAATGTGGTTTTGTAGCCCAACAGTATAATGGTATATTATCCTTTTTAGATAAAGTTGTACAAATATCCGAATTCTCAGCATACAGTACTAAAAGTCTGTCTTAGGGCAAGTGCTCAAGTTATACCTGCAGGTTCTGACAGTGTACAGTTTAACCAATACCAGAAGGCTTTGCTGCATGGGTATATGTATGTTCCTTGATTTCTTCTCAATCCCTTGAAAAGAGGATGATGGACTACAAGGGCAACTTTAGTTTGTAGTCCACCAAGTTAATGCCCAGAGAAACTTGGGGCAAAAATAACAACAACAACAGCCAATCCCAGCTTCAGTTTGAAGATAAATGTTCAGACTGAAAAGGTCTGTGCAGTTGCAGCATCCCATATGCAGTGCCATGTTCTTGGACAGGTGCGTGTATGGAAATTATGTGAATTGTGGTGTTTAATGTGATTCCTTTTCATCAACTTGGACACCTCGCTCCCTCCTGGGAATCCATCCAGCAGAGCACAGCCATGACAGAACCACCTCAAGGTTACTTTTTACCTTGACATACATCAGTCTTCAGTCACTCCTCTTTCCTTGCTCCTTCATACATCACAGTCTGTCCAAGCTATTTTGTCCTTACCCTTTGCCTTCTCACTCTTCAGCCAGTCATCTTCCCTTTCTTACATCACATCACAGACCGCTTCATTTATTGACACATTCAGTCTCACTTTCGAGGACTTTCTGTGGCCCCCTATCTATGTAAATTCTTTGAGTATGTTGGTACCACCTTAGTAGCTCGGCATATCACTCATCATGTATCCAGCACTACCTCTCCCCCAAGAAGCCCCATTCAGATGTTCTCATAAATTTTTTTCATGTGCATAGTGTATTGATCCAGTGTGGCTGCAACAAACTCTCCATCGAACCTTCGTATCACAAGAAGCCGGAATAAAATGAAATACGTCTGGGTTTCCGCATGACAGGTTGAGTTTGACTTCCACTTGTTTTTCCACGTGGATATAACCACTATTAGCCCAAGTACTGTACTCCAATACATCACGTGATTAGTTTGGAGAGCTTGAGGCCACTGTTCTGTCCATTTTGTCCTCGTTTCAATGCTGTTAAACTCTGGCACGTATATTTTTGGTGGGATAAAGATAATCACAGTCACACAACATTGAGCAACTAACTGTATGCAAGTGATGATTCTACTCTACGTTTTGTAAGGTGTTTACTTCCCCCCAAAATGCCTCCAAGCCTATCAACATTCATCACCACTTCTTCCGATGTGTACAGTACAGCGAGGAAATTGTGCTCAAAAAGTGTCATTGCCGGAGGTTAGGGTGCATGTATTGGACTCCTTCATCTCTTGGAGTCGTACTCTCCTCAGTTTAGATTTCTTTTTAGCACTTCTTCCTGACCAATTTATTTATTCATACGACACAGTAACTCCGTACATCTGATGGCACATTTAAATTTTTATTTTTGGTCGTACATGATTTTATTTGGTTCAGGAAAGACTTTTGGAACTTGAGAGGTTAGATGCAGTGATCATCAAACTCTTCCAAGTGAGAGGTCTGTTTTATGCTGAATAAAATCATCTGGAGATAGCAGAAATAAAGTATGAAATCATTGGAATGAAGGGGTTAATGTTCATATTCATGTTATATATATGCAGTCTATGTTGGTATGAAAAAAATAAATAAATAAAAAGTATAAAGAAAATTCTGAGGTGTAATATTGGAGATAAATTGCTGAGAGAGAAGTGTTGGTAAGACTCCTAAACTGATACTAATATGACCTTTGGTGTTACTCATGAGGTTGCACTGAACTCCATGCCATTTTGAATTATTGCATGAGAAAAGTAAATACAATTCTTATTCTTGTTACTCATTACATTACATGTATATTGCATATTATTTCACATGTATATTGCATATTATTTCAGAACAGTTGTCTAGTCCTGTAATATAAACATTTTCTCTATTAGTTCTTAGCTTTCAATATGTCAAATACCCTGTATATGAATTCTACAGATAAGGAAATACAGCGACATCATAGTATTAACAGTAGATTACAGTGATAGCAGGAAATTAGTGGATTATGAGTTGCAGTAGGCTATCATTACTACTGTATTAACTTACAGGCAGTTGTATCTTTTCTTCGTAAGGGATCAGCCACAGGGAAGAAACAAGTAAGTGACGACCAGGCAGTTTAGTAGTAAAATTGTGTTCAGCAGAGTTGGTATGAGTAGAAAGTTCATTGCATTATATTACAGTTGGTTTTGATTTTGTGTAAAGTGAAGCATAAGATCTAGTAGTATTGTTGACATTAGAACACCCTTAAATTTGTGAGTCATATTCGTCACTGAACCCTCATGCTAAACTCGTGGCAGCTGAACCCAAAAGACCAAACTTATATTAATACGTAAATATCAGTGCAAAACTTTACCAGTGCATATTTTTGTTAAGTACTAGATGGGGGTTCTATGGGATTGACTTTATTTTTACTGTCTCTACAAGTGGCCTTTAATTCAAAATGAGAGAAATCCCCATAAAGTGACATATGCATTTGGCATATTAAGGGATTTGGCTTTTGATTAAGGGGTAGAAGTACACAAAACCACCATATATGACATCAAAGCAGAGTTATAATGAATCAAGGACATCCATAATTGAAAAGGAGGTATTAATTTATCAGGAACTTCAGCCCATGAGTGCATTGACGTGTTTTATTGCTGTCTAATGTTTGGTGATTTTTATATTTTGGAAGACCTCTCATTGTTAAGGGGTTGGAGGTCATTTTGGTTAATCTGTCAGCATTTTTTTTTTTTTTTAAATGAAGAGAGGGAAAAAAAAAAAAAAATAATCCATACACCAGATTACAGGTGTCCTCCGTTTATTAAAAAAATCTGCTTGAGATGTCTTCCATACAGCTTAAAATCATACAGTGGTGGCAGGAATAATTTTGAGAAAAGGTCCAGTGGAAGGGGGTATTAAATTATGTAAGAACCATAACACGAAATCCCATATTGTGCAGCTGGTAAATGACTTAACCTGTATTCTTTATTTCAGTGACCCTCAGTTAGCAAATGTGGCATCCCTGTAGCTCAGTGTCAGGTTATCACTTCCCTCTACTGTTCAGTGCTGGGACTCTTGCCAAGGTCCTGGTTGGCTGTATTGTAACTATATTTTTCCTTTTCTTATATCAATGTTGGCAGATTTATTATTATTATTTTTTTGGAATATGCTTATCCAAATTGTATGATTTTATTACAGTTCACTTGTTGTCATTGTACATACTGTATGTTTGAAATGTTGTTAACCTTGTATATTGCTCCTAAATGTGTGATAAAATGTACACAAGTCATATTATCTCATAAAAATGAAATCTAACACTTGAATTTCATTACAGAAGTACAGTATATTTAAGGTGTGTGGATGATGTCTACAAATATCCCATTGAGACAGACCAGGGATGTCCTTTTCATTTTATTTTTGTTTCCCCAATGGTTTCATTAAGCTTGGGATGGACTTATGAACTGGAGGGGTTAGGTACAGCCTTAATAAACCCTGTTAATATGAGAGGCCCTTCCCAAGTTGAATAAAATTGTGTTGGCAGCAAGAATAAACTAAAAAGAATATAACAAAGTGGTGTTTCTTGGCTCAGTGGATCAGTTGCCCTGCAGGACTTGTAGAACACAGCTGAACATGTATAGCAGAAATAGGAGTGAAATAGGAAACCTGGTAAGTACTGTACACTCCTCATTTCTCTCATACCCTAGCCATACCAGTACTGTTTTGTGTGTGTGTGTGTCATTCTTGCTACCACCAAATAGTATTTTTCTGCATAAGAGCACTCCATGGCACAGAAGAGGTTTTTGAATTATGTATCTGACCCTCCCAGTTCACAGTGTCGTAGGCTGAATAAAGCCATCAGGCTATAGCAAGAATAAAAAAAGATGAATTTGGAATGGTCAACATTACTGCATAGACAAGCCATTACTTATTGGTAAAATCTTCACAGTCTTCCAAGTAGTGTAGTCAGCCCTCCTTATTTGCTATTAATAAAACATCTCAAAATACACTTGCAGAGTGTATATTAGGATGGTTTAATAGTCGGCTGCAAAATCAACTGAAAATGTACCTTTAGCAATTGGATTCTAATGTCTGACAATGTTTTGGGACACTGCAAAGGGTTTTCATGCAATCACACAGTTATATTACGACTCTAGGGGCATTATGGAGGGTGCCAATTATTTGCAATTTTGCCATTCACAGTATCTCCATGACCCTTACGGATATAGCGGGATTACTGTATATCCAAATCTTACTGTGTCTTTGGTGTACACTGGAATAGTCTAGAAAATGTATCTAACATTTTCACAGAACAAACCAAGACAGTAACTTTGCATTCGACAGTTATGTTTACTGCTCCGAGCTTAACGCTTATCAGAGAATACCTGTACCAGGTACAGCCCTATCACAGCTGTTGTATGCTTTAGACAACAGCATTAGCATGAATATTGTACCTGTGTAACGGCCATACCACGTTGAGTACACCGCTTCCCGTCCGATCAGCGAAGTTAAGCAACGTTGGGTCATATAGTACTTGGATGGGTGACCGCCTTCTCCCTACGTGTCAAGTGGGGTTGGTGGAGGATTAGTGCCCCTCCCTGTAAAACAATTAACTCTAAGCCCTTGGTCACCCCGTTTGGGATACATGGCGTCTGGCAATGAATGTAACCATATCTTAGGGACTGATTATATTGAATCGGTAACACCAGTACTGAACAATAAATTTTTGACAGCTTTCCAAGTAGTGTACACAGACACTGAGAATCGTCTTGATAACTTTTTTTTTTTTTTTATGCGAGGAAGAAGGAACCAAAGGCCATGGCCCGCAGTAACAGTTCCCTCCAAGAGAAAAACAAAATACAAGAGAGAGCCAAATTCAAGATCCGATCATTTTGAGATGCCTGGACACACTGCGTTTGAAAGACTGGAGATCATAGGCAGCAGGAAATACAGACAGAGGGAGACAGTTCCAGAGCTGACCTGTTGCATAAATGAAAGACTGGGAGTAACGGTTAACTCTTGCATTAGAGAGTTGGACAGAAAAGGGATGAGAGTTTACTGCCAGACGGGTGCTACGCGCCCGTCGTATAGGTGGAGGAATGCAAGCAGACAGTTCAGCGGAGCAGTGACCATTAAAGTAGCGATAGAAAAGAGATAAAGATGCAACAGTGCGGCAAAGAGACAGAGGTTGAAGGGAGTCAGTAAGAGGAGGAGAGTTAATGAGACGAAAAGCCTTTGACTCCACCCTATTGAGAAGAGCTGCATGTGGGGAGCCTCCCCACACATGAGAGTTGTACTCCACACAGGGGTGGATAAAACCTCTGTATAGAGTCAACAATTGTGCAGGGGTAAAGAAAGAGCGGAGTCGGCTTAGCACACCCAATCTCTTGGAAGCAGATTTTACAAGAGATGTAATATGGTCTTTCCAAGATAAGTCCCGAGTAAATGAAACCCCAAGCATGTTCAAGGATGATGCAGGATTAAGCTGAATATTATTAAACATTAATGGGTATACCTGTGGAAGATTTTGTCGGGTTGATAGGTGTAAGAACTGAGTCTTAGATGCATTAAAGACAACCATATTATTTTTACCCCAGTCAGTGATACGAGCCAAGTCAGACATTAGGTGTGCCATAGCCTCATCCCTTGTTTCTTGAAGTAACTGTTGAGATGGGCGTTGCGGGAACCGAATGGAAAGGTGAAGGGTGGAGTCATCAGCGTATGAGTGGATAGGGTTAGATGTACAGCTTAGAAGATCATTGATGAATAAAAGGAAGAGAGTTGGTGATAGGACAGAGCCCTGAGGAACACCACTGTTGATAGATCTAGGAGAAGAACGATGGCCGTCTACAACAGCGGCTATAGAACGACCAGAAAGGAAGCTAGCGATGAAGGCACAGATAGAAGGATAGAAACCGTAGGAGGGCAGTTTGGAAATTAAAGATTTATGCCAGACTCGATCGAAAGCCTTTGAGATGTCAAGTGCAATGGCAAAGCTTTCGCCAAAGTCCCGAAAGGAGGATGACCAGGAGTCTGAAAGGTAGGTGAGAAGATCGCCAGTGGAGCGTCCCTGACGGAACCCATACTGACGATCGGAAAGAAGGTTGTGACAGGAAAGATGCCTTAAAATTTTTCTATTAAGAATTGACTCGAAAACTTTTGAAATACAGGACGTTAAAGCAATTGGACGATAGTTGGAGGGTTGGGAGTGGTCACCCTTCTTTGGGACTGGCTGAATGAGAGCAAACTTCCAGCAAGAAGGAAAGGTACAAGTTGACAGACAAAGGCGAAAGAGTTTGCCTAGGCAGGGTGTAAGCACAGAAGCACAGTTCTTGAGAACAACAGGAGGGACCCCATCAGGCCCATATGCCTTGTTAGTGCTGAGGCCAGTGATGGCAGAAAATACATCAACTGAAGAAATTTTAATGTCAGCCATGAGGAAGTCAGAGGGGAGAAGTGATGGAGGAACAGCACCGGAATCGTCTAAGGTGGAATTGGAGGAGAAAGTCTGTGCAAAGAGATCTGCTTTATCAGTAGAAGAAATAGCTACAGAACCATCAGAGTAGAAAAGAGGAGGGAAGGATGATGAGGTAAAGTTGTTAGAAAGATTTTTGGCAAGGTGCCAGAAGGAGCGGGAAGAATTCGAGTTGGAGAGTTGAGAGCATTTAGTATGGATGAAATTATTTTTAGTAGAGCGAAGAACAGACTTAGCACGATTCCGGGCAGAAACGCATCAAGCTCTAAACTTAAATTATCATCGTCTTCTTTACCCAGTCTACACCATTTCAGCATTCCTGAAGAAAATTTTATAATTCAGTGATAGTCACGACTCGCGCGACAAGCGAAAATTGTATAGTAAGGTCGATACTTGAAAAGGAGGAACGATCTCACAGTAACTCGTCTTTAATTTCTCCCTTAATTATTCAGTAATAATAAAACCACTCAGTTGCACGGAAGACAGAGGGAGGTGGATGCATTTACGTATTGGTTCTAGGCTACGTTTGCTTACGTGCTTTTGTCAGTCGCTGATAGGCATAGGCCTTGACCCGGGCCGACCCACGTCCCATACCTGCCGCTGTATGCCTCGGTTGTGTACTTATTCATTGTGTATAGAAGCATTTATTTCCTCACCCCTCATTTCACAACAGAGCTCTGAGCAAGCACTTCCAAGCTGACTTTAGTTATGCCTAAGCACCCTGAAAGTGTTAAAAACAGAAGAAAAACATATATTCCCAGGTAAAAAGTAAAACTGTCGGAGCATAAAAGGAGTAGGGTATGTTTACGATGTGAATAGTTACTTTGTTGGAGTTATAAAATAAAACTAAAAATGTTAATGATGGGGGTGCAGTAAAAATCATGTTTTAACGTTTAGTGCAACGAGTGTGAAAGGTGCTTTGTGGCTGATCTTATGACCTGACAGACTACGGTATGTGAAGTCTACATGTTAAGATGATTCTTTCAAGTTCAGTTCTTGTGAAATATACTATCAAACAAATTATACGGTACTGCTTGACTGACTTGTATATTGTCCAAGATTACTGCATCCATGTTTACCATAGAAGCACGCAATCAATCCAGGCTAACTTCTTCGTATTTTTTCCTTTACTTGTGACTAATGATATTTTCGATTTTTTTTTTCCCTGAATGCATTGAAATTCTCAGCGAAATATGCGTGATGGTGGTTGGTTATTTTTCACAAGTTATTTGAAAATTTTGCCTAGTTGGTATTGGGGTGTTTCAAGGTTAGGATTTGTAGCAATTTTTGGTGGTTAAAATTATGGCGGGGGTCTTGGGGGTAAAACCTCTTGGTTAGGTTAGGTCACTGACATGTCCAGTCAGCAAGAGCCTATCGCTGTAACATACATATGAGGCAGAAATACTGATAACTGATTCCTAAACTTTATATTTTTTGGAAATAGGCGGTTAGTGATAAAAAAAAAAAAAAATGTTAATGACGAGGGAGCAGTAAAATTTACGTGTAGTGCAACGAGTGTGAAGTGCTTTGTGACCGAATTTTAAGAACTGACGGACTCCGGGGCTAGAAAATTTGGCTTTACGGTATATGAAGACAATGTGTCGACGAAAAAGTTAGGTAAGATAATTATGTGAGTTCATTTTTAAATTATACTGTCATACAAATTACACAACTAGACTGACTTGTTTATTGTTCAGGATTACTGCATTCCTGTTTTCTCAAAGAAGTTGTACGCAGTCACTAAATGCTTACGATTTTATTGTATTTTTCCTTTTGTTGATGACTAATGTTACTTTCACAGACACTCACAATGTCTTCTGGAAAAGGCTATTCAGCCAGTGATTCCAGCTCACTTTTTGAAAAAACGGGTATTACTTGGGGCAGTGGCTACAGCGGCAGGCGTTGTTGGAAATCTGTACAGCGCTCAATACCGGTGGTTTTAGTGCACAATCTTGTCAGGTGTGATACGTGAATCTCAAAAGACTTTAACAGAGTCCACACAGACTACATGTGGCAGAGTTCCACTTGTTTACAGCTCTGTTACAGGAGCTTTTTCTCATTTAATCTAAACTCAATTTTTTATACTCCCCTTGCCGCGCCCCCTTGTAGCCTCACCCCTCAAAAATATTCTTGCAAACTTCATTGTCATAAACCCCACCAAGAATGTTTGTCAATCTTTTCACCCCTTTCATGCCAGTTGCCCATCTATGGACATTCTGTGTTCTTCACTAAGTGCAGTGCCCATACCTGGCTGGCATATTCTAGGTGTGGTCTCACAAAAGAAACATGCAGAGGCCTGACCATCGCCACATCCAAAGTTACAAATGTCCCTTAGATATGCCCCACCATTTTGTTGCCATGTTTATCTTAGGGAGGGAGAGGGAGGGGTAGACCGAGGATGAGGTGGAGGGATGGAGTTGAGAGGTACAGTATATGAGGGAGGGGGGGATGAGTTGGGGGGAGGGTAGTCAAATGGTGGGTGAGAGCAACTTGATGCGTTTTGTCTGCAGCCACCCTTTGCGGGATTAGGGTGTCGGGCTATAGACAGAAGATAGAACTTAGCAGTCATATTTTAAGAACTTTAGACCACAATCAGTCACCAAACCTAGAACCTTCACTGCGTGTCTTTTTTTATTCTTCCATGCATTTTACAATATATATATATAATAATATATATATATATATATATATATATATATATATATATATATATATATATATTCATACTTGTCAATCCCTGACCTTCCAGTTCTCACATACAGTACAACTTATTGGAATCAAGGAGCTACCGGACTAAATTCTTACTGGTATATACCGGTATAGGAAAAAGTCTGATAAAGCCAGAAGCAGTCCAAACTTCCTGACCTCTTCAGCTATGATCACTACAATAAGGTAAATAAGATATGTTTATCAGTATGGTATACAGTACAGTATTATATATACTATACCTTTTGATATTGTTTTGAATGTATAATACAGTACAGTACTGCAATGGTAGTGAAAACAGATTAAAAACCATTGGTTCGATCCAGACTAATGTAAAAATTTCAGAGGTTAGCAGGAGGGAAGTCTGGATGTTGCTTTTATTGGAATTTCGCTTTTCTCGGAATGGCTTGGGTCCCAGTTACTGTAGTCCGTTGTAGTGAGGTTGTACAGTATTTACATTTTGAGGGATGGAAAGTAATCAGCCATTTATCTGCCCACTGGCCCATTTCCAATATACCTTCTTGCAGCTTGTCACAGTCTTGAATATTTTAGTGTCATCAGCATACAGGAAGACTTCACTCCCATTCTTAATCACTGTGGAGAGTGATGCTGTGAGGTCGATTTTTATTAATGACAATGCACCGAAAGTAATTCTTGGTGAAATATGTATCATGCTGGGCAGCGATATTTCACATGTTGATTGGGTTAGAAGTTTTTACGTGGTTGGTACTGAAGGCTTTCAAGGTTTGGCTTAGTGGAAGTCTTTGATGGTTAAAATTTGGGGGAGAATTGGGAGGAAAAAACTTTTGGTTTGGTTAGGGTTGAATGCACTGGAGTGTCCACTTGGCGAGATTGTATGTAAACTCACTGTCTCGGGTTGTCTTAAGGTTGGCATGTTTTTAATAGCCTATATTTATAAATAGTTTTGATGAAAAATATTGGGCTCCCAAACTTAACTTCATGTTTTTACATGTAATTATACTGTTGCGTCACATTTCAGCATGAGGTTCTGTATAACCTATCTTGTGTTGTACAAAGACTGCTGTAGGGCTAGGGAGGATGCCCTTGACCACAAAACCTAAATCAAAACACATCAGCCCACCTGACGTATGTTCTAGGCTGGTCAGAGTCACCACCAAGGGTCCTTCCCAAGGGTGGGGGACAACTGGAGGGCCTGAATGATCACTCCAGGTCCCCAGGTGAAGGTGAGGGAGAGCGTGGTGGTGTGGCGTATGGGTGTAATAGGCAGTGATGGAGATGCAGCAGGTGATGCAGGATGTTGCATTTGCACACCACTTGTTGATGGCCTTGGGTCATCCTTGGTGCTGATGGCATGGAAGAACGTGGTGATGGTCTGCTGTGTTGCCTTTTTCTTAGTTGCCAGCAGCTCCCTGTATGCCTTCAAGTATTGTTTGATGCCGGCTTCAGGTCCTGGTTCCACATGAATGCAGCTCCCTTGCCCATTATTTCAAGGAACTTCTTCAAGGGCTTTATATTGAGAACATGAAGGTGCCCATTCTTGCCACTTTCATGTGCCTCTGCCACCCATTCCCTTGTGCAAGAGGTCGAGGATGTCTCAACGGATGTTCTTGACCGCCAGGAGCCCTGTGAAGGAGTACACACACTCCAGCCATACTTTATACCAGACGGCGTTCAGTGTGATCGACAGCACCTTTTTCCATGCCGATGTTATGCTGTTGATGGCGTGCTTGATATTATTTCTCCAGAGCTGCTGCACCGCGTCGCTTGCTCCCGAGTCAGTCACCCTCACCATCTTCTTCATGGTGCGGCGGAGGTAGTAGACCTTGAATGTTGCAATGACGCCCTGATCCATTGGCTGGAGCAATGCTGTGTTGCGGGTCAAGGACACCATTTTGATGTTATCCACGTCAGGGTGGCTGAGGCCCTGTCAAGCAGCAGGAGGAAACAGTTGGCAAGGTTGCTCTGGCTGGCATTGTCTCTCAGGTATCATGTCATATGAGCAGTAGTGTGTGGTCAGCCGGGTCCTGGGGTAACTCTTCCAAATAACCCCAAGGTTCTCCTTCACGAACCCTGCCGGCGATTGGGTTCTCCCAGTCGTAAGCCTGGAGCAGCTTGAGCTTTTAGTCCATCTCTGCATTTGCACGAAGGAGGAGAGTGAGGCCATCTTTGGCTGCCTTAAGCCCTGGCATATGTCTATCTTCCTTGCTGATGTATGTTTTCTGGGTTACTGTATCCGTTTCCAAAACAGCCCATTTCATCTAAGTTAATGTGCTGTTTTGGAGAGTATTCCCCTTTATTACTCCCTTCAGCACTGCAGGAAAAGCCTCAACCGCCATGTGGTCTGAACTAGCAGCCTTGCCATGCATGGTCACATGTTTAAGGCCTGCACAGACCTTAAACTGCTCAAACCAATCCATGCTGACCTTGAACATCTCCTTGGCCTTCATACTTTGCTTATCACTGGGGTCCTTCCATAGACTAAGCCTTACTGCAGATGAATGTGCAGTGAAGAGGCTGCATTGCTTGGTTCACTTCATTAACCCACAATAGGAGATGCTCCCTCTCCTCCAGGATATGCTCCCATGACCTGGGTATGGCTGGATGAATCACTCACGCGTGATAATCAAAGTGGTAAGTAAAACCCACACTTGTAGACAAAGAATATAATTACCAAACAGTTTTGGTGGACACTGCCACCATCTTCAGTGCTCAAGGTAGAGAGAGGGAGTGACATATTGAGAATACAAGGGTTCCATTTTAATGCGTGTGTGTGTGTGTGTGTGTGTGTGTGTGTGTGTGTGTGTGTGGAAGGGTGGGGTAAAGGTGAGGTAGGGTGGGGTGGATTGTAAGCAGGGATTAACCCAAGGGGGAAAAGGTGGGGGGGACATTACCGGACAGGTCAGGTGTAATTCCTATCTGACCTCACCTGTGTTGGTACAGGAAGGGACATTTCCGCTAGGGACCTCATTATAGGATCTAGCGTGTACATGCCTTCACTAAGGTTGAAATTCTCGTATTTTTGGATACACATGGCTTCAATAATCTTTCATTTCTGAAACTGTTTGGTAATTATATTCTGTCTACATGTGTGGGTTTTATTTATGATCTGCTTAGTTGTTTAAGTCAGGGAAGGCATGTTCTACAATACTGCAGTGACAGCATCTGATTTCTTTATGACCACTGAGACTGTGGACTGGGGCAGCTTTGGTGCATCAGTGAGCTTGCTCAGTCCCTGCCTCACCATATGGCTCTTAACAGTGTCTAATTTCATTTCAAGGGAAAGGCTATGCCTTGCTCTTTTAGCCTTATGCTTGGCAGCATCAGTGGCAGCATGCTTTCCATGATTTCCAAGTTAGGAGTTTCACCTATCGCACACAGCACTGTTTGTTGTGTATTTGCAGTGTTACTTGTTGTGTTGCATTGGCTTAGCAGAAGCAAGAAGGTTAGGTACTGATAACTCAGAGAATGGAAGAAAGACGGTCACAGGTGCTGGACACGAGTGCGATGGGGTCTTCAAAGGGTTGGTGCAAAGGCTGTCGCTTGTGCAGACCTGAGATGGGGGTTCTGTGCATGTAAGCACTGGCCGGCACTGTTAATCAGACAGCTGACTGTCAGCCTCCGTGCGTCACCACATCCACATGAGATTCTCGTAGGCAGCCATCACAATTATAGTTCCAGCAAAACTACAACCAATTCTTTATTGTTATTCTGAAGAGGTATAACTTTTGAATTATTGTTGTACTGATTTATCGCATAATGAACTCATGTATAACGAGATTTGACTGTACTATAGCTATACAGTACAATACAGCGTAACGTACTATTTCAACACACTCATCAGACCAACAATTGTAGCAAACTCTTGGCAGAACTGAAGCATATCAAACAGGAAAGTATGCGTACCAACATTCCCATATTGTGCTGAGGTACATTCCTCTTTACAAGACAGTTCCTTTGTGCACAGAGGGAAATCAAGAGTGGGCCTTTGTGCTGTGTACTGGTACAGTATGGTGCACTGTCCCCATTATCTTCATAGTTTTTTTTTTTTTTTTTTTTTTTTTTTAATACATACCTGCTAATCTAGTGAGTTAAGGCATGAGCAGAAAAAAAAGTGTGGTATATTTTAAAAGATTAAAAACAAAATTCTATGTATTTGAAGCTAGAAGTTTATCTCTTGAAGTAGTCACAATGTGTGATACAAGTATTAACATACAATCTTTCTTTTTTATACTTTCCAACTTAAATTTCGTACATCAATTTACGGGTACCAAGAACTGTTCAGACTCAAGATTCAGTACAAAAGAGATCAATATGTTTATTCAAAGGGGATGTCACTTCTGCTACAGTGATGTTTATAGATAAATACATTGGACTGCATTCTCTTTAGGTTAGGAGGCTTTATAACACCTCTTCCTTACCCTTTATTTATTGTTAGAGCACGTTAACATTAATTTAGTGTTACTGGTATTTTTTGTAAATATTTATATACTGAAAGGAAATAAATAGGATACATAGAAATACAAATGTCTAAGCATAAAATCAACTGCTATAGAGTAGGTGTTAGAAAGCCTGTTAAACCAATGAGACTACAGCTGCTAGTGAAGTAATAGTTTGGAATGGTACACACACACACACACACACACACACACACACACACACACACACACACACACACACTCCACTATGGCAGATGGGGCAACACCACCACTGCCAATGGGATAACAGGCTTATGCTTAAAACTTAAAATGTGAAGTGGAAGGTGAACCCTGATTTTTTGGCATACAATAAATGCTAAAATACTTCTCTTTTCCCTTTACTTCTTCCATTTTTATGATTCTCTTTACTGTCCTCTTTTTTTTTTTTCTTCTTCTTCTTCTTTCCTCTTTACTCCATTTTTCCCTATTCCTCTTTACTTGATGTCATGCTTCTTCATATGCAATCCTCAGTGTGGGTAATCCTTATGAGAAAGCATGGCATTTTCTAGGTACGTACTATTGTATTTATGGGTTCTGTCCATCTGCGTACAGCCAAACATCTTAATCCTACAGAGGGAGGCTACAAACAAATCACCTCCACACTATCCTACCCTTAACCATCAGGTTGCTCTCTCCAACTCACGCCACGCTCACCTGTACATCTCTCCACCCTATCCCTCCATCTTATCCCTGGTCTCTCCCCTTCCACTCACATATTCTCCTAGTCAGTTTCTTATTGTCTATTGTCTCCCTCTCTCCCCTTCCACCTCTCTCACGTACAATCCTATTAATCTCATTCTCCAGTCTGCCTCCCCTTACCCCTTTCTCCTTCCACCTTACTCACATACTTCTAGTCAGTCTCTCACTCTCCATTCTCCAAAAAATACTGGGGTCTTGTCTTCCCCAACGCATTTTAAGTTTTATGTATACCACCACAAGTTTTCACACACAACATCCTTTCCACTCTATCTAGGTTGATCACATATCACAAATTGCATAACTTCGTCGTTAACTAAACTACACTCTCACTTAGAAAAGAATACCATCCAGTACATCACATCTTAATCTAACATTTATCCTAATAGGGTAATAGCAGTGGTGTTAACAATGTTGGGGTAATTTTGAAAGTACAGCACATGTACAAAAAAGCCTATGTACATAAAAGCAGTGATGTTAAAAGGTACTGAGACAATTCTGACAGTACAGCACAAGTAAAACAATACAAAAAGTTACAGCAGTGACATTAAAAGATAGAGGTAATTATACAAGTGAAATACAAGTAACCTCCCCACAAATACAAGCCTGACAGTACAGCAAAACTCTAATTATTTACAATTTTCATGAACTGTACTTGAGGTATTAATTGATTTCTGTAATACCGGGTATGTCTGCCACTTTTTCTCAACGTATTTATTTTTTTTTATACTGATACTGAAGCAATAAAAAGAGAATGATAAAACATGAATAAACAGGATGGATATTACCTAATGCAGTTCTATAAACAGCATTTCATTCATCATCATCATCATCAGTCATCACCACCATCCTCCTTCTCCTCCTCATCAGTCATCATCAATCATTACCACCACCACCACCACTCTTCTCCTCCACATCATCATCATCATCATCACCATCACCACCACAACCACCATCATCACCATCCTAATCCCACTTAAGGGGTTAGGTCATCAATATTGCAAAAGATGAAAATATCTCTTTATCACCCATATCCTGGCAGAATAAATGTTTACTTGTACAAAAAGTGAAGAGATACACAAGAAAGAAGTGAAAGTGACCCAGTAAACACATTGTGGTAAATATAATGTTTACTACACATGGGGCCTTGTTATCTAGCTCCTCTTCCTGGTTTATTAATGGCGAAACGAACCAAATGAACGTACATCAGTATAGTCTTGTACATCATATATGCAATCTGTGTCAATGTAAGAAAGGCATATATCGTGGTGGTAGGTGATGGCAACCATCGTCCACACACGTGATGTAGTGATGCCAACTTCATCCTTCACTTTTACCACTCTCTTTCTATGTCTGCCATCTCTCTTCCTATTTTTCCATTTTTCCTGTAACTTTTTATTGCACTTCTTTCAGGTGGCTTTACATTGCGTGACAAGCCTAATGATTTTGTATAAGCCAGGAAACCATTTCTGCTGGGTAGTAATCATATAACCAACCCATATGTGTTCCCTATGTGTCAGCAAGTGGGTTGGCAGAGAGTTAGTGCCCCTTCCTGTAAAACAACTAACTCAATGACAGACAGACACCCCTTATGGGATTATAGGATCTGGTTATAGATAAACAGATAGATAAATAACATCAAAGGTAATGTTAAGATGTAAGAAATAAAAGAATTCATAGAGGAACAGGTGTTAGTAAGCTTCCTAAACTGACAAGAATATGACCCCTAATGTAAAGTACTAAAGCATTCTTAGATACTTACTATAAAGCGATGTGTGAAATGTAAAGCAAGCTTGAAGAACCAAACAAGGAACATAGTATAACAAGGAAGTTCAGAGGACAGTCCATAAAGACTGGTGTAAGCAATGCTTACTTCATAATACAAAATAAATATAAATTTACAGCCCTACTTCTATGACAATACAGGATGCAATATTTAATTCAAACTTTAGTTCTATAACAAAATAAAGATTTGACAAAAAGAAAATGCATCACCATCAGGCTATCATAGTTTTCTGGGTGACATGAAATACACAGCTCTTAGATCTCTCGCATACTATGATGTGGAGGAGAGGGAAGTTTTGGGTCCATCTCCCCACTTCCTGTGTTGTAAGAGCCATGAGGCTGCCTGCACTACCTGGTGGACATTAAGATCAAACTGTGTAAGAGGCATAAGATGTAGTCACCCTCTGCTTGAAGTATCCAATGTCTGTTCTTTTACCTTAAATACATGAGTATTTATCAAGTATGCAGAGAATTATAATTATTAAAGGTTAAAATATATTGCACCCTACCTCAATAATTTTGATGATGTAAAAGCTTAGTTCACAACCTGAGGGAATTAGTTGCTATCAGATACACAGCTGTTATGCTGAGGAAGACTGGCTGTTCATCTTGCCATCATTATAATCCACTGGTGTCATAATCACAAATGAAATGGATAAATGAATAAATATGATGCTCTGCAAAATCGCTGATATTTCAATTCCAGATGCAAGTGACAATAGAGGGTAGGCTGTTGACCTTCATTTATCAAAATAAAAGGATGTAAAGCTAACACTAAACTATAACACAGCGGAGAGAGAGAAACACTACAGATTACAGTACTTTTAAAACAAAAATCACAACCACCAGCCACCCTAACCTTCACACATGGTAACTCACAGGCCAAAGAAAAGTGATACAAATGCTCACTGCAAAACACACTCAGCACATTTCCTAACAACAACACACACACTTGCACCCAAAGAAAAGTTGTATCTATTGTGGCAGGCAAGTTATCTTAATCATATGGCATCTCAATAGTTAGGTTTAAAAAGATGGTGAGTTAAAAGTGTAAGGAACCCAGTACAGTACAGTACAGTATGTGTATTCCTTGTCATTTTGTATTCTGAATCCCTTGAATCTGGTAATGTATCTATCTTTTTGTAGTTACAGGATATAAACCTAAACAAACTCAGCTTTTATCTTTTCTCTCCTAAAGCACCTTCCCACATCATTACTCCTCAACCTTCTTTCTCCATTTTGTTCCTGTAATGCTGATATGAAAATCTATACCCCCTTTCAGCTCAGTTAATGGCCAAGAGTAGTCAGGTTGGAAGAATAGTTTGACTAGTAACCAAGAAGACTTATTCCTACCCCATAACTAAGACTAACTGAATTTACAGTTGTGTTATTCTGCCACTGGGCTATGAGAAGTAAGCTGCAAAAAGACAACGATCTCTGCCAAATTAATATGGTTGACGTATAGGTAAATTTTAAATAAGATATACAATAATGAAATACGACAAAACACAACTAATTTCAAAAGGGATAAGGTTTACTGTGTGGAGATAGTGAACATTACGAGAATTTCAAATTATAAGTGCTTTGATTTTGTGATATATGGAACACTAGTCAAACTTCAGACGTCACCACCACCACCATCATCATCATCATCATCATCATCATCATCATCTCCACCATTATCACCACACCACCACCATCCAACCCCTTTTTCCCACTCAATGATGGCATGAGGCAGGGTCCAGAAAAATTATAAATAAAATAAAATAAAAAAACAAAGAACAGAAGAACTATCAACAGTAGGCTTAATAATAATAATAATAATAATAATAATAATAATAATAATAGTACTGTAATAATAAAACTAAACAGAAATTGTTCGTTGATGATTTATTAAGCTCTGACTACTACCAATGTTGTCTGACAAAAAAAAAAAATAAATAAATAAATAATAAAAAATGCTTATTTGGCCATTAATACATACCGTATAGTGTTTATACACAGAAATTCTCTCTCTCTCTCTCAAAGCAAGACTGAATCCTTCACAACATAATTTAAACATCTTTATAATGGTAAAATAATATGCTATAGCCTTAGTGTTGTGGATTTTACAAAACTTATATCACTGGTACACATTTTTACAAGTGTACAAGAATCAACCAACAGTACACAAAGATTATACGAAGCACCGAACACCTGACAAACCTTGAACATCTCTCATGAACCTTGATGGTTATAATGCAAAAATAAACACAGCAAAGTTGAGATATCTAATCAATTTTCAAGTATATAAATACAGTAAGGCTGATGTGAGTTCAAAATTCAGATATAATTAAGGTCAAAGTTGAATTCAAAGTTCAAATACAGTACATATCACATTGAAGGAGAGGAACAAATTCAAATTTTAAATATATAAACACATGAAGACCTATAAATTTAAGTTTCATATACATAAACAGTACGACTGAGAGTTCAAATTTTACATATATAAACACAATATGACAGATATGAGTCCAAATTTTCAATGCACATTAAGACTGGAACGAATTCAAATTTCAAATAAACTAACACTACTGTAAGGATGCGATATGAATTCAAATGTATAAGCACAATGAGGACAAGATATAAAGCATGAAGGTTGAAGTACAAATGAAGCACCAACTACAAAAATACATTATGGCTAAGATGCAAATTCGAATTTAAAGTACAGTACAAAAGACATTAAAATACATATATGAATACGAGATTACGTTAAAACTAAAATGGGAATACGACATTATGTTCCCTAACTGAATAGACTATGGCAGCTTGGCCTCGACCCCCTTCACCACAAAGGCTTAATAAGGAACAATACAAAGTGCCAGATACAAAATACAGACTTTCTTCATTATTAGTCAGTCTGGGATATAGTCCTAAATATCACGACTCCTTCCTCACAAAATGACAGATATAAACTGGGGAGGAGTAGTAATTTAAAAGATATGAGTTTAGTTTCCCAAATAGAAGTACCGTACAGTAAAACCTCAATATAACTGACTTCAATAGACCGGAATTCACTTTTATCAGACTCGAGGAGCTACCGGACTAAATTCCTATACTGTATTTCGGAAAAAGTCCGATAAAGCCAGAAGCAGTCCGGACTGCCTGACCACTTCAGCTATGTTCACCACAATAGGGTTAAAAGACATGTTTATCAGTGTACAGTACAGTATTATTATATTATACCATTTGATTAATGTAGTGAAGTTATAACACAGTACAGTACCGCAATTATTGTCAAAACAGTTTAAAAACTGTTCATGAGATCTGGACTAATGTCTGATATATTGGAAAAAGTTTGGGTTAGCAGGAGGAAGTCCGGATGTCGCTTTTATCAGAATTTCGCATTTTTCGGAATGGTTTGGGCCCCAATTAATCTGTTATAGTGAGGTCTTACTGTACGTAGAGATTTGGAACATTTAAGATTGTGGGGAGATATGAGCAGGGGCCATCCACATCTTCAAAAATTAACCAGGTAAATGCTGATACGGAGACACACCAACATGAGACTAACTTAAATCCTGTATACAGTATTGTAACTGGGAGAATAAATTTATTAATCTCTCTATAGCCAGATGCCATAATTAAAACTGGTACTGTAAATTGTGAATACTGGCATATTAGGTTTATAAATAGCAATGGAACTTTATTGGGCAAGTTTTCCCTAATTTGTTATCATACAAAGAACACAATGAATGCAAATAAAATGCAAATAAACAATGAAAAGGGAGGAGAAATTAAATGGCCTTGCTACAATATGCTCAATTCATCTAAAGTATGGGAAAGAGAAATAATTAAAACAAAATAAATGGGTGTAGTGTAAAATAATAATAAAAGGAAACTACAGTAATAAAGAAGCCTTACTGAAACTTTATTAATGGTATCTAAAGGAAAGAAGGAAAAAGAGACATGATAAAAAGCAAGGGAGATACAGATAAAAATAAATGGAACTAAATGTGAGATATGTAATTTAAAAAAATAAAGAATCCAACCCCCTTTGAGATGGAGGATTATGAGGCTTGGGTCTATATCATTGACCATTAAGGAAGCTCCCTTGCACCTTCTCCTAAGCGCTTTATTTCTGGATCCGGCTGGTTAATATCCCCTTGCACCTTGCTTGTGCAGTGTGTGACGACAGAGAATAATTTGAGAAACACAGATGAGTATAGTAATGTATAATAAGCAAGATAAATCACTTTCTGTCCAGCTCCCTAATGCAAGAGTTAACCGTTACTCCCACTTCTTTACGTACGCAACAGGTCAACTCTGGAACTGTCATTCTCTATCTGCATTTCATACTTCCTATGACCTCCTGTCTTTCAAACAGTGTGTCCAGGCATCTCAAAATGAACAGATCTGGAATTTGGCTATCTTATCATGTTTTAGATTTTTCTTGGAGGGAACAATCTTGTGTGCTCCTGGCCTTTGGTTCTTGCTTCCATGTATTAAAAAAAAAATAAAATAAAATAATAATAACAGAATAAGATAAATCACTTAGGAAAAGGCATTAGGAATCTTCTTTACCGGATGAGAATATGGACCTGGGTTACCATAGTCCAGTATTTTTGAGGGTAGATGACGGGCCTACTCCCTTGGTGGCAATATATGATCGTAAAACCCGCAGTCACCTCTGGGAGAACCAACCCCTTGCGCCTACTGCAGGAGACCCATTATTCTGACCAGGGGAACTCTACCACTAAGCCACCAGGAATCTAATGGGGAGTAAAATAATAAAATGACACAAATAAATGGTAATAATGGTGACTAATAAAAAATCATAAATGGCCAATAAAGAGATTTCTGTGCTATCAAGCTTGTGGTAAAATAATGAGGAGGATATTACTGCCATTCAACTTTGGGGAGTAAAATAATGAAGGAAACTAATAAAGGTTAATAAAGGAGACTAATAAAGAATAATAAAGGACCTATAAAGAGGGATAAATGTGCTATCAAGCTCGTGAAATAATGAGGAGGAATTACTGCCATCAAACATGTGATAAAATAAAGCACACCAATAAAATGGAATTACTGCAGCCTACCTTACTAGGAAGCTTGTGGCATCTCATGGTAGGGAAAGTTAAAGATAGATAAAGAAACTGAGAAAAATTAAATGAACAATAAATGGAGGTAAAAATACTACTAAATAAAAATTAATGGCGTAAATAATTCCAATAAGGGAAACTATTAATGAATTATTTTATGAAACTTATGGCATTTCAAGGTAAGGACAAATAAAGATGGATAATGATAAATGAGGAAAGGAAAAGTAATCTATTAACAAAGCCAGTAAAATGTCACAAAAGAATAAAAATAAATGACTAATAATGCAGATGTGTTCATGGTTTACCAGGGCAGGGAAAATAAGGAAAGGCAATGATGGATAATAAATGATAAAGGAACACAATAAATGGGATTAAGATACAACTAAAAAATAAAGGAGGCTAATAGAGATGACCTGCTGTAACTTGTTCATGGTATGGCAAGGAAGGAAAAACAGATAAAAGAAGATAAAGATAAATGATAAAGGAACACAATAAATGGATGGAAAATGACACTAAATAATAAAAGAATTAATAATGAGGGTTTGCTGTAACCCAGTAGTTTCCAACCTTTTCTAATTCTAGCCCCCCCTTCACTGAATGACACGTTCCCTGCGCCCCCCTTCCTCAAATACTGTATTGTACTAGCATAGTTGGCACATGTCAATAATTATCATAGATTCTTAATCTTTGAAATTGTTTATATATTTAGATAACTAGATTTCTTATTCTTATCTGAAATATTTTCTCCATATTTAGAAATCACTGAATTCCATCATAATTCATAGTTTTCAAATATAATTACCCTCTTTATCACGCCTTCACGCCCCACAGGTTGGAAACCACTACTGTAATCAGTTCATGGTATATCGAGAAAGGAACGGCATAGATAAATAATAATAAAGTGAAAACTGATAAAGGAACACAATAAATAGATGGAAAACGACACTAAATAATAAAGGAATTAATACTAAGGGCTTGCTGTAATCAATTCATGGTATACCAGGAAGGGAAGGGCATAGATAAATAATAATATAGTGATGACTGATAAAGGAACACAATAAATGGAGCCAAATGCGACTACAAAATAAAAACTAATTAGCCCATTTAAGTACCTACATAAACACAAGACTTAGCCCACCCTGTAAAAAATAAAAAACACCCATAGCATATAATAAAGCTCACCCTATGATAAAAACTGGTGAGCTTGGGAGAGAGAGCTCTTGCAAAAGCACTCAAAACCAAGATGGCCAACCCCTTGACTGTGAGGACATGTTGTTTACTTAATTCCCACCTCCAGTTGATTTAATCAGGAGAAACTACACGGATCGGAAGGGTTAAAGAAGCCTGTATCTAACCCCACCCAGTTTAAAAAGCCTTCCTTCAATTGACAAAAGTAGTCTAAAGGTAGGAAGAATAAAACAGTAAATATATGGCATCCTATTGAAGCACTTTGCCCCTTCATGATGCTGTTCCGTATTTTCTTCTTCTCTATCTACCAATCTATTGCCAGATGCCTCAATCCCGTAAGAGGTGGCTACAAACAAATCGCCTCCATGTCGCCCTGTCCAACACCATTTCACTGCCCTACTTTGAATAAGCTGAGGAGGAACTTTTGAACTTGGAGAGGTTATATATTTGGCTTTCATTAACCCTTTCACAACCACACATTTAAAAAAAAAAAAAAAAAAAAAAAAAAAAAAAAAAAAAACCTGGGCTGGTAATTGTTGTTATTGTTGTCCAAGGTTCATCTGCACATGAACCCAGTGGACTGCAGGTTACTGCCCACTTCAATTGGACACTCCCAAAGATCTTTTTTTAAACAGATAGAACAAAATAAACAAGATGTCCTCAGGGTGAAGGGGTTACAATGGTCACAAATAACCTTACAGAAATACAGTAATTGTTCTTATGAAGCCACAGAGTATTTAAAAAAAAAAAAAAAAAAAAAAAAAAAAAAAAAAAAAAAGCCTTTATACAACACTATTTACAAGAGGATATCAAACAGTGAATCAAACGTATTATATTCACTACTATCCTTTCCTATTGCCAGTTTTACCGACAGTCCTCCTTTGAAGACGATTCATTTAACCTTCTCATCCTCAGGACATCTCTAGCAGTCTATTCCAGTTGATGCCAGATGATTATAGGCAACTGAGTGAGTCCTTGAAGTCTAGTGTTAATTCTAGTACCAGTAACCTTCACATGGTTAAGATAATTCTAGTTTCTATTCTACCACAAAACTATTTCATTCAGCTGAGTCCTATGAGCATGAAGGACTGCCAGTAATTTCTCCCATAAGTAGATTTCACCCCTACAGATATGCAGTGTAAGGCTGGTGGGTAATTGCTAAGATTCCCATTCTCTATAATCGTATTTTCTTTTCTCCGTTTCTTGCTTTTATTCTGTTGAGCTTTCCTGCACTTGAGAGGCTTGATACAGCCTTCATTAACTGTTTCTCTACTAAACACACTCCTAATATGAAAGTACCGTTACAGGAAGAAGTACAAAAAAATGTTAACTTTCCCCTCCAGTGTGACTTTATTTTTATATCATTTTTGCTACCTCCAGATTTATTTTTTTACTGAAACTCATCGCTATGTTTATGTGAAGCTACAGAATGTGGTGAATGTTTTTGTTATATAAGACAGAGCCAGGATTCCGAGGGTTTGAATGACGAGTGAATGGAAGCATGGCCCATTGGAGTGGGCAAATTTGGGCTGTCTGGACACTGCTACTCCTTACCCTGCCCTAGGGTGGGGAAGGAGGTTCGGATGATGTGATGATGATGATTTACTGAGAGAGAGAGAGAGAAAGAGAGAGAGAGAGAGAGAGAGAGAGAGAGAGAGAGAGCCTTCATTGACCTCTTCACTACTAGGCACTTCTGATCTGAATACATAGTCTGATAGTGGCAAGAATAGACCATTAACATTACTAAAAAGGCTCTGACTCCCTTCCATATGATTATATTTTTTTAAAGGTGCAGTACAACCTCTGATATCCGAACATTAAATTTCCCAAAACCACTTTCCAAATGATTTTTTCATGCAATGGTGAGGAGTTGACATCATTTGTCCTCACATGATCAATGCATATTTGAAGAGGAACTTTTATTTGTGGATACGTATAACAACAGATATAATAGCACTACCATAAGTCACTTCATTGCAATTACTCTTCATGGTATTGTAGGCTTTTTTTTTTTTTTTTTTTCAGCGTTATCATGATGGTTCTACTTTCCAAAATATTCCAAATTTCCAAAAAGCCTTTGGAACTGAGCATTTTGGATTTATGAGTTTATCTATCAATCTGTCAATAGCCAGACACTTTAATCCCATAAGGGGTGGCCACAAACTGCCTCCATGTTGCCCTGTCCCCCATCATTCTCCTGCCCTCCCCCAAGCTCATACTACTATATTCTTCCCAACTCACTATAAATTCCTTTAGCTTAATAGAGTTTCAAAAGTACAGTAATTTAAGTAATCTAAAGGTAGCAAGAATAAGCATAAAACTCATTCATACTAAAGAGGTACAAGAGAGCACTTATATATAAACCATTTCTGAGCTTTACAAAACATTATTGCATTAGACAGGGATATAAATAGTCCAGTAATGTAGTCTCAGCCCCCTACTCTTCACAAGCACTGATATTGGGCTGGGCGATGTCCTTTGGTTTATCCTTACTGCTACCAGATGATTTTATTCAATTTAAGAAAGGCCTCTCATACTGAAGGGGGTTTATTTTAGGGTGTATCTATTTCCTCCAGTTTTAAAAGTCTATCCTAAGCTAAAGAAGACTGTAAGGAAATGACAAAAATTAAATAAAAAAGACATCCCTAGTTCAAAGGGTTAATGGAGAATCATAACTCCTGCAATTTTAGACTGCCAGGCCACTCCAGCTTACTTCATCTCCCATAAGTTTATTTTTTTAATACATTTCACTCTGGGTATAGGCTTCAACAACCTATTTTATGAAGCCTAGCAGTCCTCCTCCATGCCACTCCCCCCCACATGTCACTACTCATGCCCTAACACCCACCATCCACACTGAACAGATTCTAGGGCTGCCTCGTACAGGACAGGTGTATTGGTACAATTGGTGGTGTTTTTATGGCATGTCGCTGAATTAATCCATATGAAGATAGTAAGAGTAACCTAAAGATATTTTCTCAGTTATTTTTTTCATTCTGGTGACAGATTTTTATTTTATGCTCACTATTTACAGTTTTATTCAGCTGAGATTTCACACTTCAGGTTCAGATATAGACTTAATCAGCCCCTTGACCAAATGAGATCTTTCCCAAGTTACAAAAAATTGCCTGGTTGTAGGAAGAATAAGGATAAATGTCATTAGATGGGGAGATGTAAAATGTCACATAGCTGTGTGATATGTTGGATGAATATGCCCTGCAAACTAAGCTTTATTGCCCTAAAAGCTACATGCTGAAGACTAAAGCTGTATATTGCTAGACTTCCATATTCCTTCAACATTATATCTTTTGTATTTCATTCTTGCTATCCTCAGATGATTTTATGCAGCTAAGGAGATTTTTCAAACTCTTGGGTTAGATACCACCCTCCATAATCCCTTTTAGGTGCTGGAGAGGGATGCCTTCATGTGGTGGCACTGATATAACCAAGTGGCTCAATTGTCTGGTTATATAAATGTCCCTCAACTACTTCCCTATCCTCTGAATGGAGGATGGTGGAGCACAAGGTGAATCTTAAACCTGCAGCCTGGGGATACAACTACCATACTGTACTACTAATACTACTAATCCCTTTTATAAGAGAGGTGCTTCCCCTATTGCAGTTGAGTACTTTCCTTTTTTATGGAACAGTTTGCTAATACATATAAGATAACGGGTGGGTCTTCATGCTGTGTACTGATAGAGTGCATTAGCTACGCCACCCTTATTCAATTTCTTAGACAACTGATGATCTAGTAAGTTACGGCGTTCCAACGAGATATGTCCCTTAACGATCTAATTCAAAGGGGTCGTTAGGGTTTATCGCTACCATAATGCTAATTATGGATGACCAACTGGTCACTCTCACATTAAACATATGGACTAAGTAGCTTAGCCTCAGGACCCTACACTCCTGATGCGGCAATAATAAACTGGATGAACTGTCTAGATTTTTTCTGCTTCACTAATAAACATCTTTCCATCACCATCACCACCATCATCATCATCATCATCATCATTATTCTGACATTTTTCCAGCCTAATATGGAGAGAAGAGATTTGTCCTAAACTATGTAAAATCATCTGGTGGTAGCAAGAATAAAAATAATAAAATTATCACATTGCAAGGGAGCTACACATCTTCTACCACACACACCCATTACAGTATTAACCCTTTAACTGCGGGTGTCATCCCAGAATGACATTACAAAAACTGGACCAAACCGCGGGTGTCATTCTCGAATGTTTGTGAATATTTTGAATACCCCGCGTTTTTTCCGTGCGCCAATTGTTTCAAGGGAGAGTAGCTATTAAGTTCTTTCACTCCAGCCAACCCCCACCCCCAGGGCCCCCACCTCCCACCCCCCCGGGCCCCCCACCTCACCCCTGACCAACACGCATCACTATCTGTCCAGCTGTGTGAGTGACAACACCGCTGATGTGGCCGTGAAGTGCAGGCAATTACAGTGCCTTTTACCTGCCTCAGTGAACACAGAGTGGGTGTTTATCTTATGTGCAGTGTTCATATAAGTTTATAGTATTGTTATCAGAATGAGGTTGGCATTTGGTAATGGTGTGTGAGCGAAAAATAGTGATTACAACACAGCTGATGTGGCAGTGAAGTGCGGGCAATTACAGTGCCTTTTACCTGCCTCAGTGAACACAGGGTGGGTGTTTATCGTATGTGCAGTGTTCATCTATGTTTATAGTATTATTACCAGAATGAGGCTGGCATTAGGTAATGGTGTGTGAACGAAAAATAGTGATTACAACACCGCTGATGTGGCAGTGAAGTGAGGGCAATTACAGTGCCTTTTACCTGCCTCAGTGAACACAGAGTGGGTGTTTATCATATGTGCAGTGTTCATATATGTTTATAGTATTATTATCAGAATGAGGTTGGCATCTGGTAATGGTGTGTGAGCGAAGGTAATAGTGTGTGAGTGATAAATAGTGATTTTAGATCGCTCACTTCTAACGGCACTGCCCATCCAGTGATAGTCAACGAAATCATGAAACCTACATCATTGCAAAGCCGAAGGTTAGTACTTTCTAATGGTACCTTATTTTTCGCTCTAGATTTATTCTGTGCAGAGTTATAAAGGTTTAAAGTTTGTTTACATTTTGACTGAAACCCCCGCGTGAGAGGCCAGTCGGGGCAAAACAATGCCCGCGGTTAAAGGGTTAAATATTGGCCATAACAGTATGCTTGTCAGTGCACAAATAAACAGTGAATCAATAAAAATAATAAAACTCTGATAAATAAAAGAGATGCATTCTTATGATACTACATACACTCAGGGACAACACTTGGCCTAATATTTCACTGCATCTACTTGACACTTTGTTACTCTCTCTCACTTTCCTCCCTGATGGATGATACCAAAAAGGATTATATATAGGCAGAGAAACATACCAAGCCACTCTCAGTTTAGGAATGATAGTCAGCTGAGGAAAGTGTGAAGAAAAGATACCGAGCCTTTCTCAGCTTAAGAATGATAGCCAGCTGAGGAAAATGAGAAGCAGAAAGGGTGAAATATTAGGCAAGCTTTTTTCCCTGACTGCTTTAAAATATTCCTCTCTTTTGGTGACTGGAATACACATGGGAGTCACAGAGTTGGAATAAGTGTTTGTGGTTAATAGAGACACCATCCACTCATTTAATGCAGTGCTACCTTCAAGTGGCTGTACTAAGTGACAAGCCACATAATTTCCAGTAACCAAGGAAACCATTTACTACATTAGGTGGTAACTATATAACAAAGAGTAATGGGTTATGGCCATATGAGTTTACATGGAAGGGGTGGCTAGGGTTCATTGCTTACTTAATACTGATCATTCTCCTTAAATGTCTGGACTCAGTAGCCTAGTCTTGGGTCCCTATGCTCCTGATGGGCCAATAAATGACTGGATGATAGATAGACTGATACAGATAAACAAACAGATAGAATGAACACAATCCTCTTCACAATTCATATATATTCATTTAAACACATATTCCAGCACTGCAACTCTGCCCCATACTTGTCAAAAATTAAAAGGGGAAAGGAATACTTGACGGCATCTTTTCATTACCACAAAGCACTCCGATAAATAAAAATCTGTCTCCCTTCTGAAAGACCATGTATATAACTGCATACAAAACAAATACAATGCAGCAAGTTAGGGTTATTGGTAAAGGCAGCTCATATCAACAGCTGCATTATCATTTCAGCCGTTATCTCCTTCAATACAACTGTCTTTGATATTCTATTCTTGTTACCTCTACGTGATTTTATTCAACAGGGACAGGAGGTCCGGATGATGATGATGATGATGATGATGATGATGGATGAACCTACAGTAATGAAGAGGTTAACCCAATATGCCCTGAGACTTTTTTCTTCTCCCTCTCTCTGTCTCTCTCTCATTTCCTGACAACTACACTCAGCTTCAGACACTCTTAAAACTGGAAGAGTCAGATATAATTTAAGTAAACCCTTTCAATACATGAAGCCTTTCCAAAGCTGAATTAAATCATCTTGCAGCAGCAAGAATAAACTAAAAGGGAAGTCAGTGGGATTCAAGTGGTTAATGAAGGCTATATCTTGCAGTAGTATTAGTAGTAGCTGTAGTCCTAGGTTAATCTGAAATGTGAACCCAATGGACTGCAGGCAGAGGTTACCCTTCTGCAGTCCACCATCTTCTTTTTGGGGGTATAGGGAGGGAGGTGAAGGATGTATGTATAACCAGGCAATGAAGACATCTGTTTCTATCAAATGCCACCACATTAGGGCATCCCTCTCCAGCACTACGCTGTATCTAATCCCTCCAGTCTGAAAAGTCTCTCATAACGTGAACAGAATCATCATCTAGAAAAGCAAGAATAAAATATAAAAGGCATCACCATTTTTAGAAGTATCTAATGTAACCCTCAAGAATCCAACTTATATTTCCTTTGATGAACTACCACCAGTGTGACAAATATTCCCAAGCCTTGAATGAGTTATTTTCTGGGATGGAGGGATTGGGATGATGATAATGATGATGATGAACACTGGCTTACCTAGAAATTTCAATTAGGATACTGATGATGATGTCTGAACAACCTGCATCATCATCAGAATCACCACCACAACCATCATTATCATCACCATCATTATTTCAGGCAGGATAATAATGATGAAGACAAGGCAACCTATATCATCACCACCACCATCACCCAACACACAAGAGGGCACAAATGTACTGCAATGTACAGTCGTTATAAATGAAAATAATAACAGGAAGTGAGTGTATGTGCTCCTCCCATGTTACAGTACTATGGTTAGGGATGTGCTATATGCCATAATGTTGCCATCTTCTCAACATCCACATTAACATCACACCTATGCCATAATCAAAGTATGGCAACAATTTCTACCATATTGCCTCGACCCCTTCCAGGTTATGGCATCGTTTTCATTATATTTTCAACCTTTTTATTCAATGACATTTTTTTTGCTTATCCTGACAACCCCCTCAGGTTTTTATTCAAGCTAGGATATATTTTTTGGCTTGGGAGGGTAGGATACAGCCTTCATTAACTCCTCCAATAATGACAGGTGTTTCCCAGGTTAAATGATTTTGTCTGGAGGAAGAAGGAACAAACTAAATCACTGAACAGAAGGGGTTAAGACCACTAGATGATCATATTCAGATTAGGGGACGCTTTTTAAACACAAGACTTTAGATGAACCCTTAAAAATCCCTTGTACAGAGTGATGTCTTTTTCCAGTTTATATTTGCTACCTCCAGAGTCTTTTGTTCAGTTTAAAAAGATGATAGATAGATAAATAAATAGACAGATGAACAGATAGACTGACAGACAGATAGTTTCACACTGAAGGAATTAATGGAGGTTATACCTGTGCCTTCCTGTTTAAGTCTCTCCCAAGCTTAATAATACTGTGAGGTGGCAGGAAGAATACAAGAAACATGTCATTGTACTGAAAGGTTTGAAAGCTTTATAACACAATCTGGTGGTTGTACCAATTTGTCCACACACTGAAGGGGCTTAAGAGGGACAATTTATGCCACTACAAAAAATGTGACCCTCCATCGTTCACATCACCTCTTCCCACATGCTGTTCCACTACAAAAAAAAAAGGGATAAACTTTGCCTCCTGCACATCATGTCTTACCACATGCTGTACTCCACATCATCACTGTCCGCTATGATGAAGAAGCCCCATATGGTTAAGAATGTCACCACATTGCCAGCAAGCACTAAGCCACACGCACCAAGTTCAATCTGCAATAACAATCAGAAACTAGAATACTGATTTTGCAATTACCAAACCAGTACACTGGGTTCAAGTTCAAATAAGCCTGGAGTAACAATGACAACCCCTGGGAAGAGACCCAATGCTGATTTCAATCAGGCTACCATCAAATCAGATGATTTTATCCAGCACTGGTCAATGCACTGAAAACTTCACTGATTAAAATATACTTTCACAGGCAATGTAATCATTAAAATTTTTCTTAAAGTTACAGTAATATGATTCTATTAATCAAGAGAATACCTCAGTGACATCATTTGTTTATGGATCTATATTTAAAACAGAAAAAGAGGTAGTGCCCTTTAATATATTATAATGACGTTATACCAACATGGAGAAATGTATGTACCACGAGGTGGTTTTAACAACGAATAATAAAAAAGTACAAGTACTCTACAGTACAGAACAGGACGTGAGACTCACGACAGGCTGTTCTGAAGGAGAGCGAGCCAGTACAATGGGAAGACCAAAAGCCGAGACAACAAGTGCTGCAGTGACGAAGTATGCCATCTCCTTACAGGGGTTGCTGCCCCCAGAGTCCTCTGATACACGCCGGGCAATGAGGCTTGGAATCGGTGCAAGTACATAGAAGATCACCACAAAGAATGGCCACCAGTTACTGTAGAGAAAGTACAGTCTGAAATAATGAACTGTACAATGGATAGTGCATTTCCTGGGTACCCTATACACTACAAACTACTGCTCAGTGGTAGGTGATGTTAACCTACTGGTAATCTGTAATGACCATCATCCACTCACTTGATATAATGCTGCCTACTTCTTATGTGACTCTACACTGCAAAACAAGCCTAATGGTTTCCTGCAGATAATCTAGGAAACCATTTATGAAACTAGATGGTAACCATATAACAGAGTGAGGTAGAGCCTACTAAGGCACCCCTGATAACTGGGTGGAGAGATGAAAATGCAGCATCCAACCACAAACCAACCTCCATACTCTTCCATGTGTCTCACTGTGGCAAGGCACTGTCTATCACAAGGGAACATGGTTCACTGCATGCAATGGACCTCCAGGGGTGACTGCTTACCTCAAGTTGATGGTCTGCTTGGCCAGACAGACCAATGTTACTTTACTATTAATGCTACTACTACAGTTTATAAATTTAGTCAACAAAGAATGCAATATTATTATTTTTTATTAACATTCTCACACACAGGAAGTGAAATATTACACTTTATGTCCTCTTTTAAATTCTAAACATAATTTCCTCTTACAAGTACTACTTCAGTCATTAACAGAAAACAATATGGCATCAGCTGGAACATACTGTCACTCAGAATTCTCAAAATTACCAGATACCAAAACATATTGAGAAACATACCTCACAATGCTCAAACCAAGTTTTATCAAAGATATGAGTTATGATCTTTCTCTCCATGAGTGTTCCTATGCTATAAAAGTACTTGCTACCATCACATACAGAAAAAAAAAAAAAAAAAAAAAACTGTGATAAGTGTAATACATACTTGTACTGTGGCAAGGCACAGGCCAGGAAGAGAAACGTGAGGCCGATTGTGGTGGCAAAGGCCAACGCTACCAATGCTGTGGAAAGAATGATACTGTACATTAATATTAATATAATAAATTGTTACAACACAGCTACAATGGGTGCAACTTTGCGTATGGTTTGTTTTCAAAATTATCACACCTAAAAGACTAATCATCAAGTATTGAGTTAATTGGCATGTATGAGTTTCCAAAATATGGTTGTTGGAGGTAAGTTATGTTGCTTTGCAGAAGTATACAGGGCCTCAATTGTAGTACAATATTTTAGAGTGTAGATAAAGGACTGATACAAGTAATCATAATGTTCCTTGAATAAAATATAAAATCTATTCTAAGATATAATGACTACTGCATAGCCTATGGTATGGATGCATAATACCTCAGACAAGAAAACAGTACTTCTCTACATTCAGGAAGCCACTAATACTGTACCTACTTTAGTTTTACATTACAGGTTGGACAGTACCTAGCTAGATTACAAATTCTATATTGTATATGAAACACAGGCAAATATACTGTAATATAAAGGTTAGTCACACTTGGTTTCAGTGCATTCAACAAGTATGATGCTCATGGATATGCAACTCACACCATCACTGCTAGCCTGTAGGTCAGTTAAAAATGCACACATGACCTAGAAAAATATTATGGCATTTCAGTAAAGGTGGTTCTGAATTCCTTAATGAGAAATGTTGATGACTGACAGTGTGCAAGGGGTAATTATAAGTTAGGCAAATTTTCCAATCCTTAAGTAAGAAAAATGGTCATGATGAAGGCAATAATGATGATGGTGATGATGATGATGATGATGATGATGATGATGATGATGATAGGATGACCAACACTTCCTGATCCTTAAGTGGGAAAAGAGTCATGATGGTGATGACAATGACTACCTTTTTGTTTATGGGACAATGTTCACTCACAAGCAATGGTCAAGAATTCTGTCTGTCTATCTATTGCCAGACGCCCCGATCCCGTAAGGGGTGGCCACAAACAAATTGCCTCCATGTCATCCTGTCCAATTCCATTTCACTGCCCTGCTCCCAGCTTACATCTCTCTCTCTCATATACCTCTTCAATCCATTCCTCCATCTCATCCTCGCCCTCCCCCTCCCTCTCCTCCCCTCCACCTCACTTGCATATCCAAATTTTAGTGTGGGCATCAACAGATATACTGCAGTACACCTTTATTGCCCCGATGGGAGAGTAAGGGCCTGGGGGTAGGCTAATCAGTCCAGACACTTACGGCATGCATGGACATTCATATGAGCTTGGGACCACAACACCACAAAAGCAAGAATGACCAGTTGCTTGCCTCTGAGCAGCAGTATGTGACCACTCCCAACCCTCCAACTATCGTCCAATTGCTTTAACGTCCTGTATTTCAAAAGTTTTCGAGTCAATTCTTAATAAAAAAATTTTAAGGCATCTTTCCTATCACAACCTTCTTTCCGATCGTCAGTATGGGTTCCGTCAGGGACGCTCCACTGGCGATCTTCTCACCTACCTTTCAGACTCCTGGTCATCCTCCTTTCGGGACTTTGGCGAAAGCTTTGCCATTGCACTTGACATCTCAAAGGCTTTCGATCGAGTCTGGCACAAATCTTTAATTTCCAAACTGCCCTCCTACGGTTTCTATCCTTCTATCTGTACCTTCATCGCTAGCTTCCTTTCTGGTCGTTCTATAGCTGCTGTCGTAGACGGCCATCGTTCTTCTCCTAGATCTATCAACAGTGGTGTTCCTCAGGGCTCTGTCCTATCACCAACTCTCTTCCTTTTATTCATCAATGATCTTCTAAGCTGTACATCTAACCCTATCCACTCATACGCTGATGACTCCACCCTTCACCTTTCCATTCGGTTCCCGCATACGCCCATCTCAACAGTTACTTCAAGAAACAAGGGATGAGGCTATGGCACACCTAATGTCTGACTTGGCTCATATCTCTGACTGGGGTAAAAATAATATGGTTGTCTTTAATGCTTCTAAGACTCAGTTCTTACACCTATCAACCCGACAAAATCTTCTACAGGTATACCCACTAATGTTTAATAATATTCAGATTAATCCTGCATCATCCTTGAACATGCTTGGGGTTTCATTTACTCGGGACTTATCTTGGAAAGATCATATTACATCTCTTGTAAAATCTGCTTCCAAGAGATTGGGTGTGCTAAGCCGACTCCGCTCTTTCTTTACCCCTGCACAATTGTTGACTCTATACAGGGGTTTTATCCGCCCCTGTGTGGAGTACAACTCTCATGTGTGGGGAGGCTCCTCACATACAGCTCTTCTCAATAGGGTGGAGTCAAAGGCTTTTCGTCTCATTAACTCTCCTCCTCTTACTGACTCCCTTCAACCTCTGTCTCTTCGCCGCACTGTTGCATCTTTATCTCTTTTCTATCGCTACTTTAATGGTCACTGCTCCTCTGAACTGTCTGCTTGCATTCCTCCACCTCTACGACGGGCGCGTAGCACCCGTCTGGCAGCAAACTCTCATCCCTTTTCTGTCCAACTCTCTAATGCAAGAGTTAACCGTTACTCCCAGTCTTTCATTCATGCAACAGGTCAGCTCTGGAACTGTCTCCCTCTGTCTGTATTTCCTGCTGCCTATGATCTCCAGTCTTTCAAACGCAGTGTATCCAGGCATCTCAAAATGATCGGATCTTGAATTTGGCTCTCTATTGTATTTTGTTTTTCTATTGGAGGGAACTGTTACTGCGGGCTCATGGCCTTTGGTTCCTTCTTCCTCGCATAAAAAAAAAAAAAAAAAAAAAAAAAAAAACCTTAACCACAACTTAAAGTCCTTCCCAAGGTGAATAATATTGTCTGGGGGTGGTATGAATACCCTAATATAGGTAAATTTGCACTTTTGGAGAGTCAAGGTTATTCTACTTCTAACCTAACTGATCAAACCTAACTACCCTAACAGATAATCTAACCTAACTAGTCTAAGTGAGGGGTGTGACTGCCTGAAACTGCAGTAATACCCTAATATAAAATATCCTTAGGCTAACTTGGCCGAGTTTCAAGGTTGCTGAATGTGGATCACAAATTCACAAAGCACAATGTTTTATGTGATGATACTGCTCCCAACGAGATAGACAAAGTAGTGGATGGATGTGTGTGTAGCCTACCTGTCTATAGCAAATTTCACCTTAAAAATTTCAATATTTTGGAAATACACCCAACTAACGCAGTGTGAAATACATATGTTTGTCATTTAGTTTATGCAATTTTAATAAAATTGTCTTTATATACATCCGACACAAATGCACTTTTTAGTACTTAGTAGATACGGAGTGAGGGTTGTTCAGCGTTTAGCTTTGTCTGTTACCAAATATACGTCCAAACTAAATTACCGTAGGTTAGGTTAAGTTAGATTAAATTAGGTTAGGTTAGGCTACTTTAGGTCAGATGCAATGATAAACGTGGATTGGGGCTTGAGACTCCTCCCCCACCTATTTTTCTATGTTTGCAATGAATGTATAAGAGAAAATGCTTAGAACTGCTTTAATTCAGCAATGAGCATTTTAATTTCAGTGTTCATTAGTTGGGTGTATTTTCGAAAATTTACCAAATTTCCAAGCATGTTACTGATGAAACGTAGAGGAAGTTGTTATCAAAATGGAGAAATAGTACAAAATTGGAATATATGTGTCAGCCTATATGCACAAGATACTGAAACTGATATAGAAGAAATGCCAAGTCTACACAGTCAGTGCCAAAATGAATGAATTACTGTTAGACAGGATGGAGCAAACTAAAAAAGAAAAAAAAAAAAAATTGAAGCTTCTTGTTAGATGCACAAATTCTAGTTAATCGGACTTCTATTTCTAGCCTACATTCACCTTACCTCGCATTTGCATGGTGAAAATCCACGGGAAATTCGAGAAAATTGAAAAAAACAGGAACAAAATAAGGACGATGAGATGGGAAATGACTCACTCCAGTATGACAAGAGAAAGACAATAAAGTAGGATTCCAGTATAACTCAATAATTATACGTATCAGCCTTCTTAAAATGCATAAAATAACCACACTTGCACAATCTGAATATAAAGCACTAATTCTTATTGCAGTTTGGTTGCACGAAATGGGGAATAAGAGTGAGAAAATTAGACTTAAGCTGGGATCTGACCTTTCAAGCCTGCCATGTTTGTTATGATCTCAGTTGCGATTCTCCAAAAATGTAGAAAACAATAGAATACAAAAACTCAACGTAGATCATAATATTAATATATTTTCGACTCTACGCTAATTTTCTATCATCCGTTTTGGTAATTTTTCTAGTATTTATAGGAAAAACAAAAGTAATTCTTAAAGCATAATCGCACCATCAGCTGGGTAGGCTCTCAGTTCTCGTGCCCGCGCGTCACGACTATTCGTCTAAATTTATTAAAAAGTTTTGTTTTTTGTTATTTTCTTACATCTCTGTTTTATTCTATATAAGCAACGGGTTAGAAAGTGAAATATAGTAGAATTAAATTTGGGTTCCTGCAAGTGATGCTTGCGTCCACCATGTTCGTTTTTCAACACAAGAGGGGAGTTACAGGACGCTGTTGGCCTAACGTTTTAAAAAACTTCTCGATGCTGTAGGATCCTGTGACCCAGTTCACACAAGCAGAGGTAAGTGTGAGATCTGATGAGAATTCTGATTACGATTGGAGTATCCCATGACTGACTGTAGTGCCATAAGGGTGAGAAACCAACATACCCAGACATCTCGTCTCCCCTAGGGCAAAGTTTGTGGCCCCGCGAGGGTAACTATTTCATTTTTCTGTTTAGTCGATTGTATTTATTAGAGTTTTCTTATTTTACGAACAGGGACGAGGTAACGTACAAAGCGTTGATCATAGATGCCACACGAAGAAATATGGATGGTTTGCTAAGTTGCAGTAGGCCAAATCAACTTGAAGAAACAATGGATGTCCAACGTCGTGTGTCTTATGCAGAAAAGGTAATACACTCTGACATTTCATGTACATTGATCAGAATTTCATGGCACACCTCTTTCACTTAACAAACAATATTCAGATCAACTTAGCATAAAAATCTGCTGTTTAAGTTAGGGGTTGCATCAGCATGATTGTCTCTTCATATTAACGTGGCCTAGATTTTTGTCTTATTGTAGTTTACTTCACTTTGGTCAGTGGGTAAAAGACAATACTGCAGCTCTGCTTCCTTAACATAGCACTTCTTCATGATAGGCATCGTATTTTGCTGTCAATATATTGTTACAACAGTATTCAAAATGAAGAGATGGCAATTTTAGGTTGCTAGATTTAAAAGATATACAGTACTGTACTGTAATGGTTTTCTGTAGCTGTGTTTCACGTTGTTGTTGCTGGTTCCGAAACAATTCCCAGTGGGGATGGTACTCTGTTAAACTAAAACAAGACAATTCCCGTCAGGGGCTGGATACTTAAAGCATTTGAAAGCAGCTTTTGTGGCAGAGATTCCCTCTGGGGAGGGGTGGGAAAGAATACTTCTTCAGTACAGTATCCCTGCATTTCGTTAAGAGGCAACTAAATGGGGCCGTTTTGTCTCCAGTCTTTCTGTACTGCCCTCTTCTGCTTTTCATTCCTACCCCTCTTGAAATTTTGGTGTTTTTTTTCTGGCTGTTATTTTCCCTCTACTCCTACAGTACCATGTAGCCCTGTTATGGATTGGTGTTAATTCTTCATTATTCCTTCCTTTCCTGTGGTAAAGGCACCTTTGCATGTCGTCTTTTCCTACAAGCCCCATACTCAAAAGCCCCAGTGGGTGTGGTCATCTCTGATAGCAGTGCCCATTAGCACCTTTGAGGAAAGACAGATCGGAGCTGCCCTAGTGGTGGAAAAGCACCTTTGATGCACAACAGCAACAACAACAACTTGTCGATATGTGTGGTGCTCCTTGCTCTTATTTACAGTATATATATGAATTACTGCCTCAGTACTTTGTTTAGAGTGGAATGGTTTGCAGCAAAAGTGGTTATTGGGTAGCAAGATATCATATACCAGTGAAAATGAAGCCCTGTACACGGGGAAGTATGTATGGTATCTGGAGATCGTCAACTCAGTGGGAGAGAAACACTGTTGAATACTGTTTCTTGAATACCTGATACAAGCCATAATATGGTACCTCATGCTGCACCAATGTGTGTGTAATGTTACAGTTGTTTGTTCAATACATATAGGTATTATATTCAGCGATATGTGAACAAATCAGTGTAATTTCTGTTGGATCAGTCACTTATAGTGTAAGGTAACCCACCAGCGTCAGCTAGAGGTATTGTACAGTACTAAAGTTAATAATAATTAGATATATTCGGTTTTTGCCTTTTAATTACAGATCAGAAGTAAGTTCGGTTGCCCATTCACAGTTATAATTTTATATTACAGGGGTCTGAAATCTGACATTTTATGGAAATCCTAAGCCAAACGTAGGTTGGGTTGTTTTTGGTTATGCCATATTGTAGTTGTATTGATGAAGGTTGCAGCAGGTCAGGTGAAGTTAATATACAATATTATTTAAGCCAATACCCTCTTCAGGCATAAAATGATCCACAGGTATACATGGCGAGTGATGAGAAGGGTGGGTGGTGAACTGAATGAAAGGAAGGCAATGATTGGATTATGTGTGTGTGGATGAAAGGATGCGAATATGTGTCATGGATGCAAGAGCTTATAGAGGTTGGGGGAGTGGACTTTCTGACCACTACTTGGTGGTGGCCAGAATTAGGATCCAAGTAAGATGGAGGAATAGAAGAAGGGAAAGACGAGAGGAAGGAGTAGTTGCAAGAAGAGTGGAAAGGTTACAAGAGGATGAGAAAAAGGCAGAGTATAAGAGAGAAGTGGAGGAACGATTGGGCAAATATGAATTGGAGCAGATGGGGGACGTGGAAGGTGTGTGCAGGATATTTACAGAAGAAATATGTGCAGCATGTGATGTGGTGTGTGGGATGAAGAGAAGACGAAGGGGGGTGCAAGGAACAGCGTGGTGGACTGAAGAGGTGAAACAGGCTGTGGCACAAAAGAAGAAAGCATACAATGAATGGATGAGAAATAGGGACGTGGAAGAAGTTGAGAGGCGGAAGAGTTATATGTAGAAAGAAAGAGAGAGGTGAAAAGATTAGTAAGAGAGAGTAAGAAGAGAGTGGATGAGGAATTTGGAAGGAATTTGAGTGTAAAGTGGAGGGACTGTAAGAAAATGTTCTAGAAAGAGGCGAAGAGACTAAGACATGGTGGAAGTGAGGTTAGCAGGGGAGTGAAAAATAAAAATGGTAGATTACTCATGGAGAAGGGAGAAAAAGTGAGCAGATGGAGAGAACACTTTAAGGAATTGTTGAACATACAGGATGGAAGTAATGCGAGTATAAGTGGCTGGGGAATGGATGGGAGAAGGAGGGAGGTGAGAAGACAGGAAGAAATCAGTTAGGATAGAAGTTGTGGAAGCAATGAAGAAAGTTAAATTGGGGAAAGCCCCAGGAATTGATGGAATGTGTGGTGAAATGCTGAAGCATGGGGGAGAGATAGTGGTAGAATGGATGTGCAGATTGGCCTGGGAGGAAGGTAGAGTCCCAGAGGATTGGAAGTTAGGTATAATTATTCCCTTGTACAAAGGAAAAGGGGAAAAAAAGTGTGTGGTAATCTTAGGGGCATTTGTCTTCTTAGTATAATAGGAAAAGTGTATGGTATGATACTTATTGACAGAGTTAGAGAAAGAACAGAGGAATTAGTTGGAGAAGAACAGGGAGGCTTTAGGAAGGGAAGAGGTTGTGTAGATCAGATATTCATTCTTAGATCTTTAGTGGAAAAGTTTCTAGAGAAGGAAAAGAAGTTGTATGCGGCTTTCATGGATTTGGAGAAAGCATATGAGAAGGTGGATAGACAAGGATTGTGGAAAGTATTAAGAATATATGGAGCAGATGGGAAGTTGTTGAATGCTGTGAAGAGCATGTATGATGGTGCTAAGGCTGCAGTGCATGTGGATGGTGAACTAAGTGAATTTTTCTCTTTGAAGGTGGGGTTGAAACAGAGATGTGTCATGTCTCCATGGTTGTTCAATCTGTACATGGATGGGGTAATAAAAGAGGTACAAGGTAGGGTAGTGGATGTTGGAGTGGCCCTGGTGAGAGAGGGTAGTGTTTGGAAACTCCCTGTACTGTTGTTTGCAGATGATACTGTGTTGTTGAGTGAAGACGAAGGGGAGCTGCAAGGCTTGGTGGATGAGCTTGGGAGAGTGTGTAAGAAACGGAACCTAAAGGTGAATGTAGGGAAGAGTAAAGTGATGGTCTTTGAGAGAGGTGAAGTCAGTGAATGTACAGCGAGGTTGGATGGTGAGGAATTGGAAAATGTGAGTACGTTTAAGTACTTGGGTAGTGTGATGAGTAAGGATGGAGGTTTGGAGGGTGAAGTGCTTGAAAGGGTACAGCAGGGAAGAAAGGTTGCTGGTTCTTTGAAAGCAGTGATAAGAAACAGGGAAGTGAGCATGGAAGTGAAAAAGTTACTACATGACAGTATTTTGATACCAACTCTAACGTATGGAAGTGAAGCTTGGACGTTGTTGGAAGGACACAAGTCAACAGTGAGAGCAGTGGAAATGAGTTATTTAAGAGGAGCCTGTGGAGTCACGGAGAAACAGGCTGACGAATGAGGATATAAAGGAGCGTTGTGGTGTGGATGTGGATGTGATAGGGAAGCGTTATGAGGAACACACTGAGGTGGTTTGGCCATGTGGAGAGGATGGAGGGTGAGAGACTGACGAAGAGAGTGTATGTGAGTGAGGTGGAGGGGGGAAGAGGGAGGGGGAGGCCGAGGATGAGATGGAGGGAGTGGAGGCGATTTGTTTGTGGCCACCCCAAACGGGATTGAGACGTCTGGCAATAGATAGATAGATAGATTTAAGCACGGTTTGGTTAGGTTATGTAATGTTTGGTGTGGCTAATACAGGTTTGTTTATTAATAGTTAATAGTAGGTTATGATAACTTAAACAAAGCAGAATGTAAATTGATAATTAAATCAAAGTATCAGACGTAGCCATAATTAACTTAACGTAATCAGACTTTAACCTAAATTTAACCAAAATCATCCTGATCTAAACAAAATCCATTTCATGGATTTACTAGGAATTTCACAAATGTTCACAATTTTGTAGCATTATAGATTATAGGCTAGTGTTTTTTGTTGTGGTGGTTGCTAAGTGAGTACTGGTATTGTAAAATATGTGGTAAGGAATGAAGATTATGGCAGTCTGACTTTAGTTTGATTAGGATCGGTGATTGTTTTGTTCGGTTAGTCACATTTCCCCTTAATATCTCTTCAACTTCAAGCCAAAGCCTCATTGTGTTAAGGGCATGGCTCCAAACCTGCAGGTACAAAGGCCACCTACACTTACATGCAGCAGTGGAAAATCCTTCCCTGCTTGGTTTCCTCACATTAACGCTTTGAATGCAGTAGGTTAGACTTGAGTTGCCAAGGTTATGATAGTTTAGTTTAGGATACTGGTAGGATAGGTTAGGTTAGGGTTTGTTGTTCAGAACTACAAATTTACCTCTTATTGCCTCCTAGGTTTTATTAACTGAACCCAGCCTAAACTAACTGATCCTAATTATTGTAAATTACTTATGACAGAAAAGACACAGTAATAGGAAAATGTTATGCATGTGATGGGACAGACCTGCTGTTGTAGCTGGGCCTATAAGCTACAAGACAAACAAATCAAGAATTTAGCATGAAACTGAAATGCGGTAATACTGATGTTTCTCCCATCTAACCTGATTCCTCTCACCAGGATTGCAGCTGCTGATCCACCAGTTGGTCTAGGATTTTTTTTTTTTTTTTTTTTTTTTTTTTTTTTTTTTTAGAAAATGGAATATTGTAATGGTCAGACACATACTTTGTGTTAACACACACACACACACACACACACACACACACACAGTGTGTGTGTGTTTGTGTGTGTGTGTGGGCAGTAAATGTTTAAAGAAGATGTTATTGAAGGTACAAACATGAATACTCCCAATATTTTGTTTCCTTAGTTATGGGTCCGCATATTGGTTTGAAGTCAGTGGGATCGAATCGCAGCTTATATCAATACAAAAGTGGAAATATGTTGGGACTATTGCGTTGCACCCTCACTTGATGTTATGTTGCCTGTGTCAGCAGATATGAAATACCACTTTGTGATTGGTAAACACTTCCTAAGAGTATTTTCATAAAGCTGCCATGATTGGCGGGGTATCAAAAGACACATTCAGAGAGAAAGTTGCCTTTCCGTGGAAAGGTACACCAAAGACGCCTTTAAGATTAGTATGGAAATCTCAGTTCCGCCAAAGGTGCCTTTCATCAGCTGATGCTGTGGCTAAAGGCTGTTTGAGTATCCAGCCCCTGGACTATTCACTGTCAGGATGATTCCCTATCGTATATTTACTTATATATTTATTTAGCGGAGAGCTCTATAGTTCTTGAGTTATGAGTCGTAAATATGATAATGGTTGATTGTTTTATAATAAATGTAAAATATATTAAATGAAAGGCTTTAGCGAGGGAAAATATATGTATACTACGATGAGAATCAGGTGGTGCATAGTGAGTTACCAAAATATTCAGCCAGTACCTACATACTGTTTAATAGTAAAACACTGATAGTCCGTTTTACAAAATTCTCGGACAGTGTCATATCCCTTAAGGTTCATTTTGTTTTGTTTTTGTGTATAAGGCTCCAACATGCTTGCATGCATCAGCCGTGGTCACCTAATGGCAGCTGTCCATGCTGCATGGTCTCAGGCAGCCTCCCTATTCAGTCATTTATCTCTGAGGTCACATTGTGTGACCTCATCCCAGGTCTTTGCCGGTCTGCCTCTAAGAGCCTTTCCCCAAATGTTAACTCTCACTTTCTGCACCCAGTTGTCATCCCCCATCATATCCACATGCCCAAACCATCTCAGTCTACCTCTCCCCATCACAACACCAATGCACTCCAGCCCCATCCTTCCTCTCAACTCTTCCATCATAAAAATAGCCCCCCCAGGCCTCGCATTCAAGGACACATTGCACATCCACCTAATCGTTGTCATTTCTGTATATTTGAGCTTGCAAATATCCTCTTCCTTTACTGCCCAGGACTCACTACCATACAGCATTACACTCCAGACACATACTGCATACAAAGATTCCTTAGCACAGAGGAAGAGCCCTCAATGTCGTGAGAGGCAACAGCTCCCAGAACTTATTCCAAACATTCCTCATTCTAGCCACAGAGCTAGCTCCAGCCCCACCCCCAGCACATACCATGGCTCCCAAGTAACAAAACTCCTTTACATGCGCAAGAGACTCACCAGCAAGATCAATCCTTTTATGCCTGACAATCTCCACCTGCTCTTCCCATCACACCGTACACGTGGTCAGCCTTATTTCACAGTCTACCACTGATATCAGTACATCATCTTATGCACCCACCATGACAAACTCCACAGGATGGAATTACTGTCTATACCCTTGTGGCAAACCGCACATGGCCACTCTCCCTCTTCTCTGACAGTACCACCACCAGCCCCAGATACCAGCACTTTTATCTCGAGCTCTTGTGCCCCATACCATATCTCCATTTCTTAAATCTTTCCTCTGCCTCGCTTTCATTCCCTGCAGTCAGTACTAAATCATCGGCATACAGCATTTCCCATGGTAGTTCATTCCTGAAGTTATGTGAGAGGGCTTCAAGCAGCTTGACAAACAATATGAGGCTCAAGACTGACCCTTGATGCACACTAACATTCACAAAAAGTTATCACTCAAATCTCCATTCACTCTCACCTGGGTGTGAGCAGCCACATACATAGCCATATCAGGTATTATTATTTTGCTAGCAGAGAAAGATTTGCCAATAGAAACAGGGGATATACCCTTAGAAGAGGTAACAAAATCTATAAAGGAAGTAAAGAATTTTAAGGCCCCAGGAGAGATGGATTATTTCCTGAAATGCTTAAGGTGGAGAATGATGAGTTGATGAATGCTGTTTTAGAAACTTTTAATGTGGCTTGGGATAATGGTAGAATTCCAGAAGAGTGGAAAAATGGAGTAATTATAAAAATGCCAAAAAAGGGGAGATGTTAGTGTGTGTGGAAATTGGAGGGGGATAACTTTGACACGTGTAGTTGCAAAAGTTTTCCAAAATCTTGTTGAACAGAATAGAGTCAGTAATGAAATTTTAAGAGAAACACAACCGGGATTTAGAAAAGGTAGAGGTTGTAATGATCAGAGTTTTATTGTAAGGCATCTAATGCAACAAGCTAATGAGATGAAAATGCCACTTAGTATGTGCTTTGTGGATTTTGAAAAGGCGTTTGATAGTGTTTCACGTGGAGTTAGGTTGAAAATTGTGAGATTCTGTGGTATACCAGAAAAGTTTGTAAATATTTTAAGTCTGCATGAAGGTACTTTTTGTGAGGTAATGGTGGGTGGTTCTTTGAGTGAGCCTTCTGAAGTTAGGTCAGGAGTGAATCAAGGAGTTCTTTTACCTTTGTTGTTTTGGTTATGGATTACGTTATGAGAAAGGTTGTAAGGAGAACAGTGCAGGAATTGACTGGAAAGAAAAGAGGCTGATGGATTTGGACTATGCTGATGATATTGTACCGATTTGCAGAAGTATGTACGAGATGCAGAGGGTGCTTGATTGTCTGATGGAGGAAGAAGAAAAAGTGGGATAGGTAATAAATTGTGGAAAGACTGAAATTATTAATATGAACGTGAACCAAATCGATTGTGTAATTGGGAATAATGTGGTGAAGAATGTAGAAAATTTTAAATATCTGGGAATGACTCTATCATCTAACGGTTAATGAAATTGAGAAGAGAATTAGACAGGCTTGGCGAGCTGTTGGAATGTTGAAGTCTGTATGGAATAATATGTTTGAAGTCTGCATGGAATAATATGTTTTTTGTACATATTAAAGTAAAATTTTTCAAGTTCATGGTTAGACCAATTATAATTTATGGTCATGAGTCATGGTATAGTACAGTTGCAACAGATCAGAGAGTATTAGGATTTGAGAGTAAAATACTGGGAAGGATTCTTGGGGGTAAAGTGGCAGGACAGAGTTACAAATGAAAGAGTAAGGGATATTACGAGAATGGAACCAGTTGATAAATATAATTATGAGACTGTCTAGCAAGAAATGGCTTGGACACATACATAGAAAAGAAAGCAGTTTAATACAGGGTGTGCCAGAGTGGACTACTAGAGGAAGAAGAGGCAGAGGTAGGCCGAGGGAAACCTGGTTGAGGACAGTGAAAAGAGAAGCAGGGGAGGAGTGTTGGTGGGAGCTGAAGGAGATGGCAATAGACAGATATTGGTGGAGAGAGTTTAGCGAGGCCCTGTGCATCCCCTGGGGTGCTACCGGAAATGATTTATTGGTTATAATAATAATAATAATAATTATTATTATTATTATTATTATAATAATAATAATAATTATTATTATTATATTGTTATTAGTAGTCGTAGTAACAGTAGTTGTGGTAGCAATAGTATTAACAGCAGTAATAGTAGTAGTAGCAGCACAGCAGAATAATGGTAGTGGTAGCATTATTATTAAAATTAGTAGTAGTAATAATAGTAGCAGTAGTAGTATGGTAGTTGTAGTTGGTAGCATCATCATTAGCAGCAGCAACAGTAGTAGTAGTAGAAGCAGGAGCAGCAACAGTAGTAGTAGAAGTAAGCTGTGGTGGCAGCAGCAGTTGTAGTAGGAGGAGCATTAGCAATAGTAGTAGCAGAAGCAGCAGAAGTAGTAGCAGCAGCAGCAGTAGTAATAGTAGTTGTAGTAAGACCTATTACGGAATTTGTTTCATTTTTGCAAAACTCCATATGATTTTATTTGGTTATTGACTTTTTCGAAAGTGGATATAGCCATAATAAGTCACCTAAACAAATCCTTCCTGAGTTGGATAAAATCATTTATTATCAGTGAGAATAAACTGTAGTGCACGTTACCCTCAATGGGGTTTAACCCTATTCGGTGCACCCCGTATCATTTTTGATACGCCCTAACTAATTTTTGCCAATAAACTCTAGTTTGTAAGCAATGCATGGTCTCACGATTGTTTTCTTGTTAAATTACTGGAAACACAACAAAATAGTGATTCTGAGCGAAAAAACTGGGTTGAAACGAGCGTTTTCTCTAAAATTAACGATTTTTCCCCGTGGAGAGCGCTAAACAAAAAGAAAACGCTCGAAGATGAGTGAAATATCTGGGACCTTAGCCTACGCAAGCCCAACGGGCATCAACACAGCTTCCAGACGTACGATACGTTTCCTATTTTCATTCAAACTACTTTATTTTCTATGTATTATTCATTGTTCATACTTTATGACTCCTCATACCTAGTGAAATAGTTATTTCATTCACTAATTTTATTATCTATGTATTATTCATTGTTTTTTCTCTATGACTCCTCATACCCAATGAAATGGTTGTTCGTACACATACACACAGATACACACATGTGCATTGTATTGTGCACACAGATACACACACGTGCATTGTAATGTGCACACACACACACACACACACACACACAAACCTCGCGGCTCTCGTGTAGGCGTGCTGGACGACGGTTAGTTAGGCATTAATTAGGGGACGGGGTGGATGTGCCGACGGACGTAGTCAGTGCTTTTATTTTCGACTATGTTGACGACCCAGTCGAAGATTACTTGGAAGAGGTAGTTGGCGATGATGATGATGATGATGACCTTGCCTTGGATAGAGTAGCTGAGGGCGACGATGTAGATGATGATCAGAATGTTGACAAAATGAAGAAGAGTGGGTACCACTCAGAAACAGAAAGCCACTGGTGAAAAATAGATTAATCAGTTCTTTGGACCAGTGCTTGAACAAACATAATTATGACGAATTTGTCCTGCCACACGAGCTCAGGGAATATACCTGCATTTTAGAGAAACCCCAGAGAAAATTAGATATCGGTAAGTCAATAATATGGACCAATCATACAGAAGGTAGGCCTGTTGAGAAGGTATTGCCTAGTGAAGGATGTTTTGTTAGGAGAGGCAAGGTCAGCTAATACAGAAATAATGGCATGGGAGTTGTTTATAACATCTAATATGATTGATGGTATTGTAACCCATGCTAACACAAGGCATAATTACCGAAATTTCTAATATTGACAGTGCTGAAATACCAACACACGTCAAGATGACTGATGCCATAGAATTGAAAAGCTTTTTTGGCCTGCTCTATCCAAGAGGTTTGTTGGGACAAAATAAATATTGCTATAATCGTCTTTTCATGGAAGGGTTTGGTCACCCAATATTTGAAGCCGTCTTGTCAGTAAAACGATTTGGTTTCTTACATGCCGACATAACTTTTAACAACATTGATACCAGACACCAGAGATGGGTACACGATCAACATTGATACCAGACACCAGAGATGGGTACACGATCGGTTTGCAGCAATCAGGGAGCTTTTTGAACAGTTCAGTAATTGTTGTTGCTCAGTGTTAGAGCCAGGTGACTTCTTGACCACTGATGAAACGTTGTATGGGTGCAGAACACAAATAGGGTTCAGACTACAATAAGAGCAAACCCGTACTCTACGGCCTCCAATATAAATCTATTAATGCTGTTAGATATCCATTTACCTTTAGGACAGCTGTATATTCAGGTAAACCTGGAGAGCCAGGACCACACTACATACGCGGTACAGTCCCAACAGTGGAAGCTCTGGTAAGTCAGTTACAAGCCCTCAGTCGACCTTAGAGGTAGGATTATTAGCCTGGATAGATTGTACACCAGTATAGAGTTGCTGGAGTGGCTTCAAACACAAGGTATCTCAGCCTTAGGTACTATAGATTCTACTATGAAAGGCATACCACCAGAGATAGTCACAGAAAGGGAAGATAGGTCATACCAAGTTTACTGGAAGAAACACGGGGAGGAAATGACACTGAATCCTATGTAACACCCACCAAAAGCAAAGGTAAGAAAGATGTGTTACTTCTGAGCACAGTTTCCCCTATATTAGGCATTACCAAGGATGATGATTTGAAATATATATATATATATATATATATATATATATATATATATATATTATTTAAATTGTATGATTTCACTAAAGGAGGCACTGACATTATGGATCAGAGAATAAGTTTTCATACAGTACACACTAAATCTAGAAGATGGACAGTGAATGCCCTTGGCTACATTGTCAACACTGCCAGAGTAAATTCACAGACAATTTATTCGTTATATAATAATCAGGACCCAAGAAAAATTGCTTCAATCTCCTATGGCTGGCAGATAGTGAAGGTATTGTGTAATCTGCAAATTGAAAGAAGAAAAGTTCAGGCTTGTGGTCTGACCAGGAATACAATAGCTAAGATGAATCTTATGCTCGGACAGGGAGATGTAGAGGAGGCCGTCCCAGAAGTAACACATGAGAATAGGTCAGGCAAGCAGCACAAGTGTCATTCATGCCTGGAGTCTCTTTATGGTCCAGGATTCACTCAGAATCGCCCCAAAGCAAAATCGTCCACGAAACAATGTCAAGTACGTCACTAGCACACCTGTGATCAGAATTGAAATAAAGTATGTATGAAATGCTATAGTAACATGCCCAATCAGTGAAAGTCTTGTTTTGGAAATTAAGAATGAATATGCATGTCTGTGAATATAGATTATGACTGAGTTTACGTTATATACGGATTATATTTTTGTTTAAAAATTTCCTTATATGATAGATGTAAATAGAGATACGGAAGGTGAGGATCTTGCAGCATAAGAATCCTCCGGCTTACTTATATTAGTTGTAAGTGTAGAGTAAAAAGGATGTTCGAGTGCGTAGGATCAAATACCGCCGGAAAATACATAGGAGCATAGGCATGGATAGCCCCAAGTTAACGGTTACTACTCTTTCGACCTGTGACGGGCTGTGGGTCACTGAGGGCCCTGTTAGTTAATTGTCACCCGGGATCTTTTTAACTTACCAGGGGTCGATGCAACAGGGGGTGGATCAGCTGAAATGAAGCATGGTCTCGCAGTGTAGAGAAGGAGCTGGGGCCTGATTGACTGCTGTCTCCCTTGAAAGCGCCAGGCAAGGCTCTGGACCTAACCCCTCATATCCACACTGTGCCTGTGCATTACCCAGGGAACAGCTTGTTCTCCGGTTACAAGAGATATAGGGTTTAACCAGGAAGCTACAGGCTGCTCTAAGCGATTCAGTAATCCAAAGACTGGCACGTTTCCTGGTTAACAGTCTACTCGTAAGAATTTAATGGTGATCCCGCATGTACGGAGCTTTGGCTGGCAGCTGCATTTTCTCGTGGTGACTACTAACAGAGGATCAAGGGACTGACTTCTGGAGAGACTGACTGGCTGACCGACAAAGGTCTCAGTGATAGGCTAGTGATTGACCAGTGGGAAATTACCGGTACTAATAAACTGACATCAGAAGGACAGTCTACTGACTAATTTGTCGGTATTTTGGGATTGACTGCCCCACTGATTAACCATTGATTTATACTGTATACTGATGATGTTTTGGGTATAACTATTCATAATTGAATATTTGTTATTGCATTGCTCTGAATACTCCTTGGGGCGTAGCATGAGCAGATAGAGCTACCGTGCCCTTTGAATAATTGGTTATAACTATTTCTCTGTGCCCTTCAATTTTAATTTGCAGTACTCAGATTTAGAAATACCTATATAATATATTGGTGACAACAGATTCAGCCTTCTCAAGGACCTCCTTCAGCTGTAAGGAGTGAGAAGCAGGTAGACCTTTATCATACAACAGAGGGGCAGGCAGAATAGGAGGTAGGTAAGGCACAAGGCTGTTGATGTGGAATTTTGCATTTATTATGCAATATGTATGCCTTTTCAAGCATTTATCTCCCGTACATCTACCGCCTTCTGCCTTATCTACCTCCTGTACTCCCCGGCCCTTTCTCACTCGCCATCCATTTGTATGATAAAGGTCTACCTGTTTCTCACTCCTTAGTTATACGTGAAGTGGGTCCATGAGAAGGTCGAGTCTGTTTTGTTCTCAACGAATAGATTATATTTCACACACCAACACAATCGTCACAAACCACCACAGACCTCACACACCACTACAGTCCTCACACACCACTACAGTCCTCACACACCACCACAGTCCTCACTCACCAACCCAGTCCTCACACACCAACGCAATCGTCACACACCAACACAGTCCTCACACACCACCAGTCCTCACACCACCACTGTCCTCACTCATCAACACAATCCTCACACACCACCACAGTCCTCATACACCAACACAGTCCTCACGCACCAACTCAGTCCTCACCCCACACGTGTAAAATTAATAAGAATAATCTTTTACTTCTATAAATTCATTATTATATAGTTGTAATGACATTTGAAAAATAAATAACTACTTTCTAAAGGGAGGAGGTTGGGGAAAGTGGTTGGTGGGATACATGGCGAGTTGGGTCCTCGTCCCGTATCCAGGTTACACACTTTTTGAGTGTGGCTGAAACTCGCGTAGCTAAATATTATATTCAGTCATTAGAAAGAAATATATGGTAGTATTCTCATCATCATCATTATGAACTTTCCATTTTTAGTCCACAGCAGGACTGAACTCTTCACTTAGGGAGGTTTTAGTCAGGAAGCCCTAACCCACGGCCCTGCACAGTTGTTGACTTTATACACGGGTTTTATTCGCTCCTGTGTAGAGCACAGCTGTCATGTGTGGGGAGGCTTCCCACACAGTTCTTCTCAACAGGATGGAGTCGGAGACTTTTCGTCTCATTAACTTTCCTCTTACTGGCTCCCTTCAACCTCTGTCTCTTCGCGGCACTGTTGCATCAGTCTCTTTTCTATCGCCACTTCAATGGTCACTGCTCCTCTGAACTGTCTGTTTGCATCTCTCCACCACCACAGCAGGCACGCAGCACCCGTCTTAGCAACAAACTCAGCCCTTTTCTGTCCAACTCTTTAATGCAAGAGTTAACCGTTGCTCCAGTCATTCATGTATGCAACAGGTCAACTCTGGAATTGTCTCCATCTCTGTTTTTTTTTTACTGCCTACGGTCTCCAGTCTTTCATACACAGTGTGTCCAGGCATCTCGAAATGAACTGATCTTGAATTTGGCTCTGCTGTCGTTTTTTTCTTGGAGGGAGCAATTTGCAGGTCCTGCCCTTTGGTTCCTTCTTTCTTGCATAAAAAAAAATACTCGCATGTATAACCAGGTATTATTTACATGCTTACATTATTAGATTTTCTTGACTAATAGCTACCTCTCCATCAACTAGTCTACCTAGTAGTAAATCCACTGAAAGTGGGTTTAGGAGTTATGAAGGTGAGGAAGAAAGAGAGAGTATTAGCGGTGGCGAGTGAGTGAGAGAGATGGTGGTGAGAAAAAAGCGGTGGTAGTGAGACGGAGAGTATGGTAGAAGGGAATATAGTGGTGTGAGGGTGATGGAGGGAGGGAAGGTGGTGGTGAGGAAGATGGGAGGTGGTGAGTGTGAGGGAGGAAGGGTGGTGATGATGATGAGGAAGATGTGTAAGCTATCAACTTCCATGTTATGGACGGTGTGTGTGTGAGAGACAACAGTAAACGGTTTATTGATACTGCAGCCCTCAGACTGAAAATATAGCCTACGGCTTTGATATATGGCAAACATGATAAGCGTTGGTGAATGGTAAAATATTTTATCATTTGATATTTACATTAATTTTAAATTTGATAATAGTTAAACGTGTGTGTGTGTGTGTGTGTGTGTTTCAGTGCGCGCGGGTGCGGTACGATATGTTTGGCGGCGCTTGCCTTGCAACGGCGCCGACGTGTCCGAATGCGTTCCTTTCACTTCGTCAAACCAATAATATTACTCAAGATTCTTTTCTCGATACTAGGGTCGTAAGTGTGGGAAATCGCCAAGGGTTGCACCGAATAGGGTTAAGGTAAAAAAAAAAAAAAAAAGTTTAATGATGTATAACCCTGTGGATGGAAGGAAGTGGAGGGGCAGTTGGGGGGAAGGAGGGAGGGAGGAAAGGGGAGTATGTTTGGTGGGTGGCGGTAAGGGGGGTAAAGGAATTTCTGCCGACTTTTTGTGGAGGGAAAGAAGGAGAAGGGAGGGAGGAGAGAGGGAATGAGGGACGGAGGAAGAAGGGTAGAGGTGGCTGGTGGAGAGGAGGAAGAGAGGGAAGGGGGATAGAGGAAAGGAGGTGGGGGATGGAGAGAAGGAGGGAAGGAAGTGGGAGATGGAGAGAAGGGAAGAAAGTGGGGGATGGAGAGGTGGTGGTTTGGAGGAAATTACCAACTTCCATTAGACTGAGATTCAAATTAAAATCATCTTCACATACGTATGCACATTCATCTCTAAAGGACGGAAGTACAGACAGTCATTACCCTACTGGAGGCTAATTTATAAGTGCAGTGAAAAAATACACATACCGTTACTTACATAAACACGTGCCGTACATAAATCCATATAAATTCATACATATACACTATACAAAGCTGTAGAATGGAATATGGGCGAAAAAGAGGGGGGAAGGGAGGTGGAGGAAACTGCTGGGGGGGAGGGGGGGTAACAGACTAGCACACCGGCTCACTCTGAGTTGGGCAGAGGTGGCGGGGGGATGTGTTGCACTTTGGGTAAGCATAATTTCCTTTGTCTCTTTAATTTTATGTATATTAATCTGACTTTCTCGGGTTATGTCAAGCCCTTGGTTTGTTGACTTGCTGTGAAGGTAATTATAGTTTGTTTAACTGGCTTTTTTTTTTTTTTTCTGGATATTTTTTATGGCAGTTTGCGAGTTTCAACACCGTAGTCCCACACGGTAGTTTGCTTAGCTTTTCTCTTTTGCAACCTTTAATTTTCGTACCGTACAGGTAGGATTAGACAGTAGTATGGCCCTTCATGCTTTCCATATCACTTTTTATGACTAGCAGCATCTGTAGTGGCAGTTCAATGCTCTAATTGGACATTCAAAATGGCGATGGTAGAAGATGCAGGCGAAGGGTAAGCGTAGATTTTGATATGCTTTGAATTTGATATTTCTCGACTAATTTCCATATTCAGGACAATGTGGAGTCCAGAGCTTTCCTTAACGATTTTTTTTTTTTATTGCATTAAGTGATCTGGTAGGAGGAAGCATAAAGTTGTGGCATTGAATGGGTTGACATTAAATTTAAAACGTTTTTAGCTTTGGTTTTCAGCTTTATTAATTTGCTTGGGTTTTCATGTTACTCTGCAGGGTTAACTTATAAGAATTCTATTTTTTTTTTTTTTCATAGGAATTTGTTTACCAAGAAAACGTGTTTGGATTGAAGATACACGGGTGTTTGGATTCAAGGGACCAAGGAGACGGGTGTTTGGATTCAGGCAACCAAGAAGACGGGTGTTTGGATTCAAGGGACCAAGAAGACGGGTGTTTGGATTCAAGGGACCAAGAAGACGGGTGTTTGGATTCAAGGGACCAAGAAGACGGGTGTATTTGGATTCAAGGGACCAAGAAGACGGGTGTATTTTGATTCAAGGGACCATGAAGATGGGTGTTTGGGTTCAAGGGACCAAGAAGATGGGGGTTTGGATTCAAGCGACCAAGAAGACGGGGCTTTGAATTCAGACGACCAAGACTTTTCAGGTAAGTACTTTTTTTTTGTTTTTTCCTCCAGCTCGGTTGACTGCAGTGTTTGGAGATGAGGGTCTTGACTAGCAACCAAGGAGACTCCAACGTTAGACATTTCCTGTAGCAGTTATTAGGAGACAGGCAAGTTTGACTAGTAACCAGGACTCTGCCTGTTACCTTAATTTAGTTGTAAAGTTAGTATCCCACGTAAAGATGGAAAAATGGCGAGAGAAGCCAAGGAGACGTTTTTACCATTTAAGATAGAGACAGTGAGGGGGTAGTTTTAATCAGTTGTTCCCTCTCCCCTAAAATGAGGATAGTGAAGGGAAGCCAGCCTGCAGTCCACTGAGTACACATTCTGAAATTGTCTATTGGATTTCTGAGTTTAATATAAATAATTAAAATGGGTGGTTGAGTGTTTTGCAGGTACTGCTGTCTCTCTCTCTCTCCGAAAGGGAAGAGTGGGGAGTTTAATAGCATTAATTTTGACTGTTTTCCCATGTAACTTTATTCCTGCCATCAGACTACTGTATTGTATTGAGCTAGGAGACTTATAACTGGATATTAAACTTACCTACAAGAAATAGCCATTTAACCCTATTCGGTGCAACCCTTGGCGATTTCCCACACTTACGACCCTAGTATCGAGAAAAGAATCTTGAGTAATATTATTGGTTTGACGAAGTGAAAGGAACGCATTCGGACACGTCGGCGCCGTTGCAAGGCAAGCGCCGCCAAACATATCGTACCGCACCCGCGCGCACTGAAACACACACACACACACACACACACACACACGTTTAACTATTATCAAATTTAAAATTAATGTAAATATCAAATGATAAAATATTTTACCATTCACCAACGCTTATCATGTTTGCCATATATCAAAGCCGTAGGCTATATTTTCAGTCTGAGGGCTGCAGTATCAATAAACCGTTTACTGTTGTCTCTCACACACACACCGTCCATAACATGGAAGTTGATAGCTTACACATCTTCCTCATCATCATCACCACCCTTCCTCCCTCACACTCACCACCTCCCATCTTCCTCACCACCACCTTCCCTCCCTCCATCACCCTCACACCACTATATTCCCTTCTACCATACACTCCGTCTCACTACCACCGCTTTTTTCTCACCACCATCTCTCTCACTCACTCGCCACCGCTAATACTCTCTCTTTCTTCCTCACCTTCATAACTCCTAAACCCACTTTCAGTGGATTTACTACTAGGTAGACTAGTTGATGGAGAGGTAGCTATTAGTCAAGAAAATCTAATAATGTAAGCATGTAAATAATACCTGGTTATACATGCGAGTATTTTTTTTATGCAAGAAAGAAGGAACCAAAGGGCAGGACCTGCAAATTGCTCCCTCCAAGAAAAAAACGACAGCAGAGCCAAATTCAAGATCAGTTCATTTCGAGATGCCTGGACACACTGTGTATGAAAGACTGGAGACCGTAGGCAGTAAAAAAAAAAGAGATGGAGACAATTCCAGAGTTGACCTGTTGCATACATGAATGACTGGAGCAACGGTTAACTCTTGCATTAAAGAGTTGGACAGAAAAGGGCTGAGTTTGTTGCTAAGACGGGTGCTGCGTGCCTGCTGTGGTGGTGGAGAGATGCAAACAGACAGTTCAGAGGAGCAGTGACCATTGAAGTGGCGATAGAAAAGAGACTGATGCAACAGTGCCGCGAAGAGACAGAGGTTGAAGGGAGCCAGTAAGAGGAAAGTTAATGAGACGAAAAGTCTCCGACTCCATCCTGTTGAGAAGAACTGTGTGGGAAGCCTCCCCACACATGACAGCTGTGCTCTACACAGGAGCGAATAAAACCCGTGTATAAAGTCAACAACTGTGCAGGGCCGTGGGTTAGGGCTTCCTGACTAAAACCTCCCTAAGTGAAGAGTTCAGTCCTGCTGTGGACTAAAAATGGAAAGTTCATAATGATGATGATGAGAATACTACCATATATTTCTTTCTAATGACTGAATATAATATTTAGCTACGCGAGTTTCAGCCACACTCAAAAAGTGTGTAACCTGGATACGGGACGAGGACCCAACTCGCCATGTATCCCACCAACCACTTTCCCCAACCTCCTCCCTTTAGAAAGTAGTTATTTATTTTTCAAATGTCATTACAACTATATAATAATGAATTTATAGAAGTAAAAGATTATTCTTATTAATTTTACACGTGTGGGGTGAGGACTGAGTTGGTGCGTGAGGACTGTGTTGGTGTATGAGGACTGTGGTGGTGTGTGAGGATTGTGTTGATGAGTGAGGACAGTGGTGGTGTGAGGACTGGTGGTGTGTGAGGACTGTGTTGGTGTGTGACGATTGCGTTGGTGTGTGAGGACTGGGTTGGTGAGTGAGGACTGTGGTGGTGTGTGAGGACTGTAGTGGTGTGTGAGGACTGTAGTGGTGTGTGAGGTCTGTGGTGGTTTGTGACGATTGTGTTGGTGTGTGAAATATAATCTATTCGTGAGAACAAAACAGACTCGACCTTCTCATGGACCCACTTCACGTATAACTAAGGAGTGAGAAACAGGTAGACCTTTATCATACAAATGGATGGCGAGTGAGAAAGGGCCGGGGAGTACAGGAGGTAGATAAGGCAGAAGGCGGTAGATGTACGGGAGATAAATGCTTGAAAAGGCATACATATTGCATAATAAATGCAAAATTCCACATCAACAGCCTTGTGCCTTACCTACCTCCTATTCTGCCTGCCCCTCTGTTGTATGATAAAGGTCTACCTGCTTCTCACTCCTTACAGCTGAAGGAGGTCCTTGAGAAGGCTGAATCTGTTGTCACCAATATATTTTATAGGTATTTCTAAATCTGAGTACTGCAAATTAAAATTGAAGGGCACAGAGAAATAGTTATAACCAATTATTCAAAGGGCACGGTAGCTCTATCTGCTCATGCTACGCCCCAAGGAGTATTCAGAGCAATGCAATAACAAATATTCAATTATGAATAGTTATACCCAAAACATCATCAGTATACAGTATAAATCAATGGTTAATCAGTGGGGCAGTCAATCCCAAAATACCGACAAATTAGTCAGTAGACTGTCCTTCTGATGTCAGTTTATTAGTACCGGTAATTTCCCACTGGTCAATCACTAGCCTATCACTGAGACCTTTGTCGGTCAGCCAGTCAGTCTCTCCAGAAGTCAGTCCCTTGATCCTCTGTTAGTAGTCACCACGAGAAAATGCAGCTGCCAGCCAAAGCTCCGTACATGCGGGATCACCATTAAATTCTTACGAGTAGACTGTTAACCAGGAAACGTGCCAGTCTTTGGATTACTGAATCGCTTAGAGCAGCCTGTAGCTTCCTGGTTAAACCCTATATCTCTTGTAACCGGAGAACAAGCTGTTCCCTGGGTAATGCACAGGCACAGTGTGGATATGAGGGGTTAGGTCCCAGAGCCTTGCCTGGCGCTTTCAAGGGAGACAGCAGTCAATCAGGCCCCAGCTCCTTCTCTACACTGCGAGACCATGCTTCATTTCAGCTGATCCACCCCCTGTTGCATCGACCCCTGGTAAGTTAAAAAGATCCCGGGTGACAATTAACTAACAGGGCCCTCAGTGACCCACAGCCCGTCACAGGTCGAAAGAGTAGTAACCGTTAACTTGGGGCTATCCATGCCTATGCTCCTATGTATTTTCCGGCGGTATTTGATCCTACGCACTCGAACATCCTTTTTACTCTACACTTACAACTAATATAAGTAAGCCGGAGGATTCTTATGCTGCAAGATCCTCACCTTCCGTATCTCTATTTACATCTATCATATAAGGAAATTTTTAAACAAAAATATAATCCGTATATAACGTAAACTCAGTCATAATCTATATTCACAGACATGCATATTCATTCTTAATTTCCAAAACAAGACTTTCACTGATTGGGCATGTTACTATAGCATTTCATACATACTTTATTTCAATTCTGATCACAGGTGTGCTAGTGACGTACTTGACATTGTTTCGTGGACGATTTTGCTTTGGGGCGATTCTGAGTGAATCCTGGACCATAAAGAGACTCCAGGCATGAATGACACTTGTGCTGCTTGCCTGACCTATTCTCATGTGTTACTTCTGGGGACGGCGGCCTCCTCTACATAAGATTCCCTGTCCGAGCATAAGATTCATCTTAGCTATTGTATTCCTGGTCAGACCACAAGCCTGAACTTTTCTTCTTTCAATTTGCAGATTACACAATACCTTCACTATCTGCCAGCCATAGGAGATTGAAGCAATTTTTCTTGGGTCCTGATTATTATATAACGAATAAATTGTCTGTGAATTTACTCTGGCAGTGTTGACAATGTAGCCAAGGGCATTCACTGTCCATCTTCTAGATTTAGTGTGTACTGTATGAAAACTTATTCTCTGATCCATAATGTCAGTGCCTCCTTTAGTGAAATCATACAATTTAAATAATATATATATATATATATATATATATATATATATATATATATTTCAAATCATCATCCTTGGTAATGCCTAATATAGGGGAAACTGTGCTCAAAAGTAACACATCTTTCTTACCTTTGCTTTTGGTGGGTGTTACATAGGATTCAGTGTCATTTCCTCCCCGTGTTTCTTCCAGTAAACTTGGTATGACCTATCTTCCCTTTCTGTGACTATCTCTGGTGGTATGCCTTTCATAGTAGAATCTATAGTACCTAAGGCTGAGATACCTTGTGTTTGAAGCCACTCCAGCAACTCTATACTGGTGTACAATCTATCCAGGCTAATAATCCTACCTCTAAGGTCGACTGAGGCTTGTAACTGACTTACCAGAGCTTCCACTGTTGGGACTGTACCGCGTATGTAGTGTGGTCCTGGCTCTCCAGGTTTACCTGAATATACAGCTGTCCTAAAGGTAAATGGATATCTAACAGCATTAATAGATTTATATTGGAGGCCGTAGAGTACGGGTTTGCTCTTATTGTAGTCTGAACCCTATTTGTGTTCTGCACCCATACAACGTTTCATCAGTGGTCAAGAAGTCACCTGGCTCTAACACTGAGCAACAACAATTACTGAACTGTTCAAAAAGCTCCCTGATTGCTGCAAACCGATCGTGTACCCATCTCTGGTGTCTGGTATCAATGTTGATCGTGTACCCATCTCTGGTGTCTGGTATCAATGTTGTTAAAAGTTATGTCGGCATGTAAGAAACCAAATCGTTTTACTGACAAGACGGCTTCAAATATTGGGTGACCAAACCCTTCCATGAAAAGACGATTATAGCAATATTTATTTTGTCCCAACAAACCTCTTGGATAGAGCAGGCCAAAAAAGCTTTTCAATTCTATGGCATCAGTCATCTTGACGTGTGTTGGTATTTCAGCACTGTCGGTATTAGAAATTTCGGTAATTATGCCTTGTGTTAGCATGGGTTACAATACCATCAATCATATTAGATGTTATAAACAACTCCCATGCCATTATTTCTGTATTAGCTGACCTTGCCTCTCCTAACAAAACATCCTTCACTAGGCAATACCTTCTCAACAGGCCTACCTTCTGTATGATTGGTCCATATTATTGACTTACCGATATCTAATTTTCTCTGGGGTTTCTCTAAAATGCAGGTATATTCCCTGAGCTCGTGTGGCAGGACAAATTCGTCATAATTATGTTTGTTCAAGCACTGGTCCAAAGAACTGATTAATCTATTTTTCACCAGTGGCTTTCTGTTTCTGAGTGGTACCCACTCTTCTTCATTTTGTCAACATTCTGATCATCATCTACATCGTCGCCCTCAGCTACTCTATCCAAGGCAAGGTCATCATCATCATCATCATCGCCAACTACCTCTTCCAAGTAATCTTCGACTGGGTCGTCAACATAGTCGAAAATAAAAGCACTGACTACGTCCGTCGGCACATCCACCCCGTCCCCTAATTAATGCCTAACTAACCGTCGTCCAGCACGCCTACACGAGAGCCGCGAGGTTTGTGTGTGTGTGTGTGTGTGTGTGTGTGTGTGCACATTACAATGCACGTGTGTGTATCTGTGTGCACAATACAATGCACATGTGTGTATCTGTGTATGTGTACGAACAACCATTTCATTGGGTATGAGGAGTCATAGAGAAAAAACAATGAATAATACATAGATAATAAAATTAGTGAATGAAATAACTATTTCACTAGGTATGAGGAGTCAAAGTATGAACAATGAATAATACATAGAAAATAAAGTAGTTTGAATGAAAATAGGAAACGTATCGTACGTCTGGAAGCTGTGTTGATGCCCGTTGGGCTTGCGTAGGCTAAGGTCCCAGATATTTCACTCATCTTCGAGCGTTTTCTTTTTGTTTAGCGCTCTCCACGGGGAAAAATCGTTAATTTTAGAGAAAACGCTCGTTTCAACCCAGTTTTTTCGCTCAGAATCACTATTTTGTTGTGTTTCCAGTAATTTAACAAGAAAACAATCGTGAGACCATGCATTGCTTACAAACTAGAGTTTATTGGCAAAAATTAGTTAGGGCGTATCAAAAATGATACGGGGTGCACCGAATAGGGTTAAATCTTGACAGTAGCGAGGCCTGTATTCCTATCTGCTGAGGAAGCTTCGTAACACTCCGTAACACCTTTGTGTAAGTAATTTATTCCTTACTGCCACCGTATATAAATCCTAGCCATACTCCGCATAAATATTAAGAATATTAACCAGCCATATTCAAAAAATTGCTAGGGAAAAGGTATGAGGGAGCATCCTTACCAGATATAAGCCTGTGAATGAAAGTGTTACAGAAATAAAGGGGGTTAAGACAAAATTTAAGTACTGTGCTTTAAATATTCACATCAATTTGCAGCCTTGAATAGGGGAGTTACGGTGTACGTACATTGACTAACAAAGAAATCTTATTACGTGTCTGTGGTTTTTCCGTGTTGTCATTTGAAGTAATTACCTAGTTTTGGTGCGTGTTTTATCTCCAGTCCATATAAAGGTTTTCCTATTTCATTTACCTTCAGTCCATATAAAAGTTGCCCTATTTCATTTACCTCCAGTCCATAGAAAAGTTGCCCTATTTCATTTACCTCCAGTCCATATAAAAGTTGCCCTATTTCATTTACCTCCAGTCCATAGAAAAGTTGCCCTATTTCATTTACCTCCAGTCCATAGAAAAGTTGCCCTATTTCATTTACCTCCAGTCCATAGAAAAGTTGCCCTATTTCATTTACCTCCAGCCCATAGAAAAGTTGCCCTATTTCATTTACCTTCAGTCCATAGAAAAGCTGCCGTATTTCATTTACCTCCAGTCCATTAAAAAGTCCGATTCATTCATTGTAGGGAGTCCGTAAGATGAAACAGGGCATCATTGTTACCTTTAAAACTAATATGCTTACCTATCAATACTTGTGGATTTCTAATGTTGGAGTAAGGTTTGACCCCACCAACTCATTAACCATCCATACTCTAGCCGAAGGAAATTGCCTGGCTTTGAACTTGGAGGAAATTATACTCTGTTCGGATGATTAGTACTTGATTTAGGGCGTGAGGGTTTGTATCAGAGTGGTGGTTTGTTGGTCACCCGATGCCACTCATGTACAAGCAACTGGTCACCCGCTAAATATGAGGATACTGTAGAGTAGCTTAGTCCTCACACTTAGAAAGGGGTAACGTGGAATTGAAGATGTGAAGTACTTTACAACTGGTGCTGTAGAGGAAAATGTCTGCTATAATGGGAGAATATAGTTAAAGAATACTGCCCCGTACACTCCTGGCAGATTTCAAGATCAGGTTTCCATTTAGCAACAGTTTACAGGTGGGTCCCGTTAGGAGTGGCATATTAATGGAGGACTGCTCATATTGTGGAAAGGATGATGAAAGCTCTTAAAGCGGAGTACATAAGTTATGGGGAAAATCGAGTTAGTTTAGCTTACATCACAGAATTTTGGTGTAAATTGCCCATTGTCATATAGTGGATGCTTATATAACGAGACACGTTGGTATCAAGGTATCTAGAACAACTTTATTAACCAGTCTGTCTGGCTGAGCAGACCCATCTACTGTAGGCAAGTAACCAACCCTGCAGGGCTGTCCCATATAGTGAATTGATGTTCCTGTGTGGTGGACAGAGGCACAGGGAAAAGTGTGGTTTGGTTCGTGGATGGATGCCACATTGGTCTCCATTCAGTTAACAGGAGGTCGTAATTTGGTTATATGATTACCACTCAGCATTGTCAATGGTTTCTTGGGTTAAAGGAAACCATTACGAATCTATACTTTAACCCCTACACCGCAGGGTTGTTTTTGCGCTCCTTGCGCGTCCCGCGAGGATATTCGCGCACTGACTGACTTTGTAAAAATATTTGCCAAAAATCAGTTATTAGTCCTAGAACATTAAAATTTTATATACATATGGCACATACCTTCGGCTTTCCCCTGGGATGTTTGTTGAGCCATCGTCCTCTACCATAGGACTTGTGGAGACTTCAGAAGTTGGGTAACGAAGTCTCCACTTTACACTTCCCGATACCCCGTAATATGGTTACCACTGCCTGATATTATAACTACAAACACTATTCTATGAATTTCAAGTAGTTTGGAATTCATATTAAAAAAAAAATGTGAAAGCAATGTAAATTACGAGCGCATACGAGCTTTCCTTCCGTGCTGGTTCCCCGATGGTATTCTGAGGCGGAGCTGTCATTTATTATTTATAAACACACACTTTCTATTCCTAGTACTTTATTACACTTATTTATATATACAATATTTATCTATAAGTTTCTTTCAGTACTGGTAGTTTATTTTCACTCCAGGCATTTACTTTCTCGTCCTGTGTACTGGCGTTGAGAGCGAATCTGTCACTTTCACTTTCATAACTCGCAGTATTCATACATGCTAGAGTGAAACTTTCACTTTCATTACTCCTAGTATATATACTCGTATTCTTATATTACTACTCATTTACATTTCTTACATTCTCTCATTTATTTACATTACAGTATTTACATTTCTGTTTTATTTACACTATTATGCACTGTCACTTGCAATTACTAATAAAAATATTTTCCACTGTTCACTTATATTTACATTCAATGCTTTCACTTACTGTTTATACATTACATATTTACATTTCCACTTGCACTGTTTTAGAATCACCAGAAAGATCGTAGTCACTGTCCATCATTTTCATTGATAAATTAGCCAGTTCACATTCCACAGCAGTCACTAAGCCCTTTACCCCTTTCCACATGAGGTTTAGTAGGGGGTAGAGGTCACAGGGCCCTTTGCATGGGACTAAAAAGCGGCGGATTTGGACAGGCGCGAATCCGACGTGGTTTCACCTTGAAAGACGACAGTAAAATTAATGCTGTTGCCTAGGGGCAGTGAAGGGCTGCCAATGTCAGCGTGGTGACAGCTGCTAATATATACGCTATGAAATGATTGGCAGGAAACTTAGACAATACACAATAAATTAGGTAGTTCCAAGTGAATGTAAATATCGCTTAGGCTTCTCTCTTCCTTTCTTATATATGTGTTTATTATGAGAACAGGTCATACAGCATATTTCAAGGGGAAATAAACAGGGAAAATTAGCGAACGAGTGCATGTGAGGTGTTGCCAGGTGATAATTAGCCCATTCCAGATGTATGGCAGTGTCAGTTACCTTTTCTCTTTCTTTTATATATTATTTTGTATAAGAATAGGGCAAAGGGCACATTTCAATGGATAAAATGAGTGGAAAAATCCGTCCAGCATTTGTGTAGCACAGCTGGTCAGACGGGAGGAGAGGGTAATGGAGGGGAGGTAAGGAGGGGGGGAGTCAAGGACAGGAGAAAAATGGCTAAATTGTCAACAGTGGATGGGAGTACAGGTGACATTAGCAGAACTGAGTATAGCTGGACACTGGTAGTACTGATAGATGATACAAGCCACCACTTGAAAGCCCGGGCGAATTCAAAATAACACAGAATCACAAAAGTGACGCCCCGCGGTATGATCCCTTGCTCCCGAGCGTCACGAAAGTGACGCCCCTTGGTTAAGGTGTTAAATATAGAGCCACCTGAAGTGGAAAGAGTAATGTGACAGGAAGGATAGGGAGAGAAGTAGGAATAGAGGACAGACAGATAGAATAATAAAGGAGAAGGAAAGAACAGGCAGCACTGCATGATAAGCAATATTCAGGCAGTTAGAATTTATAAATATTAACAGGTTAGGCCTAATGTGCTTAGCATTTAACATTTAGAGCAAGGTTAGTGATTGTTCGAAAACAGTTTTCTATATGTGATATAGTAGCATAAAAATAGGTTGCTGACAAAGATTTACTGTATTCCAGCTTCCCTAAACCACAGCTATCAATCCAGACCACCACAACTACCATAGCTGTTGCCTTCATTCCAGGCAATCAGTCGACTGTCAACTTCAGAGGTGAGTAGGCGTACACTTAAGCTTTTCTTATTTTGCCTGTTAGGTCCTCTCACTTGCTGCCAGAGCCAAAACTTGACTCCAAAGGTATTAAGCAAACTACATGGTTAGTTTCTGCAAAAGTAAATAAATATCATCTGGACCTCCTTTCCCACCCTAGGGCAGAGTGAGGAAAAAAAATAAGTCAGCAAGAGGCTTAAACTGTTAAATGAACTTAAATTGACCAAAGTTGCACCCTTGATAACCTAAACTCTGTTCCGTGAAGTACTGTGAATGGTCAGCTGAAGCCCCATGAAATTAAAGGATGCTTTCAAATTACAGTATATTGGTACTGAAAGTACCAGTTTTTTAGTGTTATCAAAATTATGTTGAAATATTTTCGTGAACTTGTGTTTAAGTGAAGGTTTACTGTTTAAGAGTTTATACATAAAAGAGGAAGGGTATCTTGGTGTATTTTTACTTCTTGAAGGTTTCTTAACCCTTTAACCGCGGGTGTCATTCCAGAATGACATTGCAAAAACTGGACCAAACCGCGGGTGTCATTCTCGAATGTTTGTGAATATTTTGAATACCCCGCGTTTTTTCCGTGCGCCAATTGTTTGAAGGGAGAGTAGCTATTAAGTTCTTTCACTCCAGCTGACCCCCACCTCCCTCCTTCCCCCCCTAGGGCCCCACCTCCCACCCCCTGGGCCCCCCACCCCACCCCGGACCAAACACGCATCAGTATCTGTCCAGCTGTGTGAGTGACAACATTGCTGATGTGGAAGTGAAGTGCAGGCAATTACAGTGCCTTTTACCTGCCTCAGTGAACACAGAGTGGGTGTTTATCATATGTGCAGTGTTCATATATGTTTATAGTATTATTATAAGAATGAGGTTGGCATTTGGTAATGGTGTGTGAGCGAAAAATAGTGATTACAACACCGCTGATATGGCAGTGAAGTGCGGGCAATTACAGTGCCTTTTACCTGCCTCAGTGAACACAGAGTGGGTGTTTATCGTATGTGCAGTGTTCATATATGTTTATAGTATTATTATCAGAATGAGGTTGGCATTTGGTAATGGTGTGTGAGCGAAAAATAGTGATTACAACACCGCTGATATGGCAGTGAAGTGCGGGCAATTACAGTGCCTTTTACCTGCCTCAGTGAACACAGAGTGGGTGTTTATCGTATGTGCAGTGTTCATATATGTTTATAGTATTATTATCAGAATGAGGTTGGCATTTGGCAATGGTGTGTGAGTGAAAAATAGTGATTACAACACCGCTGATATGGCAGTGAAGTGCGGGTAATTACAGTGCCTTTTACCTGCCTCAGTGAACACAGAGTGGGTGTTTATCGTATGTGCAGTGTTCATATATGTTTATAGTATTATTATCAGAATGAGATTGGCATTTGGTAATGGTGTATGAGCGAAGGTAATAGTGTGTGAGCGAAAAAGTGATTTTAGATCGCTCACTTCTAATGGCACTGCCCATCCAGTGATAGTCAACGAAATCATGAAACCTACATCATTGCAAAGCCGAAGGTTAGTACTTTCTAATGGTACCTTATTTTTTGCTCTAGATTTATTGTGCAGAGTCATAAAGGTTTAAAGTTTGTTTACATTTTGGTCAAAACCCCCGCGGGAGAGGACAGTCGGGGCAAAACAATGCCCGCGGTTAAAGGGTTAATAGTGTTATATTAGTCTTAACCGTAGAATACCAGTAATTTGAAAGAGAGGGAGCTTCACCAGCCATGGCTCAAGGACCCAAGGCCTGTCAAGCTGCAACGGCCATGGTTATTGTGCTCTTCTCTTCTCACTAATTTGGCCTAAAATTACAATCTCCATCTTTAATACTGAGCTGTAGCAATATTCACTATACAGTACTCAGTTTTTTTTAATCAAGGCGAAGATTCACTTGACAGGTTGGTGATTATTGGTTGAATGCAACATTACATCATAGTCTAGCATTATTAACTGACAATAGATATCTGAGGGGGAAATTTGGGTTAGTAAATATTTTTTTGAACATGTTGCATTCAGCTGATCATCACCAACCTGTCAAGTGCATTTTTGCCTCAATAAAAAAAACAGGGTATAGAATATACAAATCATAAAGTATCGTGGGAAGGATGTTGAGCCATAGTATAGTCTGCCACTGGGCTGTGAAGTAAGCTGCAATAGGACAAAAATCTGGTCAAATTTAGAGTACAAGTAGGTCCCGTTATACGACCACTCGATGTATGAGAAATCGATGATACGACCTTGGTAAATTAGAGACTATTTTTAATACGATCTTGAAAACCCAATAATATGACGTACAGTCTGGGGGTGAGGTGGGAGGATTCTAACTCAGTCATCCCAGCAAATGCAGTCACTGCTGTTTTTTCTCAACCTCGGAGAGAAATAGCGGGACTGCTCAGCTGCAGCGTTGCCAGACATGCGACATGCGATAGCATCTATCTATCTATCTATAACCCGATGCCCTAATCCCGCAAAGGGTGGCTGCAGACAAAATGCCTCCAAATTGCTCTGTCACCCTCCGTTTGACTACCCTCCCCCCAACTCACTCTCCTCTCCCTTATATACCTCTCAACTCCATCCCTCCACCTCATCCTCGGTCTACCCCTCCCTCTCCCTCCCTCCACCTCACCTACATACACCCTCTAAGTCAGTCGTTCATTCTCCATTCTCTCCACATGCCCAAACCTCCTCAGTGTATTTCTGCTAATCTTCTCAACCACATCCACATGCACCCCACAACGTTCCTTCACTTCTTCATTCTTCAACCTTTCCCTCCATGTCACTCCACATGCTCCTCTCAAGTAACTCATTTCCACTGCTCTCACTCTTGACTTGTTCCCCTCTTGCAAGGTCCACGCCTCGCTTCCATACTTCAGGGTAGGGATCACAATACTATCATGCAGTGACTTCATAACTTCCATACGCACCTCCCTATTTCTCATCACTGCTTTCAGTGTACCAACAACCTTCCTTCCCTGCTGTACCCTTTCATGCACTTCATCCCCCAAAGTTCCATCCTTACTCATAACACTACCCAAGTACTTGAATGCACTCACATTCTCCGTATCCTCACCATCCAACCTCACTGTACATTCTGTGACTTCATTCCTCTCAAACACCATAACTTTACTTTTGTTTACATTAACTTTCAGCTTCCTCCTCCAACACACTGTCCCAAATTCATTCACCAAACCTTGCAACTCCCATTCATCTTCACTCAACAATACTGTATCCTCAGCAAACAGCAGCATCGGAATCTTCCAAATCTCACGCTCATTCATTAGAGCCACCCCAACATCCACTGCCCTACCTTGCACCTCCTTTACAACCCCATCCATGCATGCGATAATGTGATCGATCTATCTATCTATAGCCCGACGCCCTACTCTCGCAAAGGGTGGCCGCAGACAAAACGCCTCCAAGGAGCTCTGTCACCCACCATTTGACTACCCTCCCCCCAACTCACCCCTTCCTCCTTCATATACCTCTCAACTCCATCCCTCCACCTCATCCTCGGTCTACCCGTCCCTCTCCCTCCCTCCACCTTGCCTACATACGCCCTCATAGTCAGTCTTTCATTCTCCATTCTCTTCACACGTCCAAACCACCTCGGTGTATTTCTCCTAATCTTCTCAGCCACATCCACATCCACATCCACCTCACAACGTTCCTTCACTTCTTCATTCGTCAACCTGCCCCTCCATGTCACTCCACATGCTCCTCTCAAGTAACTCATTTCCACTGCTCTCACTCTTGACTTGTTCTCCTCTTGCAAGGTCCACGCCTCGCTTCCATACGTCAGGGTAGGGATCACAATACTATCGTGCAGTTACTTCTTAACCTCCATACTCACCTCCCTATTTCTCATCACTGCTTTCAATGTACCAACAACCTTCCTTCCCTGCTGTACCCTTTCACGCACTTCATCCCCCAAAATTCCATCCTTACTCATCACACTACCCAAGTACTTGAATGCACTCACATTCTCCATATCCTCACCATCCAACCTCACTGCACACTGTGACTTCATTCCTCTCAAACACCATAACTTTACTTTTGTTTACATTAACTTTCAGATTCCTCCTCCTACACACTGTCCCAAATTCATTCACCAAACCTTCCAACTCCAGTTCATCTTCACTCAACAATACTGTATCATCAGCAAGCAGCAACACCGGAATCTTCCAAATCTCACCCTCATTCATTAGAGCCACCCCCACATCCACTGCCCTACCTTGCACCTCCTTTACAACCCCATCCATGTATAGATTAAACAGCCATGGAGACATCACACAACCCTGTTTCAGTCCTACATTGAGATTAAAGTACTCACTCAGCTCACCATCCACTCGCACCATAGTCCTAGCTCCCTCGTACATACTCGTCACAGCACTCAACAACTTCCCCTCCACTCCATATATTCTTAATACCTTCCACATACCTTGCCTATCTAATCTGTCATAAGCTTTCTCCAGGTCCATGAAGGCAGCATACACTTTCCTTCCCTTCTCTAGATACTTCTCCACTAAACATCTTAGAACAAATATCTGATCTACACATCCTTTTCCCTTCCTAAATCCCCCTTGTTCTTCTCCAACTAGCTCCTCTGTCGTATGCCTAACCCTATCAATGAGTATTCTACCATATATTTTACCAGTCACATAAGAAGGCAAATACCCCTATGGATACCACATACTTCTCTCTCTCCTTTTCCTTTGTATAAAGGAACAATTATACCTGATTTCCAGTCCTCTGGAACCCTTCCCTCTTCCCAATCCAATCTACACAACTTCCATATCCACTCCACAACAATCTCACCCCCATACCTAAGCATTTCACCACACACTCCATCAATTCCTGGGGCCTTTCCCAGCTTAATGCAATAACTTTCATAATTTCATAATCTGGAAAATTAATCGGGGATTGCAAAATTAACAAGTCCTCTGTAAGAGTAGCTCAACAGTAGGATTTAGTAACTCTTACAGTAACCAGTATTATATATATACCCGGTATATATATATATATATTTTTTTTTTAATGTGAGGAAGAAGGAACCAAAGGCATTTGGTTGGTACTTAACAGTTAAACAAATTCAGTAACATTAATTAATCACTCTACATATAGATACAGTATATTAATTCCACAGTAATTACTGATTTGTGTGAAGAAATGCCTTTGTTTACGAGAGCGATAATTTTAATCAAAAACCGATAATTTTAACTTGCCGGGTATGTTAATATGGGTTTGGGAATCTGGCAACGCTGCTTAGCTGACGACTGCCAGGCCAGCTTCCCACCTCCAACACAACATTACCACGTATAGATGAGTGTTATGCATGTTTTATGTTTAATTAATGTGCAGTCATGTTATTTGCATACTATTTATTTACTCTTTCAGGTTGCTTTCTCTACAGTTCAGTAATGTACTGTAGATATGTTTGTTGCATTTGGTATCATATATTATTGCCTGAAAACTTACCTTTGATGGGGCCCTTGAGCCCAACCGATATTTTACCAATATTTATGTGTGTCATTATACAGTAATCCCTCTAATATCCGAACGCCCAATATCCGAACATCATCACTAACCGGACATGATCGTCCCGGGATCCAATATTCCCAAAATGGGCCAAAAACCGCAAAAAAAATCGAAAAAAATCTGACTTTTTTTTTTTTTTCCCCCTCCCGTAATTTGAAATTGCCACGTGGCGCCGAACAGCTGTTACACCACGGTCCCTTCACCCCTTCCTTCCTCCCTCTCCCCCCTCCCCTGTCAGGGTTGCCATTTGGTATTTTTCATTACCAAATGTGGGCCAATTTGGTAATAAAAAATTCATTTGGTAATGAATCAGAATTATGCATTACCAAATGGATTTTTCACATGTATAAGATACACAGGATGGAGATGGATTGTTTGCTCTCTGATTAATCTGCTACCCTACATAGTGTGAAAATAATCAACATGGTGTTAATTACAAGGAGTGATTACATGTATTTCCACTTGTATTTATAATTAGTGAAGAATAAATGCTAGCTTTACGAATTTGGTAATGAAAAGTTAAATTTGGTAATGAAAGTTGAGGAGATTAGTAATGTGGCCATTGCGATCTGGCAACTCTGTTACCCCGCCATCATCAACAGTCACAGCCAAACTCCGATCGAGAGCAGATGCTTATAGCAGTGCAAGCCACAGGTGCTTGTTTTTTGTGAATAAACTGCAATACCACGCCACTAGAACACACGGGAATTTACAGTGTTGTGCAGTGTTAAGAAATTAGAATTTAGAGTGCAGAGGATTAACTGTGGACTGCAAACGGGCGGTTCAAACCAGTCCAGGAGCCAGGGACTTGTAAGTACCCAGAATGTTTAATATTGTATAAACTCACCTCTAAAACCTCATTTCATGGTTCTTTTGCATTTATTTCAGTATATTATGTCCCTTATTGGTGTGATTTGGGTCTTAAATAGGTGCAGTGCATGTCCAGAGGGAGTTGTATAGGTGTTTTTCTGAGTTAGGGTCCATAAGTACAAGTCCAGGAGGCTGGGGCCCAATATCCGGACAGGATCACTATCCGGACATGCCTTTGGCTCTGTTACATCGGATATTGGAGGGATTACTTGTACGACTATGCCAAATGGAACCTAACTGCTCGTATCTTCGGGACCTCCCTGTACAGGCATACCCCGGTTTGACCCTGGATAGGTAACCTTCTGATACAGTCCTTATTCAGGTAACCTGGGGTGGAATCAACCCCATAAAGGAAAAAAAAAAATAATAGTAATTGTATATTTATTGTTGTAACGGCCATACCACATTGAGTACACCGCTTCCTGACTGATCAGTGAAGTTAAGCAACGTTGGGTCTGGTTAGTACTTGGATGGGTGACCGCCTGGGAACACCAGATGCTTTTGGCATCCCTACGTGAAGTGGGGTTGGTGGAGGATTAGTGCCCCTCTCTGTAAAACAATTAACTCTAAGCCCTTGGCCACCCCGTTTGGGATACATGGCGTCTGGCAATGAATAAAATGAATGATGAAAAAAAAAATACAAGAATAAACCTTGAACTTAGTATGTTATGTTAATACTAGACCTTTTATGAAAATTATAATTATACTGTTTTTTTTTTTTTAATTAATAAAAAAAAAACTTTTTAGAAAAAAATAATCATTTTAAATTCTGAGATTACTGTGAAGGAGCTGAGGTACATCCCATCCCTGTAGCAGCACAGACAGGTGAAGATAGGGAACTCTGTAGCCCGCACCACAATCACCAAGGATGCACAGTAAGGTTTAGAAAGGAAGCCAAAAAATACCTAAAATCACTTGTAATTTTTACATTTTTTTAAATGGGCATATACGGTATATGCCATTTTTTATGCCCCATGAAACATCGTTGTATGTGGATGAAACATACCTTTTGATGTCTGCAATACATTGCAAAGCAGAAAATGTTAATAAATTGCTCTTACCTTTGCTTACTGACAATCGAGGCAGGTGAGTGTGGAGTGGTCGATGCACACAGGACAGTTTCAGGCTGTGCACCTCTTCTTGGTCGGTACTGGGGCACCAACATTTCTGACTCAGTAATCAATTGTCACTTTCAGGTTTTGTATCACTAAAAGAAAAACGTATGTAGTCACAAATGAAAATGCATGGTGAGTGTAAGAAGTCACTATTTTGGTAACCAGGGGTAGTTTCCACCCCACAATGCGCTTTGGGGCCCCATATCTCACCTAGTTATGGAGAGCACAACTTAACACACCCTCCCTCACAGAGGTCTTCACAAACACTGCAGCTACTGGGAAGAGCTTGCATGTGTGCAGTGTGGTGTAGGTCTGACAAGCAAAAACTGGATTTGCCGGGGTGGAAAATACCCCAGGTTACCTATCCAGTATTAACAATGTAACTGGTTAGGTAAAACCCGTCGTTAGGCGAGGTATCGTATGTTGGGGTACTTTTAACGTGTAAAGCAATGTGCGAGTGTTTACCAGCCTTGGAATTTCCCCCAAACCAAGACCAGATCCCACCCAAATGAGCCTCCAAACAAGTTTAATCTAAATGACATAACAGCTGTCAAGGAAACTAACCTAAGCTTAACATCTGTAAATAACTCACCAAATCCAACAAATAAAATCTGAAAATTGTCAAATGTAAGTCTGGAAAAAATCAAACTTAGTAAACTGTACTCCAAAATGACAATGTTCACCCCACCAATGTCTAAAACACATTTATCTAAGTCTAAAAACAGTTATATATCAACCTAAACACACAATTTTAGTCTAAAATTGGTAAAACAAAAAATCAAAACTCATCGTTAAACTGGAGTTTGGCCATCGTTAGGCGGGGTATGGTGGTATTTCTGCCCTCATCGTTAAGCTGGGGTTGCTCATTTTGGGGTATTGTATGTTGAGGTATTACTGTGAAAACGATAGCGTCGCGGTGCAGGAGCTAAAATTTCATTGTTCAAGCTCACCCTATGGCAGACATAATGGTATAAGCAGCGAGCATGACATCCAAAACCCAGTACCTGTATTGTTATATTTGAAGGTTAACCCTGGATAGGCGTAGGTCTTTTTTAGTAACACCACAGGTATACCTGGGTATTATTCATCTGGCCATGGAAGAAAAATTTAAAAATTGTTCTAATCAATATTTATTCATGAAACTTGGTATGAGTGTGAAAGAACCTCTCATGTTCACACTGCTAGACGTATTAAAGAAAGTTTAATGAGAGGCAGTAATGTGAAAAAAAAAATCAAGAGATAATATTTTTGAGGAAAAAAAAAAAAAAAAAAAAAAAAATCAAGAGGTTATAGCCAAAAATATACAAGAGTAAAAACTTTTTTGCCCTTATTTTATGCTCCTTGCCTGCATCCTCAGCACTTCCCAAATACAGGCTGCTAGCTCCAAAAAAGCCATAAGCAGCAAAAAATGCTACTGTACTCACACAATAGGCATAGCCGGGTGCAAATCACCAGACCACTGTAAACAGTATATGAAGACCGAGGTGTAGAGTGTCACCCACCCACCCAACACCAAGTCTCAACACACAGTGCAGCAGCTGAGAGAGAGAATGTTTTGGAGACAAAGGAACCATTTGTATAAAACAGTGTTGCATTATCACCGGGTGAATTTCACCCAGGTGTGCCTATCTGGGGTTACTGAAATAATACTCGCCATAACCTTTTCTTCCTCCTTTGACACAAAATTTCATGGCAGCTTCACAGTACAATGACTATGATTCTTATTAGTTTTTTTTTTTTTTTAATACAGAAAGTGAGAAGTTTTGATGCTAGGGGTAGGGTAGTGAGAGGTAGACTTAAATAGGCCTGGGAGGAGGTCATTGAGTGTGACCTCAGGGATAAGGGACTGAATAGGGAAGCTGCCAGAGATCGAGCAACTTGGAGATTTGCCGTTAGGTGACCAAGGCCGACACGTGCAAGCGCGTTGGAGCCTTCAAAAACGATGCGAAACGATGACCATTTATACAGTACAGATATAGATTTTATATGGGGTTATCCCCTTTTGAAAGTTTTGAGGTGCTGTATTACCATCCATCAGCTTGTCACCTTCCATTGCCCCCATGGCTGCTGTGTCAGATTATTTAAAGTGGAGAAGAGAGAGAAATTGAGGAGATGGAAGGAGCACTTTGAGGATTTGTTGAATGTAGAGAGTGAGAGCAGTGTGAGTATAAGTGGTTGGGGAATGGCTGGGAGAAGAAGAGATGAGAGGAGGGAGGAAGAGATCAGTAGGTCGGAAGTAGTGGAAGCGATGAAGAAGATTAAGCTGGGAAAGGCCCCAGGAATTGATGGAGTGTGTGGTGAAATGCTTAGGTATGGGGGTGAGATTGTTGTGGAGTGGATATGGAAGTTGTGTAGATTGGCTTGGGAAGAGGGAAGGGTTCCAGAGGACTGGAAATCAGGTACAATTGTTCCTCTGTACAAAGGAAAAGGGGAGAGAGAAGTATGTGGTAACCATAGGGGTATTTGCCTTCTTAGTGTGACTGGTAAAATATATGGTAGAATACTCATTGATAGGGTTAGGCATATGACAGAGGAGCTAGTTGGAGAAGAACAAGGGGGATTTAGGAAGGGAAAAGGGTGTGTAGATCAGATATTTGTTCTAAGATGTTTAGTGGAGAAGTATCTAGAGAAGGGAAGGAAAGTGTATGCTGCCTTCATGGACTTGGAGAAAGCTTATGACAGAATAGATAGGCAAGGTATGTGGAAGGTATTAAGAATATATGGAGTGGAGGGGAAATTGTTGAGTGCTGTGAAGAGTATGTACGAGGGAGCTAGGGCTACGGTGCTAGTGGATGGTGAGCTGAGTGAGTTCTTTGATCTCAATGTGGGACTGAAACAGGGTTGTGTAATGTCTCCATGGCTGTTTAATATATATATGGATGGGGTTGTAAAGGAGGTACAAGGTAGGGCAGTGGATGAGGGGGTGGCCCTAATGAATGAGGGTGAGATTTGGAAGCTTCCGGTGTTGCTGTTTGCTGATGATACAGTATTGTTGAGTGAAGATGAATGGGAGTTGCAAGGTTTGGTGAACGAATTTGGGACAGTGTGTAGGAGGAGGAAGCTGAAAGTTAATGTAAACAAAAGTAAAGTTATGGTGTTTGAGAGGAATGAAGTCACAGAGTGTGCAGTGAGGTTGGATGGTGAGGATATGGAGAATGTGAGTGCATTCAAGTACTTGGGTAGTGTGATGAGTAAGGATGGAACTTTGGGGGATGAAGTACGTGAAAGGGTACAGCAGGGAAGGAAGGTTGTTGGTACACTGAAAGCAGTGATGAGAAATAGGGAGGTGAGTATGGAAGTTAAGAAGTCACTGCATGATGGTATTGTGATCCCTACCCTGACGTATGGAAGCGAGGCGTGGACATTGCAAGAGGGGAACAAGTCAAGAGTGAGAGCAGTGGAAATGAGTTACTTGAGAGGAGCATGTGGAGTGACGTGGAGGGACAGGTTGACGAATGAAGAAGTGAAGGAACGTTGTGGGGTAGATGTGGATGTGGTTGAAAAGATTAAGAGAAATACACTGAGGTGGTTTGGACATGTGGAGAGAATGGAGAATGAAAGACTGACTAAGAGGGTGTATGTAGGTGAGGTGGAGGGAGGGAGAGGGAGGGGTAGACCGAGGATGAGGTGGAGGGATGGAGTTGAGAGGTATATGAGGGAGGGGGGGGTGAGTTGGGGGGAGGGGAGTCAAATGGTGGGTGACAGAGTGACTTGGAGGCGTTTTGTCTGCGGCCACCCTTTGCGGGATTAGGGCGTCGGGCTATAGATAGATAGATAGATAGAATGTATATATAAAATCATTAAAGTAATTTTTTTAGCTGAATAAAATAGAGGCAGCAAGACTAAACTAGACTTAGGAATCATGGGGGTTGATAACTAAACTATAATGACCATCCCACCCCAAAGCATTAGGTTTCTGTTTTACTGTAACCCTCCTCCCACAGATGTTAAAATATGTAACCCTCTTACCCATACAATTTATATTTATTGCATCTGCCCTCCCCAGAGACTAACTTTTATTTTTTATTATTGCTGGTGGTGAGTTAGTGTCAAGTTTGTTCAAGACTGGTACGTGTGTGTAGTCGAAAGCAGGTTACACCAAGAATATCGGTGATGTTACACATTAGTCTTTTCTATATGATTATGTACAGTATATTAGCCAGATTTCGGTCTTGCTCAGCTCTTAATACTAATAATGATGCTAATTATGAGAGTTTTTGGATGCTGGACTATAGCTTTTAAAGATACAAAGACGGGCTGTATACACACTATTTTCTGCATATACTGAGCCAGTAAGTTCTTTGATGAAGCTAATGTATTTGAATAATACATTGCATATGCTGGGGTACAGGACAATAATATATTTTTCACCTTAAGACTTTCTGAAGGTTTGCTTGATTTTTGGACAGGCAGTTCTTATCTTTGGTAAATGTTTAATTAAATCTTGTTTTTTAACGGACTTGTTAAATTTGACTGATTTATGAAGGCTGCAACATGCTTGTATGCCTCTGCCATGGTCATGATGAAGAATTATGCTGTATTGTGAAAGAATTGGCTGGATTTTTGAAAGCCAGTCTTATAGGTCCCTTAAAAAAAAAAAAAATAAATAAAAAAATAATTATAATGCACAATAGTTGTTACAGTACAACAGCATTATGGAAAGAAATTTTTTTTGAAGACTTTTTTAGTAGCTACAGTAATCTTAAAATATTTGTGATCGGAAAGTATTATTAATCTTAATCTTGTCAAAATTCTTCACCAAATGTCATTGGTAATTAGTACATTCTAAAAATGCATAAATTGAATAAATAGGTAAATTTAAGGAAATTATCTTGTACAAGGGTGTTCATAAGAGCCATTATAAACTTGAAGACTTAAAATGTGTAATGGAAAGTCTTTGGAGAAAAATATGGTAGTTCCTGTAACCTGCACATAGCATGAATTGAGTGAGTGAAGATGGTCATTTAATTGAAGATGAATGTAATATTGCTACATGCTGGTCAAATAAGACAAAGGTAGTATATCACATCTGGCTTCTGATTGCGATTGTATTAAATTTAATGCTTGTCCATCTTCGCCTTCTCAATTGTATGTATTCCCCCCACCCCTCCCCCAAGGATTTAAATGCATGAGGCAAGGCATTTTCACACAGGCATTCACATGTACTTTGGTAAACTCATATAAATGACCTCATACAATACTGTACATACCGGTGCTCTGAAATCAGAACTGCTTGGATTTTAAGGATTAATGGAAAATTGTTTAGAAATGTATAACTACTAGGCTATAGGAATGGAAGAGTGTATAGTACTGTTAACCTGGGAACTGTGACTCCGTTGATCAGTCTTCAGTTCATTGCTTTGGTGTGAGTGAAGTACTTGAATTGGTGGCAGTGGTTTGTATTGGTCACTCTCCCTGCTTCAGATCTCTTCCCTCTCCTTCCCCTCATTGGTGCAGTCCTCTTTGAACATCAGACTTTACTCCCATATACTGTTGCAGATAAAACTACAAATTGGCACAAACGCTCACTACATAATTTCATGCTAGAAACCTTACTTCCTAATGCAGCAGTTTAGAGATAAACAGTAATTTATCGCATGTCTACCCAGTACAGTATTATAATGCATTGTATGAGGACAAGGGATACGAGATCCAGTATTGCATGAAGAAATACAATTACATAGGAGGTGCTTGGAAATGATATTTAATTTTAGTTTGTGCTGTTTAAGTTCTGGATTTGAAACTTTTAATGCAAGACAACTGTACCAAGCTAAATTTGGTGGCATGACAGTGTGGATGAGGTAAACACAAGTGATGGAAATATTAAAATAGCAAGTAATGTTTCTGTAAATATAAAGCATATGAATCTTAATCACATTTATCATCCTGCATAAAATTACTGACTGGTCCCACGTCAATATTTAGTAGAAGCCTTTGGTACAAACTTCAGTCTTGCTGCCATGAGTTGTCACAAATAAATATTGCCAGTAAAAGTCACTAGTAAAATGTTGTGATGGCAAGAAGCAGTTGTACTGAAGGTGTATTACAAGTTTTCCAGGTTTTTTACTAATGGTAATTTGAAAAGCTTATGTAACAATGTAGCCATCACTTAACCTGAAGTAAGTAACATGCAGTTTTAAGTAAAATGTGGTGGTTACCTATAAGCACACTACCGGTAAAATTTTGGAGTTAAAATTTCTAAGCAGAAATGACTGCATTGACGAGACTAGTAAATTGGGAAATACAAAAAAGTTAACACTGAATATATAACAAGGCACTAGAACCACCTGATATCAGTGCCAGTACATGAAGGCATCCCTCACCTACAACATGTCAGTATAAAAATGATATACACTATAATGTTAAGGTCTAATATGCAGAACAATTCACTAAGTTAAAAGTGCAGTGAAGCCTTCTATGCCATTTAAAATACCTTTGAGGGGCAGTAGGGTGACTTCCAACTTGAGGGGAGCACACTGGACTGCCAACTGCTGTTATGTAGGCTTAAACTTATCAATCTGATGATGGTTTTTGTACTTCATTCCTGCTGCCACCAGACAATTGTATTCACTAGCTATATAGGTGACTTTCACAGCTGGAGGAGTTGGATAATAGCCTCCTTAGCCTCTTCACTACTAGTCTGCCCTGAGTTCAGTAAAAATATGGCAATAGCAAGATTGAAATGCTAATTGTCATTAGACTAAAGGAGTTTTTGTGTGTTGGATGCTGGTTTTTGCTTCTAGTTAAGTGCATTATAAATTGTAATGGGTTATTATCAAGGTGTACAAAGCTGCCTGTGCCACCTTGAATATGGCTGTATGTTTTGCTAGACATTTAATCCCTGAATACATCTAGATTAGGTGGAACAACACTTGGTAATGTTGTAGTTTAAATGCTGACAGTGGAAGCTTTTAAGATTACTTTGGTATCCTGTAATGTTCATTTAAGTTCAAGCAACTGTAGTAGTATGTTTTCACCACTTCTTGCCCTCCCAACAGGCCAAACTTCAGCTGTAGATGATGGGCGTGGAGCTGCAGGCTGAAGTCAGAAGAAGGCAAGTCAAATGAAATGATGGAGTAGACACCGAACCTACCAAACGAAAGACATCAGTTCTCTTCTGTCATGTTGATATTGTTCAATTATAAGTACAGTCAACCAAAAAAACAAAAAACAAAAAAACATTATTGGCCATCTTACCCCACGTATCATTCTCAGACAAACACGGATGAAGCATTGTGATTTGGTGCATCGTGTAATTGTATTTGCAAACACTGGCCGTGGGACTCTCATCTTAAATCTGACTCTCATCTTGAATGTGGGGACCAACTGCCTAGCCCCGGGCTCCTACGCTTCTCATGCGGCAATATAGGATTGGATGATGGATGAATGGTAATTATTACACCTCTTAATAACATAAACCGCCACATATTGGATGGTATATTGTTTGAGGCAATGTGTTAATAGATTCATGTTCATCCTGCAAAACTCGCTTATTTTCACAAATATTGATCCCCAGGTGTGCCCTACTTTTTTTTTTTTTGGTTGACCTTACAGCTGAAGAAATTTGTGGAATTTGTAAACTACTTTATTTAGTGTTCAGAGGTTTAAATATTCTTTTTATAAATCTATGGCTGCCCCTGCAAGTCACCTACTGTCTCCCCAGGTTATTGTAATTACTATTCCTGTATTATTACTTGGCCTGTTTCAGTGGACATTTTCAGTGTTCACACTTTTGTACAGTCACCCCAAGAAGTGATGGAAGAGTTTCAGATTGCTTCAGACACTGCACTGATATGCATTTTGCGAAAACTTAGTGAATACGAGGTATAAAAAAAAAAAAAAAAAAAAAAATGTACATCATGTCATGTCGAAGAGAGAGAGAGAGAGAGAGAGAAAAAAAAAACAGTATATCACGCTAAGAATCATGAGAAATGAATAACATGAGGCAGTGATATACTGTATTAGAAGCTAACCTGTAACATACGTTTTCCCAGTCTGAATGTGTAATGTATTACTCCACGCGTGTTGCACAGTATATCCCGTTGCTCGTGTTTACGCCCCAGGATTTAAAATCTGGTTGTCTAGTTTTGAAGGCCAACCTAGGAAAATCCCAATGAATGCAGTACGCTATTTGCTTTTCAAATGCGATGGTGATGATATAGGAACAGTAAAGATGCCGCAAAAATTAAATAATTATTAGTAACGATACCCTACCCAAAACTGTAGCAAGACCTTTTCAGCCTCTTATTCCTTTCCTCCTCCTAGCATGTAATATATGTAGTTATCTACTTTATTCCCCACTGATGCAAAATAATTAGGTATGACAGATTATACCTTTTTCTCTTACACTAGATAGTAAAGAGGACTAAAACATGGGCTTACAAACTCGTACAGTGTAAAAGCACATACTTGTTCGATCTTTTAGTCTGGAATATCTTTCTTCTTAAATAAACCACTATGTCCTGTGTAACCGAAAATGCTGATTTAGAAGTTTTGAACTCATTGATGTGTTTATTGCATTTTATTACTCTTGCCAGTCGTTCAGGCACCGAGGATACTAGACTATGACACAAGTTTGCATTCTCCATGGAGCTCCAACTCATGGCATATTTGCGAGGTTCTTTTATATTTCATTCACTGATAGTTCTTAGGATTATACTAAGTCTTCCACAGATTTTTCTTAGTGGAAAAATGGCTAAATGTGGTGTAATAGTTGTGAGTAAAAGTTGTCTTCATATGTGCTTGTTGATCGAACCATTTAAAATCGCCTACCAGCTTACGCCGCATTCCTGCTTTCTGCTGTCATCCATGAAGACAACAAAAACGAAAATAAATGACTTGATTATCCGCTAATATTCTATAGGTAAATATCTTAAAAACAAAAATGACAGATTTTCATTGTTTACTGAAGGCCTTTTCTTTTCAGTCTTACACTACCAACAATAATTGCTTACTGCCATACTAGAATTAAACTCCACAACTTATTTCCGACTGTCCTTGAGCAATTAGTTCCATTTAGGAGTTCTTATTATCGGAACTAACAAACTGTTTCCTACAGTTTTAAAATGTATGAGTACTTTGCCATTTACTTACTGTTTTCTATTACAATATGACATAATAGGTGTTATCTTGCAAAGATATAAGGAAGAGTATTATGCATTATCACTGACTGAAACCTTCTGAATACTCCGCTATCACTTTTTCGGCCGACTGTACCTGTTTCTGATCCATAGCTCAAGCCATCACTAACTGGGTTAAAAGTCTAGAGCAGCATTTCTTAACCTTGGGTGCTAACACCCCCAGGGGTGCTAAAATCAATTTTAGGGGGTGCTGGAAAATGCTGCATTATTGTTTTTCTCATTGGTTTTGCCTAGTATTGGCTTTTTTTTTTTTTTTTTTTTTTTTTTTTTTTTTTTTAGCATAAAATGTTAAGCAGTGCTTCACTTTAACCCTGCAGCAGTGTAGGAACTGTAGTCCCAGTACCTAGATGTAAAGGGGTGCTGCCTGGACTGAGATCTTATTACGGGGTGCTGAGGTCGGAAAAGGTTAAGAAACGCTGGTCTAGAGGATTATTAATATTTTCATTATTATTGTTGTTGTTGTTGTATAACCATGAGAACAAAGAAGTGAGATGTGGAAATGGGGTTTGAGAGGAATGTGTGTGTGAAATTTTTTGAATGGATAGGAGGAGAAATACAGTAATAGGATAAGAGCAGCACCTGTTACATCAAATCAAAACATGCAGTTGACACTATTCTGAACTTCGCCAGCTAACTTTGATTATTCATTATACAAACTAAATTACCTAAATATTACCAAATATATCGGTTTAGTTTATCGCTCCCCCAATGCTTCTTCAGAACCCAGCGTATTTGACTCCATGTCCACATAGTTGACCACCTTAACTTCACCCTTAACACTGAACGTACCATATTAGGCGATTTTAACATCCATAAGGTAGAATGGTTATTGCATTCTGCCAGGACTGACGATACTGGTTTAGTGTGAGCTGTTTGTAGAATTGTTTAATCTTGCAACTGGTAACACAACCCACCAGAATACCAGGTGATCCTGATGATGGTGGCTGTCTCTTGGATCTATTCCTGACAAATAACTCAGATCAGTATAGGATAGAAGTACTGTCACACTTGGATCCTCTAACCACAGTCGCATCAAAACCTCATTAGTTAGTCAACCCAAACCTCCCAGTTCTGAACCAGTCAGGGTGACCAGATGGCCATTTGTTAGGGTGGATTGAGATGGATTTATATATTATCTTGCTGATATTCTATGGTAGTCTTTTTTCTCCAGTGACATCAGTTCTACCCAGTCCCACAGTAATGACTTAATACATGCTGGTATGGAATTGTTCATACCCAGTCAACAATTTACTAAAAGATCGGACTCCCTAAAATGATTTGACAGCAGTTGTGCCAGAGCAGCAACCCAAAAGTCTCTATCTATCTATATCTATAGCCGGACGCCCTAATCCCGCAAAGGCATATAAATTTTACTTTAAAAAAAAATCTGAATCCTGCAATCATTTTAAAATTGCAAGAAACCATGCAAAAGCAGTAATAAATCTTGCTAAATCAGACTTTCTTCACAGCCAAGTATCCAAACTATGAAATAATTCTAATGACAGTAGAATATTCTGGTCATCCCTCAATTCTTTCAGTAACTCTTAACAAGTCATCACCCATTCCCTCACTAAAATCTTCAGATGGAAACATAAATGACCCTTTTAAAAGTGAACATCCTTGCTAGTACAGTTGCCATAAATTCTACATTGGAGGAAGTTAGAACATCCCTGTACTACAACTTCCAAGTCTTTAAAAGCTGCTCCAAGTAAGATGCAAACCAGATACATAAGATCCATCCCAGACAATTTACCAACCAACAAAGCTCCAGGTTCAGATAGAATTCCTCCAGTAGTTTTGAAAATGTGTTCCCCAGAACTTGCTCCTGTTCGAGCTAAATTATTCAGACTTTACATCTGTATTGTTTCAATTCATAATTCTTGGAAAGAAGCCAATATCCACACAATCCCAAAGAAAGAAGTTCCTCTGCTTTCAGACCAATAACTATCACATCTCTTGGTAAAGTATTTGTGATTGTAATAAGCATATTGTTAAACATCTTGAATCCATCAGCTTAGTGACAGACTATGGTTTTTGCCATGAATAGATCCACCGTTGATATACTCAGTCTCTTGGCTCATACCATCCATCAGTCAATGACCAGCATGGAGAAACCCATGCAGTAGCCCCTGATGTTCCTAAAGCTTTTGACAGTGTGGCATTATTCCTTGGAATCCAAACTTCCCCTTCTATGGCCTATCATCTCTTGGTCAACTGATTTCATAATATCTTGGTAACAAAGGTAACAGGAGATGTATATTCCAATTTCCACCCAGTTAATGCTGGGGTGCCATAAGGATCAGCCCTGACTCCAACCTTACTGCTAATTCATATTAATGATTTATCCATCACCCATAATTCCAGTCACTCATATGCATATGATTCAACACTTCCCAACACCTATTCACAAAGTTTGTCTTAGCTCAGTACAGCAATCTTCATAAATCAAGACTTAAACAAGATCACTGAATGAGGACAAAATAACATTGTCTCGCTTAATGCTAGGAAAACCAAATGCATGCAGTGTACTAATAGACAGATATTGCCGGATTCCTATAACCCTCAGTGCTACTGATAATCTAATCTCTAAAAGGATTGAAATTCTCTGTTACGAGTAAAGACCCTCAGCTGTACCTCTCCTACACTTGCTAAAACTGTTTCAGAGTAACCTGAATTATTGTACAGAATCCACAGCTATTTCACTGACCAGCAGTTTGCTGTAATTTACAAGTCATGTGTACTGTCAGCTGGAATATTGCTCACTTTGTGGAATGGAGAGGCACTAAAACTGGACAAAATTCAGAATAAAGCTGTAAGAATTATCAATAACCCTGCAGTCAAATGAACTGCCTCCCCTACAAGTAAAATAGGAATGTTTCCTCCGGTACGTTATTTTAGATACTTTTATGACATGCTCGAACGCCTTCCCCTGTGCTACACTGGCTTCTGGTACATCTCGTGACTGGATTGTCACACTGTCATATTGCAGAACTGGCTATCAGATTTCTTTTATTCTCAGAACCGCAGATCTTGGGAACTTAACCTCCCTAGATTAGTTTACCCCTAATCTTCAACCTACAACAGTGCAAGTTCAACCGTCAAAAACTTTTTTGTATGAATGAAGGACGCCTGTAGTGTGATGTATGGATTGTTTTTTATTTATTTATCTTTTTTCGTCTTGTTTGTCTTTAAAAAATGCAAACAGTAAGAGAAAACGGCGTATGTGCTTTGATGGTGTGTGCGCTTGGATGGTATAGTTACATGGAGAGAATGTTTATAAGTATGGTGGTGAAAAGGATATACGTGATTGATGCTGCATTTTGTACTGTCACATCGTGGCCATACAATTTAATTATCTACAGTCAGCCTATCTTTCAGTATGTAAATTAAACTGAGTGTTGAAAAGTCTGAGGCAGGAGAAATCGAAGTAAAGTCGTATTGTTGAGATTAATAAATATCCCATAACGCTTTGGGTGGTTGTCAGTGGTTTATTAGAGGATAAGTTTATAGTACCAGCTTGACTATCATTGTCAGTACTACCAGATAAGTTTTCCTACAGAGAGGGTAAGGGTTTTGTTGTGGAAATCAACCGATGACAGCATAAATATGTAGTGTAATAGCTCAATTAAGGGTCAGTATTTCAGCAGCAATACTGTACTCATAAAACTTTTATGGAACCATTAAACGTATTTGGAACCAAGAAGAATTTAGTTCATAATTTTCAGGAAGAATAACACCATGGAAGCCACCTTGAAATAGTACGAAAGTTTTTCTGGTGCTGCATGTATGGCTACGCATGTAGGAGTTTTATTATTAAAAAGAAAAAAATGCTTGACATGTATAAAACTGACATGATCCATACAAAATGTGGCATGAACTGAAGATGGTATGAGGCATGGTATGCCTGGAAGGTGGATGTATGTGATCATTATAATAAAGCAAATTACAGATGATTTTAGGAAACCGATAGGGGTTAGAGGGATAGCATGTGACAAGGATTTGACCCTCCCTCCCCTTTTTTATGTATTGAATTTATGTAGTAGGTAATGATAGGCACATCTATGGAAATAAATGTGCAGTTGGTTAGGCCAGTGTTGTAGTCGGGATTCCAGTGGCATGAATGGTGATTGATTCCAGGAGCATGAGTGGTGGTGATGGAATGATTGTCTGAGCCATTTCACTGTGCATATTTTTTTATTAGTGTATCTTTATCATGTTTTGTGTTTCCCTACTTTCTAAACTGGTTCATACTGTTGTAAGGTGGGAGACAGAGGTGGTGGTGATTATTTTTTGCTCATGCTGACGTACCATCTTCCTCCCCTTCCTTGCTTACCTCCACCTTGCGCACCTTCCAGCCTCACCCCCTCCCTCCTTGCCTGGCCCACTTCCTCCTTCCAACCTTTCCTGGCTGCCTTTCTCCCTCCACTCCTTCATGCCTCACCCCTCCTTTCCCAGGTGTCTGCCTCCTCTCCTTTCCTTCCTACCGGTATAGAAAAGAAAAGATAAGACAACTGTACTTTGTTTTTGTTGATTTGTAGAAGCCCTTTGACAGAGTCCCTAGAGAGGTGGTGAAGTGGGCAGTGAGAAAGCTTGGGATCGAGGAATGACTGGTCAGGTGGTTATGGCCATGTATGTGGATGCTTGCACCCTGGGAAGGGTGAATGGCGATTGAGTGATGAGTTTTCCGTGAATGTTGTTGTGCATCACGGGTCAGTTTTGAGCACCGTATTGTTTACCATGGTACTTGATGCCCTCTCACATGACTTCAGAAGTGGACTCCCGTGGGATATTTTGTATGCTGATGATTTGGTGTTGATTGCAGAGAATGAGAGGGGAGGAAGAAAGGCTTAGGAAGTGGAGAGATGGTATGGGGCACAGTGACTTGAGAGTAAATGCAGATAAGAACAAAAGTGATGGTAATTAGGGCTGGTGGCGGTACTGCAGGTGGATACTGCCAGGCGTGAAAGGATTGAACTTGCTGGTGAGTCTCGAGTGTGAAAGAGTTTTTGTTATATGAGAGATGTGCTGGAGGTGGGGCTGGAGCTAGCTCTGTGGCTAGAGTGAAGTTCAGGGAGCTGTTGCTTCGCCTGACATTGAGAGGGCTCTTCCTTCGTGCTAAGGGGTCTTTGTATGCAGCATGTGTCAGGAGTGTAACGCTGTGTGGTAATGAAACTTGGGCAGTAAGGAAAGATGATATTCACAGGCTCAAACATACAGAAACGACAATGAGTAGGTGGATGTAGATGTGCAGTGGGTCCCTGCGTGAGACCTGGGGGGACTAGGTTGATGATGTAAGAGTTAAGCCCCGTCCACACGAGCGGGCAATGCCCGCGGACATTGCCCGCTCGTGTGGACGGGCACAAGCGAGCAGTTTGCAGGTTGACGGGCTCACCGCTTGTGCCCGTCAACAGGCAAACTGCTCGCTTGTGCCCGCGGGCATTGCCCGCTCGTGTGGACGGGGCTTAAGGTGCGGTGGGACCGAGTGTAATGGTGGTGTGATGAGAGGTAGATTGAGATGGCTTGAGAATGTCTTGAGGATGGATGATTGGGTGCAGAAAGTATCCGTCTGTCTGTCTGTCTCTCTATTGCCAGACGCCTCAATCCTGTACGGAGTGGCCACAAACAAATCGCCTCCATGTTGCCCTGTTCCCTGCCATTTCACTGCCTTGCTTCTAAAGCCCTGTCCACACGAGCGGGCAATGCACGCGGGCACAAGCGAGTAGTTTGCCTGTTGACGGGCACAAGCGGTGAGCCCGTCAACAGGCAAACTGCTCGCTTGTGCCCGCGGGCATTGCCCGCTCGTGTGGACAGGGCTTTACTCACACCTCCCGTTCTCATATGCCTCTCCACCCCATCCCTCCATCTCATCCTCGGCCTCCCCCTCCCTCTTCCCCCCTCCACCTCACTCGGTTATGTATGATGTACTAAAAGGCAGCCATAATCATGTATGTAAAGTTATTGGATAATGTATATATTTTTCAAAATATGATGATGGAATGTTAGATATACTTTTGGGCGGCGTGTGCACAGAGTTTGTTCTTATCTCTGAATGAATTATTTATGTATCCCTCCCCCCCACTCCTTACCTCCATGTAACCTGCATCCCTACCTCATCATCCTTAATAATTCCTCAGCCTCCAGACTACCATTCCTTCTTACATCCTCCTTGCATCTTCCTCCTCTTTCCTCCTACCTACTTTCTCTACCCTCCTTGCTTCACTCACCCACCCTCCCTCCATACTTAATCTGTTCCTTCTCTTTCCTTCCTCTCCTATCTTAACACTCTCCTCATTCCAATTTCCCACCCCCTTCCTGTCACCCTTTCCCTTCCTCATCTATCTCCCTCCCCCTTCTTCATGCCTGATTCCCTCCACCTTTCCCCTTCCTCCCCCTTTGTCTGTACCATCTGTATCTCTCGCCTCGTCTTACATCTTCGTCCTTCCACCTCTTCTCTTTTTCAATCTCTTCCCATCTTTTCTTTTCTTTTCTTCCTCCTGCTCCTCTTCCCCCCTCTTTTTTCTTCTCCTCTCCCCACCATACACCCCCTCCCCAACCATATATGCCCTCTTTCCGCCATACATGCCCTCTCTCCCCCATTTCCCCCACGTACATACCTCTCTGCCCACTTACATGCCCTTTCCCCCCCCATACATACCATGTACCCCCCACGCACATGTCTCTTTCCCTCACCTACACATCTCCTTCCCCCCGCGTCTTTAAGTATCCTCCCCCCACCTAGATGCTCTCCTCGCCCCACCTATGCATCCCTCCCCCGACTTAAACCGTACTCCCCCCTCACCTATATGCGCCCTAAGGCGTCTGTAATAAAGTTAGGGTATTTTCAAATGTCCAGATTTTATTAATAGCCAATCTTCTTACACTTGTGACATATCTGTGATTGACAGACATATCTGCATCTCTAGATCTAAAGTAATTTATTAATGCAAGTCATAAAGATGCCAAGTTGAAAAATGTGAATGCAAAAATATATGAAACATTCTAAATAAATTTGTTAAAGTGTTCTATATGGTTGTACAAAATTTGTGAAGCAAACACAACCGTAATCAAAACACTCATCTGTATTTTGAATGTTTCACATATTTTTGTATTACACATTTTTCTGCTTTGGTGTCTTTGTGACTATATACTTGTAAATAAATAAATTTAATAAATGTATTTTATGACATGGTTGTATTATGAACCTCCTGTAGGACCCCCGACACCTTTTGGTCAAACTTGCTGGGTGGACTGCACCAGGATGTTTGAAAATTTTAAGGCGAAAAATTCATATTTATAAAGATTTTTAGGCCCATATTTATAAAGATTCTTAAGCATCTCTATAAATATGGCTTAAGTCGAAAGTTATAAAGGGTTGTCGATATTTATAAATATTCTTAAACTTGAGAATATTTATAAATATGAATAACCTTTATAAAATCGGACTTAAGCCATATTTAAAAAAGATTCTTAAGAATCTTTAAAAATATGGGCCTAAAAATCTTTATAAATATGAATTTTTCACCTTAAAATTTTCAAACATCCTGGTGCAGTCCACCCAGCAACTTTGACCCAATGGTGTCGGGGGTCCTATAGAAGGTTCATAATACAACCATGTCATAAAATACATTTATTAAATTTATTTATTTACAATGTTTTTGCACAGGGTACAAGCATATACAGGAGGTGGCGGGGATAAGAAGGCACATAGGGTGGTGGAGGCTGAGTGGAAGAGGCAGGTAAGTTGGTGGTGGAGCTAGTAGGGATAGGTTTGTTGTGGTGCTGGTAGAAGGCAGGGGGGAGGTTAAGGTGGTGTGATTGTTGTCTGTGTGGAGGGGGGGGAGGGGGAGGGGGAGGCGGACTGGATAATGTGCTGGTGATGAAGGGGGAGGTAGGTATGGTCGTGGTGGAGTAAGTCAGGCTGGTGTGGTGAGAGAGGAGGGGTAAGGCAGGTACAGTGGCGGTGGAGGGATGAGACATGTAGAGTGGTGGTGATGAAGGTTGGTATGATAATAATTGAAGGGAGGAACGAGAAGGGGAAGGTCAATCAGAGAAGCAAAGGATTGTAGTGTGGAGCAAGGAGAGGGGTAGATGAGAGGGATGCAGGGAGAGGAGGAAGCGAATGAGGGAAATAGGGAGAATGGGCAAGGTAGAGGAGACGGAGGGGAAAGAAGGAAAATTGCAGGTGGGGTTAGGGGAAGGAAGATGGTAGATTGGTAGGTAGGGGAGTATGAAGAGTAGGGAAGAGACGGCTAAGTGAAGGGTAGGAGGAGGGGAGGGAAGGAGTAGGGTAAGGAATGGGGAGAGAGAGAGGGGTATCGTGAGGAAGGAAAGGGATGAGGGAGTATGGGAAGCACAAGAAGATGCAGAGAGGGACAGAAAATGGAATGAATGGGCAGAAAATGCAAAGAAGGGTTAGGAAAGGCAGGAAGATGCAAGAAATAGAGGGGAAAGGTTAGAAAGCGGAGCAGGAGGAAGAAATTAGTACAGTAGGAAGATGCATGGAAGTGCAGGCCATGGCAAAGTAAAAAGAGGCACAGCAAGGCAATGGGATGAATGGTGGTGAATGTGGTAGGGAAGGTAGCAGGGTGGTAGTGGTGGTAGTAGGGAGGTTGGATGAGTGGTATGGTGGAGGAGGTGAGGGAGGAGGAAAGGGAAGAAAGAAAAGAACAAGCAGGAGCAAAGGATGTTGATGGAGGGAAGGAGCCTATTATAATACAAAACTATAACCATGAAATAGTAAAACCACACAGAAAATAACATTTTTCATTTGTACAGTAGTATAATGCTCTAACACAATACATAATGAAAAACATGAAATGGTAAAGCACACGGAAAAAAAACTTTTCATCTTTAGTATACTGACAACAAGTGGTCTCATTAGTTTAAGCTTTTAAGCTTTATCTCCACAAATTGCTTGTTGGAGTCTTTAAAAAAAAATACACTGTGAAATCCTTATCAGTAATTCATCATTTAAGAGAATTGCACTAAGCACAGTTTCTCTATCAATGTCAGTCAAAATAGAAACACTTCACATAATGTACTTCATTACAAAAGCGTGCTGTGAATGATCAAGGTTTATTCAACTAACACTATGTCTACACAAATCTAAGAATATTACTAATTTAAATTCTTTCCATTTCCCTCCCCCCCTCCGACTCTGGGCATAGGCTTCACAGCATGCTCCCAAGGGCCAGAAGTCCTCCTACATTCCATACACCCCTACATGCCACCACTTCGGCGCTAACACCCACCGTCCATACTGAATACATGCTAGGGCAGTCTCATACAGGACTGGTGTATTGGTATTTGCGGGGGTATTTTTACATGTCGGCAGGTCTTCTGGTAGATCAGTAAAGTGATTTAATGAAATTCAAATCCTTAAACTGTTCGCTGCCCCAGCGGGGTATCTTAATACTGTACTTAAGTGTTTACTATAACCCTTAAATATTTGAGAACAAAAAAATTCTTGCTGGAACCTAGCACTTGAAATTTTCCAACTAACAGCAATTTACGTGAATATATACAATGTGTTAAATGAGGAATTACTTTATGCTTGCATTATACACAAAAGAAAATCACCATTTTATTTACATATTCAGTTTGAAACTGTGTGGAAAACGTGCCAGAAGTTCTCCAAAGAAAGGGTTTAAATATATTTATCATCAAAAGAATGTGTTTATTTCAATCCAATGGATATTTACAGTAGACTGAAGCGGAGCAATAACACCGAAATTCAAAGTGATGATGGGCCTGTAGAAGCAGTTTGGTACTTTGGTTATACATAATCCGTGTATATGCAAAGGTGATGCTGGAGACATATGGTGCCACTGACGTCAGCAAGCCATGTCCATTGGGAAAAAAAAAAAAAAAAAAAAAAAAAAAAAAAAAAAGCCAGACACTGACCATTTAGCCATGCAATCCTGACTTCACCCCACAAGTCTATCTGCCCAAATTTTTCTTTACATGAGCACCACATACCATCTACTTCATGACTTTCCCCGATTCCAGACCATCCCTAATGCAACAACAGCTGGTGCTCTCAATGCAAAATATCCCTCGTTGCTAAACATGCACACAAAGGACAACCAAGAGACTTTCAATGAAAACAGGAACATGCAACAATACAAAACAACCATCGCACCCAAACAAGACCTTCCCACAGACTTATGAGGCTGACTCCTGCCCCCAGCCCCACTTTCTGTACCTCTTCACAAAATCATTCCAGGCCAGAGTGGTGAGACAGGAACGTGTTTCCTTGGTTACCAATTAAACTGACCCTCCAGTCTGACTCCACCTTGTCAGAGGGAAACATGAGCACTATAGCTATTTAACCCACAAGGGAATTGCTAGAGTTCTTATTTGATCAGTCCCCCCCTTCAAAATACAATTAAAATAAAAAGTAACCTCCACCCAAATGAAATGTGTATGGAGCTACATTATGAAAAGCATGATTATAAATTCACACAGCAATCCACTGGCCCCACCCCACCACTGACTGAGTTTGCCATTCATATCCATCCATCCGTCCATCATCCAACCCTATGTCACCTCGGAGCATAGGAGCCCAGGGCTAGGCATTGGTCCTGACATTCAAGATGAGTGACCAGCCTCACTCATCCCTGAGTGGCATTACATGAGCAATAAACCCCAACCACCCCATGGATATACACCTGCACCAGCTCAATCAGATTGGAGCACAGCAATTACTCACCAGGCTCCATAATTATATGGTTACCACCCAGCATTGCAAATGGTTCCCTGGTGTACAGGAAACCATTTGGCTTGTCACTCAGTGTAGAGCCACCCATAGGCAGAAAAGGAAAGGAAAGAAAGAAAAGCAGAAGAGAGAGTGTAAAGTCACCCACAGGCAGAGGGAAAAGGAAAGACAGAAGAGGAAGGAAGGAAGAGAGGAAAGGGCCGACACTCAAAGCAGCACTACATCAAGTGAGTGGATAGTGAGTGCCTCCCACTATTGTTATTTTTTCACCCTGCCCGTGGGTGGGAAAAGATGTCCGGATAACGATGATGATGATGATGATGATGGTAGTGGTGATTTTTTTATTTAGCCTTTTTAAATCCATTTTTACAATGTTTCAAACTGTACATAAATGTCTCCATGCAGTGCCTCAACACCATCCCTCTTCCTCCAGTCTTTTCCCCTAGCTAATCAACCCCATCCAAAAGGGACGAGTTGTGAAAAGCATATGATAAAATTTCACAGTACAGATCACAGACCACAATCATTCACCAGTGAGTAGTCGTCAGCTACTTTTTTTTTTTTTTAATTATACAATATTTCTATTACATCAGACTGTACACAGCCACTACCCAGTCATATATGGCTACTATAGCCATCCAAAATTTTCCAGCTGAACTACAGCATATCCATCAAAATTAATCATCAGACGTCCATCCCTCATAAAGGACCCTAACTTACTGACTCCCATCCAAAAGGAACTGTGCTATGAAAGGCATAAAGTACTCCACAGCACAAGTCATCGACTCCCACCATCTGCCAATGCCTGGGGTCGTCAACCTTCTTTATTTATTTATTTCAAACTACACAGCCACTACCCAGCCACCCAAGACCACTACAACCATCCAAAAATCTCCAAGCAAACAGGAGCCTTCATAAATCATCACCAGACATCCACCCTTTAAAAAAACAACCCTACCCAGAGAAACACACATACACCTAACCAGATTTGAATGTGGTCACAATCCTTGCCTGCTTCACCATCAGATCACCACCTCTCAGAAACTGCCCTACCCAGAGAGACGTAAGTACACCTATGCTCTTTTTGTCACTCTAACTTGGTCTAAAAATGCCTTTTGCTCTCATGAATGCTGAGTTGTAAGAGTACAGTACAGCAGCATAAAGTAAGATGCTTCTCAACAAAAAATTCTATGGAAAAAAGGTAGATCTGTAATATTTTTTTTCTGCCATTAAGCAATGTGAAAAAAAGCTGCAAGAACATGAAAATCTGTGCCAAGTTATTTAAAAAAAAGAAAAAAAAAAAAAAAAAAAAAAGAAAAAAAAAAAAGGGCATAACCAGACTGCTGCAAGTAGACTTTGCCATGAGCACTACTCACTGGCTGATATTGCACCACCTTGCAGTAAATACTGAAATACTAATGGTTGAATTCCATTTTATTCCAATGTTGTCACTCTCTGAGTGAGTGGATGATGGGATTTCTGGTGGTGAAAATATTGTAACATCAATACATTGGTTCCCTGCTGGACATATTACGATATCCAGTTATGTCAAATCACGTTCTAAGTTGAAACTGTAGTTTCTGTACATTCTGGTGTTTGAGTTGACCCAGTTGTGGAAACTGCCGACAGAGAGGAGGAAGGGGGAGAAGAAAGCCAAATATCAACCAGCTACCAAATTAATACCAACCAGCTGCCAAATTAATATCAACCAGCTGCCAAATCACGGTAATACCATCTGCCTCCACTCTCTGGAGCTGTGTTACTCATGCTGCTGTTCCTGCAACTGCTGAGTTGATGCTGCCGTGCCGGAGTTGATCCTGGTGTTGCTGGGAGCCGGCAGTGCTCGCTCAATTTTTCTCTTATTTCTCAGTGGCTATATCCAAAGGGTGGTTGGGGTTTCTTGCTCATGTAATGCCACTCAGGGATGAGTGAGGCTGGTCACTCTCATCTTGAATGTCGGGACCAACTTGCTTAGCCCCGGGCTCCTACGCTCCGCATGGGGCAATGTAGAATTGGATGACGAATGAACGAATGATATATTCATCTCTGATATTTTACTGATGCTCTAAATGAGATTTATGCTGAAAAGTTCTCAAATGAGTTTACGAAAAGCCATGAAAGCTTATTGTGTGTGTGTGCATTCTGCACACCTTTACCAAGTGTTATGAATTTCAGTTGTTGGAAATATTTATCATACAGTTTCCTGAGATCGTAATCTTTCATATGGCAAATCCTGACATGATTCTATCCATTATACACTTAATAATAGTAAGAATTGTACAGCCAAAATCTTACGGGGCTGACATCACCAATCCGATTTTTTAAAAGCATGATAATCCTCTTGCTTTGAGAAAACGTCTTAGTTCCGCTACAGTCTATTTTTCCAAATATATTTTAGCTGTGCAGTGGACCATGGCCCTATATTTTCTGGATTCATCGGCTGATTTCAAAAGCACAGGTTGTCAGGTGTGGTGTATACTCATCATCCCTGGGCACCTGGCGGCGGGGACACAACTACGCCATGCTACCCATGAGAAAGTGCCTCCATATAAGCTCAGTGGATTCATACAATCTTCAATTGTTTAAGTACCATACTCTCTTCATTTGTTATGTAAGATACAATATCATTATATCCACTTACCATTTTTCCTTACAAATGTACATTCACCACTTAAAAACATGACAGTGATCAGGGGCACACCCAGGAGGGGGGGGCCACCGGGCCCAGGCCCCCCCCTTAGCTCTCTGGGTCTTTTAAAAACTTATATACATTTATTTTGATGACAGCAAAACATGAAAAATTGGCAGGTACAAACAAAGAGTAACACATGAGTCAGCAGTTCCCTAACGCTAAACCTGCATGTGACGTCCCCGTAATTATCGGATTACCTGACCTGACCTCACTACACCCCCTCCCCCCCCAGAAAATTTCTGGGTGCGCCCCTGACAGTGATCAATGCTCAGGCAACATAATACTCGCATGTAGACTGTCCCTAAACTGAGACGGACGCAACCTTCCATTTCTATTTTGATAAAGAAGCCATTTTTTCTCCCGTATGATATGTTGATCAATCAATAAATATCCTATTATCACAAAAGTAACACAAAAATTGTATAACAGAGGGTAATTCAAGCTGACCCCACATTTGCATTTTACATGAAGTTATCTGGGGAATGGTGGCATCTTTTTCCAGTTTGTGGGGGCTCCAATTCATTTGCCTCTAACTCCTTCACTATTCTTAACCCCTCTGTGGCCGAGGGCCCGGAATTTTCCATGCACGCCAGCCCGACGCCGGGGCCATTTTTTGAAGTTTCGAAAAAAAAAAATTTTTCTTGCCATATTGAAGAGAAAGTTCAGACGCACCTAACAGTGCAAATCCCAGCTTCCTAGACGCATTCTGTGGCTTGCAATGGAGCACACACATTGCAGAAATATCGGCAACTGATATCTGCCGCCCAAGCGCTGCTGCAATGCAACTAAGAAAGTGTTGTTATTTGTTTTTTTACCTCCCAAAACAATGCGAATGGTGCTGAAATGTTGCACATATATGATATATGATGATATCAAATGATTTCAGTACATAATATATTAGGAAAGATTTGAAAAAAAAATTATGAATACTTTTTCACCTTTTTGATATAAAATATGTTTGTGGTTCGTAATTTCAAGTTATTTTTTACTTTATCGTTGTGCCAATGCTTGGAAAAGGAAGTGAAAGGGTTGAATTTTCAGTCCTAAATGAGAAAATTCCACATCCTCCGAGGCTAGGCTCTGCCACGGGAGATGAAAGTGGAGGGTCAGATCCGATTGGCAATACAAAAGTTGAGTCGCAACTTCGAGCTCCCACACCACAAGCATGGCTAAAAATAGAACTGTAATGCAGTTTCAGAACTAAGAATAAGTCTAATTATTACGAATACAGAGACAAAGCAGAAATAAATATGTTTTCAGACGGGGGAAACGTATTTTTTCCGTAATAACACGTTCACCTTTATCATTTTATCTTGTTATTGTCGCAATACATGTTGTTGTCTCATAAACAGGGTGGTTGTGTGTGTTTTGCAAAGGAGGAAAAAATTGTATTTTCTGTCTGGGTTCAGATAATGGGTGTAACTACAGTATGTGTTTTTAGGCATGGCCACGAGCGAAAAAATCGTAATCCACTCATCACGGCAGCTGTTGGTGAAATGACATGGTATGTGAGTGGGTGAAGTAAAGGTCAGTCTCATGTCCCAGATTTTCGTTCATTTCCCGAAAGTTTTCACAGTTTTCTACAAGTTGCACTACATCGAATGATCCAAACCAGTACAACAAAGCTGAGCAAATAGGTAAAGATACCAAGACAAAGATGTAGTTTTCATTTATTATGTCTTTTTTGTTTGTGCCTGTATTACCTCATAATCGTACACAGGGTGACTGTGTGTGTTTTGCAAGAGAGGACAAAGATATGTTCTGCCTGGGTCGAGATAATGGGTGTAGTTGTGGCCATGTGTGAAAAAATCGAAAATCAACTCATCACAGCAGCAGGCTCTGAACTGCTTGATGGCGTGTATGGGAGTGTAGTGTAGGTCAGTCTGAAGACGTTCTGAACGTTCATTCACTTCCCAAAATTTTTTGCAGTTTTTTATAGGCCGACTCAAACGACGCCTGCGGCCATTTATTGACTAAATGTCATTCGACACTGGCGGCCACAATGGGGTTAACTGGTATTCAACTGTCACTGTTCTGTTTCTCAGCTTCTTCACTTACAGCTTTTCTGAGTTTTCTTGTAAATCCTCACACACGGTCATAAATTGAAATCTAGCCTAGCAGACACCAACAACGCTACATATACCTAAAAAAATAGATCCATAAACAAATATCAAAATAGAAGGGCTATCAACAGCATACATAATGAACAGTACTCAGACTCCACCTCAAGGATAATACTCGACATCACCATCAACAGATCCATAAACAAAAAGAAAGCCTCAGTGTTGGAGAACTATCAACAGCATTCACAATTACCTGCCCTTGTAATCCTGACTCCACCTTACAACCAAAATGATCACCATTATCATCGACTAAAAAAAATCCACAAACCGAGTGCATCAAAGTGTGAGAGCTACCAACAACATATGCAGTGAACATCCCATGGAATTCTGAATCTACTTCACAAGAAAAAATATATTAACTCCCAAAATGTATAAACCACTGGCTGTAATGTTACATTATAATGCAACATATTCTACCTAACAATTATAATACTGCATACTTAACAACACACTCTGTTTCATACAGACTGATTTCTGAGCAATGACTAAAAGTCAGGGACATGACAACCATATATCTTCAGCATGCTTCAGAAAATACACCAAATTTTACACTTGAAAAACTATTTTCTACTACACCACATGATCTGAAACCCATACAGTATAAAAAAATATTTCAGGCCACTGGTGCACCAAAGATCAATTCACATTAACACAGCTGAAGATGACAAGATTAAGGCACGTTTTCCCACACTACAGTATTACAAATAAGTGAGAACAGAAATGTAAAAACAATGGACATACAATATTACAATTCAACTGGAAAAGAGTAATCCCTGATTATCTCATAATTCAGCCAAAGCTGTCCACTATGGGGGGCATAACCCCTACAAAACCCTTATATTGTACTGCATAACTATTTGAACATAATGAAAACAACCCCAAATAGTTTTCCTGATAAACAGTACAGTATTTTACAGTAAAATATACAGCTGCTGTATACTGTACTCATATTGTAGTAATGTACAAGATTTTTTGGCTAATGCCATAGAAAAATGGGATATTGCTATAAACCAGTCATATTTTTTCTTGACTGGTAATGACGTTTGCCAGTTAATGCAGCATTGGATAATCAGGGGTTTACTGTATTACAATTCAACAGCAATATAAATGTAGAAAAATCTTATACCACTACAGATCAATAAATATCACTATACAAATACATGTACAGTCAGCCACAGGAACAAAAGTATCGACACAAAATACGTAAACCATGTTAACTTTTTTTTTTTTTTTAAATAATAATAAAGGCAAACAGCTTAGGATGTTCATTAATCTTGACATACATGAAGGAAGGCAACTCAAGATGCTCAATACTCTGACATAAATGAAGACAACTCAGAATGTTTGCTGATCTCTGACACAAATGAAGGGAAGCGCCTCAATGCATGTTAATCTCTGATATAAATGAAGGCAAGCAAACTCATGATGCTCATTAATCTTTGACATGAATGAAGCAACAGTAACTTAAGATGCTCAATACAATATTCTTTCATTTCTCGGTGCTATCCAGGGCAGTTGTTTCTTTCCCTTCAATGTAGAGAAGAAGGAACCAAAGGCTGTAAGACTGTAATAAAAACAAGAGTCAAAAGTTAGATACATTAAAACTGAGATGCCCGCAAACACAGCAGAGACTGGAGGTCACAGGCAGAGGGAAATGCAGCAGAGAGGGAGGAAGACCATTCCAGAACTGACCTGCTGCATATTAAAAACTTTCATAACAAGGACTACAGATATACTTTATTCCTCTGGCAGACTGTGCAGTACACCATTATGACATGGCAATAATAAATATGCACAAATAACATACCATTATGAGAAAATTGGCATAAAAATGTTACAACACCAGTATTTTAGGTAGGATTCAATTTGCAAAACACCTTCATTTTTTGTTTGAAAAAAGAAAAAGGACTATGGTTAATTATCAATGTCTTATTAAATGATACATATATTTATGAGCTTTTAGACATCATTTAGTGATGGCCAAGGTAGAGCTGCAAAGAAAGTGGTTGAGGAGATGAAGGGGAAGACAGGAGGAAGCAGCTCCAGTGAGAAGAGTGGAGAAATTGCAAGATAGTGAGAAAATGACAGAGTATAAGAGCATAGTGGAAGAAAGATTGGGAAGGTATGAGCTAGAGCAGATGGAAGGGGTGGAAGACGTATGCAAGATATTCACGGAAGAGATAGGCACAGCGTGTGAGGAGGTTTGTGGAGTGAGGAGGAGATCCAAGGGTGTGCAAGGGACAGCATGGTGGAATGATGAGGTGAAACGAGCTGTGGAACAAAAGAAGAAGGCATATAGTGAATGGTTAGCGAGTAGAGGTAGGAGAGAAGATGAGAGAGAGAAGAGAGAGGTATATGTGAGCAGGAGAAGGGAGGTTAAGAGACTGGTGAAGGAGAGTAAGAAGAAAGTGGATGAAGAGTTTGGGAGGAATCTGAGTGTGAAATGGAGGGAGTAAGAAATTGTTTTGGAAGGAGGTAAAGAAAGTAAGGCAGTGTGAAAAGGGAAATAGTAGGGGAGTGAAAGATAGGAATAACAGATTGTTGGTGGAGAAGAGAGAAATTGAAGAGATGGAAGAAGCACTTTGAGGATTTGTTGAATGTAGAGAGTGAGAGCAGTGCGAGTATAAGTAGTTGGGGAATGGCTGGGAGAAGAAGAGATAAGAGGAGGGAGGAAGTAGTGGAGGCGATGAAGATTAAGTTGGGAGAGGCCCCAGGAATTGATGGCGTGTGTGGTGAAATGCTTAGGTATGGGAGTGAGATTGTTGTGGAGTGGATATGGAAGTTGTGTAGATTGGCTTGGGAAGAGGGAAGGGTTCCAGAGGACTGGAAATCAGGTATAATTGTTCCTTTACACAAAGAAAAAGGGGAAAGAGAAGTATGTGGTAACCATAGGGGTATTTGCCTTCTTAGTGTGACTGGTAAAATATATGGTAGAATACTCATTGATAGGGTTAGGCATATGACAAGGAGCTAGTTGGAGAAGAACAAGGGGGATTTAGGAAGGGAAAAGGGTGTGCAGATCAGATATTTGTTCTAAGATGTTTAGTAGAGAAGTATCTAGAGAAGGGAAGTGTATGCTGCCTTAATGGACTTGGAGAAAGCTTATGACAGAATAGATAGGCAAGGTATGTGGAAGGTATTAAGAATATATGGAGTGAAGGGGAAATTGTTGAGTGCTGTGAAGAGTATGTATGAAGGAGCTAGGGCTACAGTGCGAGTGGATGGTGAGCTGAGTGAGTTCTTTGATCTCAATGTAGGACTGAAACAGGGTTGTGTGATGTCTCCATGGCTGTTTAATATATACATGGATGGGGTTGTAAAGGAGGTGCAAGGTAGGGCAGTGGATGTGGGGGTGGCTCTAATGAATGAGGGTGAGATTTGGAAGATTCCGGTGTTGCTGTTTGCTGATGATACAGTATTGTTGAGTGAAGATGAATGGGAGTTGCAAGGTTTGGTGAATGAATTTGGGACAGTGTGTAGGAGGAGGAAGCTGAAAGTTGATGTAAACAAAAGTAAAGTTATGGTGTTTTAGAGGAATGAAGTCACAGAGAGTGCAGTGAGGTTGGATGGTGAGGATATGGAGAATGTGAGTGCATTCAAGTACTTGGGTAGTGTGATGAGTAAGGATGGAACTTTGGGGGATGAAGTGCGTGAAAGGGTACAGCAGGGAAAGAAGGTTGTTGGTACACTGAAAGCAGTGATGAGAAATAGGGAGGTGAGTATGGAAGTTAAGAAGTCACTGCATGACAGTATTGTGATCCCTACCCTGACGTATGGAAGCGAGGCGTGGACCTTGCAAGAGGGGGACAAGTCAAGAGTGAGAGCAGTGGAAATGAGTTACTTGAGAGGAGCATGTGGAGTGACATGGAGGGACAGGTTGACGAATGAAGAAGTGAAGGAATGTATTGGGGTGGATGTAGATGGGAAGATTAGGAGAAATACACTGAGGTGGTTTGGACATGTGAAGTGAATGGAGAATGAAAGACTGACTAAGAGGGTGTATGTAGGTGAGGTGGAGGGAGGAAGAGGGAGGGGTAGACCGAGGATGAGGTGGAGGGATGGAGTTGAGAGGTATATGAGGGAGAGGGGGGGGCGAGTTGGGGGGAGGGTAGTCAAATGGTGGGTGACAGAGCGACTTGGAGGCATTTTGTCTGCGGCCACCCTTTGCGGGATTAGGGCGTCGGGCTATAGATAGATAGATTTTAGACATGGGCTGCCCATATACATCGGATGTTGTGGGAATGTCTCAGTCAGCTGGTGTGGGGAATGCAGATATTTTGACTACTTTAACAAACACCTATTCAACTCTGCTCTGCTCAGTTTAACCGGCCAATATATTACCACTTTTCCTTTGTAAATGCCAAGTTGAAATAATACTGAGATGCAGTGTTGGTCAAGAAGAAATTTTATGGACAGGACGTTGAGTCATAGTGCATCTAATTCTGCCAGTGAGACATGGGAAATAAATCTGCACATGGACAAAAGTTTAGGTCTGTGTGGTTGTTCAATTTGCATACGGATGGGGTTACACACACACACACACACACACACACACACACACACACACACACACACACACACACACAAAGGGGGAGGGGAGGGGGAGGGGGAGGGGGCAATAGGTAAGGTGGTGGATGTTGGAGTGTCTAAGGTGAGAGGGTAGGGTGTGGGACCTTCCTGTACTGTTGCTTGCTGAGGGTACTGTATTGTTAAGCGAGGACGAATGTGAACTGAATGGCTTGGTAAAAGAGTTTGGGAGTGTATGTAAAAAATGGAAACTAAAAGTGAATGCAGACAGGAGTAAAATTATGGTTTTTGAGAAATTACATTGCAGCATACATATAGGACTGGTTGGTGAGGGAATGAAGAATGAGAATGCATCTCAGTACTTGAGTAGTGTGATGAGTAAGGATGGAAGTTTAGGGGAAGAAGTGTTTGAAAGGGTACAGCAGGGTAAAAAAGTTGCTGGTTCATTGAAAGCAGTGATAAGGAACAGGGAAGTGAGCATGGAAGTAAAAAAGTTGCTGTGCAATGGATTGTGCTTCCCTACTCTACCATATGGATGTTATGCTTGGACCCTGTTGGAAGGACACAAGTCGAGTGAAAGTGGTGAAAATGAGAGAGAGAGAGAGAGAGAGAGAGAGATTGGATAAATGAGGAAAGAGCACTGTGGTGTTGATGTGGATGTGACTGAGTGTTAAAAGAAATACTTTGAGATAGTTTGGCCATGTAGAGAGGATGGAAAATGACAAACTAGAAGAGTGTATGTTAGTAAGGTGGAAGGGGAGAACAAGGACGGGAGGAGCCCGAGGAGGAGTGGGAAACCAAAGAAGAGATGGAAGGATGGTTTGGAGATATGAGGGAGGGCACCCAAATGGCAGAGGGCAGAGCAAGGCAGTGGTGAATTGTTTGTAATCACACCTTATGGGATTAAGACATCTGGCAACTGATAGAAAAATAGATAAACAAGGAAAGAAAAATCTTTGTTTGGAATGAGTGAACTTGATGAAATTACTGGAAGCAAATTCACGAGGATATATTTGATTATTGTAATTTTTTAAACACAATGGATGCATACAAGCTATCACCATAAAGTAAGAAAAGGTAATGGGATACAGAAAACAAAGCACAGCAGACCCTGGTAATGCTGAATGAGCCATTCTCCACATCCATTATCAATATATGCATGATCATCACCACCATCATCCTCACTTCTTCCCACCTCAGAATGGGGCAATGTACGGTCCAGAAGAAGACAAAATCGCAAGAATCTGACATCTTATATATTGAGCTGTCTCATATAATGGACTAACTGTATCTGTGATGTAGGTACAGGCATAAGCAAATGTTTGCCAACAATACACTGCCAGCACTATCTTGTATTCCATATTTTTCACTCTTCCCCAAATGACAGAATAACATAACTTTCCATACTCTATTTACTGGTGCTTGAAACACACACCTTCATATGATGATCCAGTAATGAAGCTGCCAGGTTATACTAACATCCCTCAATTCCCTTGCAATACCCATAAAGAAGGCTGGTGGACTGTGGAAGAATAGTAACTTTAGTCTGCAGCCCATGTCACAAAATATTTCAAACAACACATTTCACTGCTACAGCTGGCACAGAAGTGTCTACATACTTTTGCTCATGCTAAGGACAGAAGACTTGGTACACATTTTATGGCTTGTGACAGCATTAGGCTGTCCAGTTGTCTGTAACTTAACATCACTTTACTATGGTGATGATGTCTAACTCCAGCTCTGCTAACAGCAGGAGATACTGAGACTGGAAGTCTGATCTGACTACTAATGGTGACTCATTCCTACCTCACAGCAAAGATTTGATGAATTTTATGCAAAGTGGACACCTCATGGCTACACTGAGTGACAAGCCAAGTGGCTTCTTGCTGTCCTACTACACTTGGTGGTAACATACAACCAGAGAGACACAGAGAGGTGTAAGTAGTCAAGGCGGTCCAACCGGATGTGGCCCATAAGGGATTACAACAGTGAGTAGCTTAGTCCCAGGCCTCCTTACAAAATGTTGTCCAGCATCTCACAGCTGTGAACACAGTGTGCTGCAGGACTTTACTGCTGGTATATCCGGGGCATTGGCTTATACTCATTACTTTAACCTGTCCTACAATTACCATCTCCGTAATAGTTTAGCAAACAGAATAGCATTAGTCATGATGCAGAGCAATGGAAAGGATGTAGCTAGATCTGAAATATTTAGGATGTAGAGCTATCACTAGCTTAAAAAAAAAAAACTGGGACATTAAGGTGACAGAACTATGATAACTGATCATATACTAAAATAAATACTTTAAAAATATATATGGTTATTATCCTAAGACCTCCAGACTCTCTCTCAGCTGAGTAAAACCATCTGGTGTTGGGTGGAATACACACAGTTGCTCTCCCACTTAACAACGTTTGATTACTGAAGACCCACCAGCTTGACATTTTATTAGGCTTTTTGGTTAGTATTTCTGCTAAGCCACCAGCCTGATAGTGCCAGGGATTGACTCCTGACACTGCATCATAGCTTAGCATGTACCTTAAAATGAGTACTAGGTGAAGTAGCCTTGTATAACACAGTGGTGGAATAATCTGCCACGTGGTCAATGGTCTAAGTTATGGTGCTGATCTTCACAATTATCATCATCAAATGTCTCATCAGCCCAACATCCTTCTCCTACCCATGGGTGGGGCGAGGAATTCTCAATGAAGATTTTAGCTAGGAGAGCAACTGTTTACATACTCTATCAACATCAAATTGGCTGAAAAGTGATACAGAATGGTTGCAGAGCCACAGTATTGCTATCCTTGCCTCATTCTCCAACTGAGCTACAGAGATTAGGCTGCCAAAGAACAAAAACCTCAGCCATCAAAGTGGACACATCAAAAAATGTGCAACTCGTTTATCTCAGAAGGGTGGCAGCAGCAGCAGTACAGGTACAAGTATGAGTGACTGTAGTTGTGGCTGTGGGGGCACAGCTAGGAATTGAAGACTGGTGTGACCAAGACAGCTATGGAGTGGTTCAGTGAAGTTCTGGCCGGTCAGAGGCATTCCCCTGGAGATTTAAAGTGGCCAGTGCCCCCCTGGCCATGCTAAGAACACATACAGCAGCAGCTACACCAGCTGCAGCAAAACACCAAAAGCAGCAGCAGCACCACCACCAACTCCTGAGGCAGCAGTAGCAGCAGCTGCACCAACCCCATCCGTTGCAGCAGCAGGAAGAGCAGCACCAGTAGTACTGGTGGCCCCTGAAAAATAACATGTTTTGGGGGAGATATTCTCAGGTCTGTTAAATTATTAACCCTTTGTGGGCCAAGAAAAATGGTAAGTTTTTGTATGTTCTCATGTCTGCTGATAAATAACCCTTTGTGTGTGGAGGAGTTCAATATAGACCTCGTATTAATGCTGGTGAAGGACACTGTCTAGTGACGGCATTGACAGACTGAACAGAGGAGCTTCCTGATTATATTATTGTTTTTCAATCCCATCCCTATCCCCCAACAGGAGAATGACGAACTACAGAAGCTTTGGCTTCAATGCCACTGAGTTCATGTTCTGATGAGCCGGGGGTTGCAACTACTATGGTCCTTTCACCGCAAGAAGTCCGTTCAGGGTGGGGCCCACCTGGTGAATCACCTCTAGCGATGCTGCCAATCAACCGTAGTACATGCCTCTCTCTCTCTCTTATTTCCCATCTATGTGCTATTTGAAATTGTTTTTTATATTCTGTATATAGTAAAGGAAGCTATATAGTACATTGAGTATCACTTTTTAGAATTATAACAATGATTTGAATGAATTCTATGACACGTGGCAGTGCTTTTTTCCCATGTTGCCACGCCGTAGAGTTGCCAATTTGACCACCAATTATCGGATTATCACCTACCCCCATCCCACCTGTTTCTCTCTCCCTCTCTCTCTCTCGTCAATATAACAGAAAGTTCTGATGACGAAGAAAATTATGATTAAAGATCAGAGAGAGGATTAGGCCTACAGGGGAAACCTCTTAAAAATAAAACGCGCCTAGACTTTTACCTCATAAGTGGTGTGGAAAAAAAATTGGAAATAAATAATACATATACAATATATATGTAGAGAGAGAGAGAGAGAGAGAGAGCGCGAGAAACAGGTGTGATGGGGGTAGGTTGGGAGACAGAGTAATAATCCGATAATTGGTGGTCAAATGGGCAACGTCGCACTTGGCGGAATTCCAAATTCTGCCACACCCTGAACGGACTTCTTGCTGCGAAAGGACCATAGTACAGGAAGCCTAAGATGAAATGATTGAGTTTGTCATTTGTCTGGCTCAATTCCCTGGTTATACAACCGTTCCACAAGTACAGTACTTTCTTATTCCTAGAAAGAAGATAGCAGACTACAGCAGATGGGCAACTTCATGCCTGCAGTCCATGCAGTTTCCATTTCAAATAAGCCCGGGGCCACAACTACTACAGCTCGGGGACAAGTGGAAAATCCACTTCTGAAGGAGAACACGAATTTTAATAAACATCTATCAATCTATCTAACACAATATATAATGAAGATAATAATAATTAAAAAACAATAATTATGTCACCACCCCAAGCCTTCTTCCCAACCATATGGGGTTAGGCTGCTGCTGTTGTTGATGATCAACCCTAATCTGTTTGGCTGAGCAGACTCATCAATCACAAGCAGGCAAGCAACCGCCACTGCAAGGTCATCCCATGGGAAGCTGGCAGTGATGTGGAAGTGGAGGAGGAGGAGGAAGAAGCACTGAAAAAAGAGGAAGTGGAGATGGGTGACACTGATGGAAAAGGAAGATGAAGAGCCTGGCACCAAGGGAAGAGGAGGAGGAGGAAGAGGATGGCACTGAGGAAAGAGGAAGAGGAGGAGGAGGAGGTTGGCACTAGATGAGAGGACAAGGAGGAGGAAGAGGATGGCACTTAATGGGAGGAGGAGGAGGCTGGCACTAGATGGGAGGAGGAGGAGGAGGGGGAGGATGGCACTAAATGGGAGGAGGAAGAGGATGGCACTAAATGGGAGGAAGGAGAGGGGGAGGATGGAACTAAATGGGAGGAGGAAAAGGATGGAACTAAATGGGAGGAGGAAGAGGATGGCACTAAATGGGAGGAGGAGGCTGGCACTAAATGGGAGGATGAGGAGGAGGAGGCACTAACTGGGAGGATGAGGCTGGCACTAAATGGGAGGAGAAGGAGGCTGGCACTAAATGGGAGGAGGAGGAGGAAGAGGCACTAAATGGGAGGAAGAGGAGGAAGAGGCACTAAATGGGAGGAGGAGGAGGAGGCACTAAATGGGAGGAGGAGGAGGAGGCACTAAATGGGAGGAGGAGGAGGCTTGCACTAGAGAACGATGCAGAAGCTGGCACATGACAAGAAGGATGTTGGTACTATGGAGGAGGAGGAGGCAGCTGGCACTGAGGGAGGAGGAAGTGTCCAATGAGGGAGGAAGGAGGAAGATACAATGACGGAAGAGAGCCTGGGACTACGAGTTAAGAAAAAAAAGAGGCTGGCATTGAGAGAGGAAGAGGACGAAATCAGCAGTACATGAGGATGAGGCCAGCAGCAAGGGAAGAGGAGACCTGTATTCACAAGGATTATAACAGTTGCATGTAACCACTTCAACATAAAGTCTATAATCCGTACTAAAGGGATTATTACGGCTATATCTAACCAGTCCAATCTGATGGTGGTGGGTGGGACTGCCCATCACCAACTCACTTCATCTCTCATTGTTTTTGTGTGTCTCCTCCTCACTTGGCATTTCTACCATTTTTCTGTCAGTATTTATTACTCTCATTTCCAATTCAGGTGGCTCTACACTGAGTGATAAGCCTACAGATTTCCTATAACCTGACAAACCATTACAACACCTGGGTGGCAACCTAAACCAAATAAATGGGTAATGTGGACCCAGCTACAGTGTCCCTGTTAACTAAGTGGAGATGCAAATGCAGTGTCCACCCAGGAAACAATCATCCACACTAATCCACTGTGGTGTGGCACTTTCAGCCACATGGGAACATTGGTTCACTACACAGGCTGGCCCTGCAGCAGCGGTTACTTACCTGTGGCTGATGGTCTGCTTGATCACAGACTGGGAAAGAACAAAGACAACAACAACAACTCCATTCTGAAAAGTCTGCCTTCAGCTTAAAAAAATGTATATTAAAAAAAATAAATCATGGAGTTAAATGAATTATCACAATGCTACTTTGCACCATATGAATCTGATAACATTATACACTCGCAGAATAGTCTATACTCCTACAGGCTAAACCACAATATACTGTACATTATTAAAATATGACCTACCTGTACTCTATGACACAAAACTAATAAGCCTTTGGAAACAAACTTCATTTACATCTCAAATTTACACCATGCTAACCCAACTTCCCATATTTACAAGGGGCAGGGGAATATTTTTAACAAGGATCATGCATCTGTGGGAACATGACTCAGAGCCGAAAGGAAATCCCAGGTAATGAGTCTTCCCTGCCTGTGTCTCTGAAGTTATGGGACTGTTTGTAACAAAGTGCTGGGTGATATATCCTTGTCTTAATGGGTAAAATCAATCACCCTGACCTGTTTTTCCCATCTCACAATTGGTAGCAAGTATTAAGCAAATCACAGTGAAGAAGTGACGTTCGTTTCTATCATTTTTAAAGGCTCCAACATGCTTGCATGCATTGGCCTTGGTCACCTAATGGCAGTTCTCTACCCTGCTCGATCTCTGGCAACCTCCCCATTCAGTCTCCTATCCCTGAGGTCACACTACGAATTCTTACCCATAGTGTACTGTTGATGGTGATATATGTGGGGAAGACAACTCATCCAGTGCTGCTGTTTGAGATGACTGAGGTTTCAGTGATGCTTCCCCCTCTCAACCTTCATCATTCTCATCTATCACTTCAACATGCTACTGATCCATCTTCCATTTGGCTTGCTGTCTTGCCATCAATCTTCCAACTCCACATCCCATGGCTCCATAGGGCCTCTTCACCTCTCAGCATCTCCCCTGTAGAAGCATCCACCACTCTGAAAGCAACACTGCAATGAGAACTGGCACAACCAAATACAAATAGTGTCAGAAAGGCAGCTTAATGTCACATTATGAAAATACATCACACCATGCAGTAAACTACCTCCATGTGCAGTACTGTATACTCACTCTCAATGAACAATATATTTATCTGATACTGTAGTGAACTGCAAAGACTGCAGATACCAAATAGAATATATAAATGACAACAATAATAATAATACAGTATATGGTCAGTGGGGTCACCCATCATCCACTCATTGTAATGATACCCTATTTCAGGGTAAGTCTACACTGTGTGATAAGTCAAATAATATCCTGTATACCAGGAAATCATTTAATACGCTAACTGGTAATCTTATAACCAATATAAATTCCCTACATATAAACAAATGGGTTGGGGGAGGGTTAATACCCCTCCCTGGAAAACAACTAAACATACTGTACAAACAAAATGCCTCAGACCAGAATAGACCAACAGCTGTCGACCAAGGACCGGACAAAGGACATGGTACTCATTGCAACATGGAATGTAAGGGGTGTGAATGATGAGGTGAAAGAGAGAAATTGTCCAGGTGCTTGAGGGTGCAAAAGTGGACATGTGTGTTCTGACTGAGACTAAATGTAGAGGTGAGAGAGTTGGAGTATGGATGGGGTATTTGTGTGGGAGAAGATGGCAATGAGAGGGGAAAAAAAGGTGATGTACGCAAGAGACGGAAGAAGAATACATTAAAGTGTGTGTGTGTGTGTGTGTGTGTGTGTGTGTGTGTGTGTGTGTGTGTGTGTGTGTGTGTGTGTGTGTGTGTGTGTGTGTGTGTGTGTGTGTGTGTGTGTGTGTGTGTGTGTGTGTGTGTGTGTGTGTGTGTGTGTGTGTGTGTGTGTGTGTGTGTGTGTGTGTGTGTGTGTGTGTGTGTGTGTGTGTGTGTGTGTGTGTGTGTGTGTGTGTGTGTGTGTGTGTGTGTGTGTGTGTGTGTGTGTGTGTGTGTGTGTGTGTGTGTGTGTGTGTGTGTGTGTGTGTGTGTGTGTGTGTGTGTGTGTGTGTGTGTGTGTGTGTGTGTGTGTGTGTGTGTGTGTGTGTGTGTGTGTGTGTGTGTGTGTGTGTGTGTGTGTGTGTGTGTGTGTGTGTGTGTGTGTGTGTGTGTGTGTGTGTGTGTGTGTGTGTGTGTGTGTGTGTGTGTGTGTGTGTGTGTGTGTGTGTGTGTGTGTGTGTGTGTGTGTGTGTGTGTGTGTGTGTGTGTGTGTGTGTGTGTGTGTGTGTGTGTGTGTGTGTGTGTGTGTGTGTGTGTGTGTGTGTGTGTGTGTGTGTGTGTGTGTGTGTGTGTGTGTGTGTGTGTGTGTGTGTGTGTGTGTGTGTGTGTGTGTGTGTGTGTGTGTGTGTGTGTGTGTGTGTGTGTGTGTGTGTGTGTGTGTGTGTGTGTGTGTGTGTGTGTGTGTGTGTGTGTGTGTGTGTGTGTGTGTGTGTGTGTGTGTGTGTGTGTGTGTGTGTGTGCAATACACATGATCGTGCAAGCAGAGTGAAAGAAGACTTCTGGGCAAATGAGGAAGCATGCATGGAAAAGTCTGAAAGGAATGAGAGAGTGTTTTTGAGTGCAGATACGAATGGAAAAGTAGGGAATGTGCAAGTGGATGGAGCAGTTGGTGAGTAGGGAGTACCTGCAGAAGTGAATGAGAATGGCAGTGCTCTAGTGGACGTCTGTGCCTGGAAGAGGTTGGTGATAGCCAATATTGTCTTTAGGCACAAAATGATCCACAGGTATACGTGGCATGTGGTAAGACAGGGGTGGTGAACTGAATGAACACAAGGCAAAGAGCAGTGAACTGAATAATGAAAGGCAATTATTGATGTCTGTGTGGATGAGAGAATGAAAAAGTATGTAATGGATGCAAGAGCATACACAATAGGTTAAAGAAGTGGACATTCTGACCACCACTTGGTGGCGGTGAAAGTCAAGGTACAAATGCAATGGATGAACAGGGGAAGGGAAGGACAGGAGGAAGTAGTCAATATGAGGAGGTTAGAAAGGTTACAAGATGATGGAAAAAAAGGCAAAATATAAGAGGAATGTGGAGGAGTGATTGAGTAAATATGATCTGGAGATATGGGGGACATGGAAGGTGTGTGCAAGATATTCACAGAACTATGTGCAGCATGTGAGGTGGTGTGTGGGGTGAAAAGATAAAAGGGCGTGCAAGGAACAGCCTGGTGAAATGAAGAGGTGAGACAAGCTGTGGCACAAAAGTAGAAAGCATATAGTGAGTGGATGGGAAGCAGAGGCATGGAGGAAGGTGAGAGATGGGAGAGATAGTTATAAGCAGAGAGAAAGAGAAATGTGAAAAGATTAGTAAGAAAGAATAAGAAGAGAGTGGATGAGGCATTTGGAAGGAATCTGAGTGTAAAGTGGAGGGAATGTTAGAAAATGTTCTGGAAGGAAGTAATGAGTTAGACCGGGTGATAAAGAAGTTAGTAGGGGAGTGAAAGATCTATCTATCTCTCTATTGCCAGATGCCTCAATCCCATTTGGGGTGGCCACAAACAAATCGCCTCCAAGTCACCCCGTCCCCTGCCACTTCACTGCCCTACTCCCAACTCACACTCCCCTCTCTCATATACCTCTCCACCCCATCCCTCCATCTCATCCTCGGCCTCCCCCTCCCTCTTCCCCCCTCCACCTCACTCACATACACTCTCATCGTCAGTCTTTCACCCTCCATCCTCTCCACATGGCCAAACCACCTCAGTGTATTCCTCCTAACGCATCCTATCACATCCACACCACAACGCTCCTTTATATCCTCATTTGTCAGCCTGTCTCTCCATGTGACTCCATAGGCTCCTCTTAAATAACTCATTTCCACTGCTCTCACTCTTGACTTGTGTCCTTCCAACAACGTCCAAGCTTCACTTCCATACATTAGAGTTGGTATCACAATACTGTCATGTAGTAACTTTTTCACTTCCATGCTCACTTCCCTGTTTCTGATCACTGCTTTCAAAGAACCAGCAACCTTTCTTCCCAGCAGTACCCTTTCAAGTACTTCACCGTCCAAACCTCCATCCTTACTCATCACACTACCCAAGTACTTAAACGTACTCACATTTTCCTATTCCTCACCATCCAACCTCGCTGTACATTCACTGACTTCACCTCTCTCAAAGACCATCACTTTACTCTTCCCTACATTCACCTTTAGATTCCATTTCTTACGCACTCTCCCAAACTCATCCACCAAGTCTTGCAGCTCCCCTTCGTCTTCACTCAACAACACAGTATCATCTGCACACAACAGTACAGGGAGTTTCCAAACACTATCCTCTCTCACCAGGGCCACTCCAACATCCACTATCCTACCTTGTACCTCTTTTATTACCCCATCCATGTACAGATTGAACAACCATGGAGACATGACACATCCCTGTTTCAACCCAACCTTCAAAGAGAAAAATTTACTTAGTTCACCATCCACACGCACTGCAGCCTTTGCACCATCAAACATACTCTTCACAGCATTCAACAACTTCCCATCTACTCAATATATTCTTAATACTTTCCACAATCCTTGTCTATCCACCCTGTCATATGCTTTCTCCAAATCCATGAAAGCCGCATGCAACTTCTTTCCCTTCTCTAGAAACTTTTCCACTAAAGATCTAAGAATGAATATCTGATCTACACAACCTCTTCCCTTCCTAAAGCCTTCCTGTTCTTCTCCAACTAATTTCTCTGTTCTTTCTCTAACTCTGTCAATAAGTATCCTACCATACACTTTTCCTATTATACTAAGAAGACAAATGCCCCTGTGATTACTACACACTTCTTTTTCCCCTTTTCCTTTGTACAAGGGAATAATTATACCTGACTTCCAATCCTCCGGGACTCTACCTTCCTCCCAGGCCAATCTGCACATCTTCCACATCCATTCTACTACTATCTCTCCCCCATGCTTCAGCATTTCACCACACACTCCATCAATTCCTGGGGCTTTCCCCAATTTAACTTTCTTCATTGCTTCCACAACTTCTATCCTACTGATTTCTTCCTGTCTTCTCACCTCCCTCCTTCTCCTAGCCATTCCCCAGCCACTTATACTCGCATTACTTCCATCCTCTATGTTCAACAATTCTTTAAAGTGTTCTCTCCATCTGCTCACTTTTTCTCCCTTCTCCACTAGTAATCTACCATTTTTATCTTTCACTCCCCTGCTAACTTCACTTCCACCCTGTCTTACTCTTTTCACCTCTTTCCAGAACATTTTCTTACAGTCCCTCCACTTTACACTCAAATTCCTTCCATATTCCTCATCCACTCTCTTCTTACTCTCTCTTACTAATCTTTTCACCTCTCTCTTTCTTTCTACATATAACTCTCTCTTCCGCATCTCAACTTCTTCCTTGCCCCTATTTCTCATCCATTCATTGTATGCTTTCTTCTTTTGTGCCACAGCCTGTCTCACCTCTTCAGTCCACCAAGCTGTTCCTTGCACCCCCCTCCATCTTCTCTTCCTTCCACACACCACATCACATGTTGCACATATTTCCTCTGTAAATATCCTACACACACCTTCCACGTCTCCCATCTGCTCCAATTCATATTTGCCCAATCGTTCCTCCACTTCTTTCTTATACTCTGCCTTCTTCTCATCCTCTTGTAACCTTTCCACTCTCCTTGCAACTACTCATTTCCTCTCATCTTTCCCTTCTTCTATTCCTCCATCTTACTTGAATCCTAATTCTGGCCACCACCAAGTAGTGGTCAGAAAGTCCACTCCCCCAACCTCTATATGCTCTTGCATCCATTACACATCTTTGCATCCTTTCATCCACACACACATAATCAATCATTCCCTTACTATCATTCAGTTCACCACCCACCCTTCTCATCACTCGTCATGTATACCTGTGGATCATTTTATGCCTGAAGAGGATATTGGCTATCACCAACCCACTCCCAGCACAAATGTCCACTAACGCACTCTCATTCTCATCTATCTCAGCAGTGAAAGATAAAAATGGTAAATTGAGAGAGGAGAAAGAAGAAAAAGTGAGCAGATGGAGGGAACCCTTTAACCGTGGGGCATCACTTGCGTGACGCTTGGGCGCAAGGGATCATACCTCGGGGTATCACTTTTGTGATTCTGTGTTCTTTTGAATTCACCCGGGCTTTCAACTGGTGGCTTGTATCATGTATCAGTACTACCAGTGTCCACCTATAGTCAGTGCTGCTAATGTCACCTGTACTCCCATCCATTGTTGACAATTTAGCCATTTTTCCCCTGTCCTTGACTCCCCTCCTTACCTCCCCTCCATTACCCTCTCCTCCCGCTTGCCCAGCTGCGCTGCACTACGCAAATCCTGGACGGATTTTTCCGCTCATTTTATCCATATAAATGTGCCCTATGCCCTATTCTTATACAAAATAATATCTAAAACAGAAAATGTAACTGATACTGCCATACATCTGGAATGGGCTAATTATCACCTGGCAATACCCCACGAGCACTCATTCGTTAATTTTCCCTGTTTATTTCCCCCTGAAATATGCCGTATGACCAGTTCTCGTGATAAAAACATATATAAGAAAGGAAGGGAGAAGCCTAAGTGATATTTACATTCACCTGGAACTACCTATTTTATTATGTATTGTCTAGATTTCCAGCCAATCATTTCATGGCATATAAATTAGCAGCTGTCACCACACTGACACTGTCAACCCTTCCCTGCCCATATACGCCACATCATTCAGTTTACTGTCGTCTTTTGAGGTGAAACCATGTCTGATTCGCACCCGTCCACTTCCGCCACTTTTGAGCCCACTGCAAAGGGCCCTGTGACCTCTACCCCTACTAAACCTCATGTGGGAGGGGGTAAAGGGCTAAGTGACTCTGCCTTGGAACGTGAACTGGCTAATTTATCAATGATTATGATGGACAGTAACTACGATTTTTCTGGTGACTCGTGGGATGAGGCAGTGGAGGAAATGGTGATGGAAACCCCTAGTATGAGTGCTTCTGTGTCCCAAGTTCATCCTAGCCCCATGATAAAGGAGCCCTTAGTGCAGCAGGGGAAGGAATTTGGGAAGGGAGTGGAGGTGAGTTAACCCTAGAACAATGTCCCCGTGTGACCCAGCCCGCCATGAGGCCTGAGGTGAACCACCTCTCCGCTCTCCCAGCCCCACTTCACTAATATCTTTCACCTCTTCAGTGGAAGTTTCTCCTGAGTCTTCATCGTCGGGGTCTCCACCAGCACCTACAGTGAAGGCAGGCCGTAGGGGATGAGGTAAATCCCTTACTCGTCGTAAAAGTAGACTAGCTTCTAGAGTAAGGGCTGCTAGTGGTACACAGCAACCTAGGGTCAGTCGGAGTAACCTTGAAACGGCCCAGTCTGCCACACAGCCACCCTCACCCACCCTACACAGCCACGAGAGGGAACCCTGGATGCCTTCGTGTGGACGGAAGGTTCCGATTTCATCCCGGAACAACTCCATTTTGACAAGAGTTCCTCTGGGATACAGCCTGCCTTCACTCTTGACGAGGATGCTGAGTGTGTGGACTACCTGTTGGCCTTCCTTGATGACGAAGTCATGCAGCACATATGTGATGAAATCAACAGGTACCAATCACAACGTGCTGCAAGTGGTGCAGGTACATCAAAAATGGCACAGTGGACCGTGCTTGGGGTGCAGGAACTGTATGTGTTCTTTGCCCTCATGCTTCTGATGCCTCATTCACGGAAGCATGAGTTGGAGGATTACTGGTCTGTGGACCCTCTATTACTATCACCCACCTTCAACAAGTACATGGCCAGAGATCAATTCCGAAACATCCTAGGAAACCTGCACTTCACCAACAACGATGCACCTTCCCAGACTGACCCACTCTGGAAGATCCGGGAGATTCTGAACAGAATGAAGGATAAATTTGTCATTCTTCCACCCATTTCAGAAGGTGGTCATAGATGAGTCCTTGGTTCTGTTCAGAGGACGTCTGAAGTTCGTGCAGTACATTCCAAGCAAACATCATCGCTCTGGAATAAAGTTCTTTGTACAGTACTGTGCGACTGTAAGACGGGGTACATCCTTGACTTCGTCATCTATTCAGCCAGCACTGTCGATCTTGACAAAACACACCACCTTGGCTTCTCAGGCTGTGTAGTGAAAGTGCTGCTTGAAAGGTATTTTGGTGGGAATCATGTGCTGTATACAGACAACTACTATACAGCACCTAAACTTGTTAAATACCTTTCAGAGCACGGAATTGGTTCCTGAGGCACTGTCAAGAGCAATCGTGCCAACTTTCCCAAATTCCCCGAGGCAGCAAGTTCGCAGCGGGGAAACGTGCACCTACGCAGGTCTGAGAAGATGCTGGCAATATGGTGGCATGATAAGAGGGTAATACACAAGCTTACCACCGTACACAAGGGGGAACTGCAAGACAGTGGGAAGGTCAGCCATAGGACAGGTGAACCTGTGATGAAACCTGATGCTGTCACTGACTATACAGTAATATCAACATGCGACTAGATGTTACAGAAAAGTGTTTCTGCATCTCATTGTCATAACGATGCTAAACGTTCTCATCCTGTACAAGATGAAGGTCAAGCAACCTAAGTCATTCTCCCTGAGGTTGTTCGCCAGGACGTGTGTTCATCTGCTTGAGAGATAAGGTAGGGTGACAGCAGCTTCTCCAAGGCGCCACGCTGTAAGGCTTCCCGACTGACTTGAGCAGAGGGCGTACCTGGATCAGCACATACTGGTGCAAATGCCAACCACTACAAAGAGGAGGGCTGTGATCCGCAGGTGCCAGGTGTGTGCACATACCACCAGACGCACACCTGAACATAAACGCACCTCTTGGCAAGGCGCTGAGTGCCAGGTTCCCCTCTGTGTACCCTGGTACTTTGATTACCACTGCCTGAAGCATTTCTAAAACAATGCAAGTGGAAATGTAAATAATGTGTAAATAGCAAGTGAAAGCAATTGATGTAAATATAATTGTACAGTGGAAAATAGTTTTATAAGTTACTGCAAATGACAATAGATAACACAGTGTAAATAAAAATGTAAATAATGTAAATAAAGTAGAAAATGTAAATAGAAATGTAAATAATTAGTAATATAAGAATATGAGTATAAATACTTGGAGTAATGACAGTGAAAGTGAAAGGTTCGCTCTCTATGCTAGTTTACTGAACGAGAAAGTGAATGCCTGTAGTGAAAATAAACTACTATGGTCAGACTCAAATATGAAGTCGGTTTGGGTGGGGCCCGAGAGGGGATTTCCCTCTCTACAGCTCTGCCGCATCAACCCCAGTACCTATCTCTCTCTCTGTCATACGTCAGCTATTTACTATTTGAAATTGTATATTAAATATTCTGTACTTATTAAATATATTAAATAAGGCTATATAGTGCTATGAATGTGTCGCTTTTTAGGATAATAGCAATAATTTGTATAAATTCCACACCACGTGACAACGTCGCTTTCCGACGTTGCCAGAGGTCAAGGACACCCACCTCAGACTACAGGTGACAGGTCACTTCCTCCCTGATCTCCACCCACGATGGCAGCTACTCCGACTCGCTCTCGTGTGCTCCACAGTCGGGAGAAAGAACTTATTTACAATGTGAACAAGTATTTTTTAGAAGAAAAGGCTATTGGAGACTTTATAATTCCACCTTCAGGAGCAGTTGCTCGCACTGCCAAAGCTACCAATGTTAGCGAAAAAACAGTCCAAAGAATCTGCTCAAAATTTAATAAAGCTTGTGTGACACAAATGTCACCAGAACAGCCTGTATTCTCGTCACCAAAAAAGAAGCGCAATGCAACTGTAACGAATCTCGACGATTTCGACAAGCGTGTGGTCAGAAGAACTGTCCTGGGATTCTATGAAAGGCATGAAATTCCTACACTGCACAAGATTTACGAAGAACTCAAGGAAAACATATCTTTCAACGGAAGCAACGAGTCTCTTCGCAGGATTCTCTTGCAGATGTGCTTCAAATATGCAAAAGTTGATGGCCGAAAGTTCCTTATGGAAAGGAGCGATGTAGCAGCAGCTCGGACCAGATTTTTGAGAGAAATTCGGCAGGTCAAAGTGTCTTCCCAGAACATTGTGTATCTTGACGAAACTTGGGTAAATCAAAATTATACAGTTGGAAAATGCTGGACTGACACTGCATCCCCACAAGCCACTGGAATACAGCAACCGACTGGAAAAGGACGTCGTTTAATTATTGTGCATGCTGGAACGAGAAATGGCTTTGTTAACAATGCTGAGTTGATATTTCAAGCAAAAAAACGATGGGGACTACCATAATCAGATGAATTCAACACTTTTTGAAGACTGGTTCAGGAATCAACTAATACCAAACATTTCACCAAACTCTGTAATTGTTATGGATAACGCTTCCTATCATTCAGTCCAACTTGAAAAAAAAACAACCTCGTCCTGGAGAAAATCGGATATAAGGGACTGGCTTATAAAGAAGGGAGTACGGCCCAGCGACGATCTCTTAAAACACGAGCTGTATGAACTTGCAAAGAAGTTTGATACTGGCACAAAGTATGTAACTGACACAATTGCTGAAGAAGCAGGGCATCGGGTCATAAGATTACCACCGTACCATTGTCAGTACAACCCTATTGAGCTCACTTGGGCTCAGGTGAAGACCTATATAGCCAAGGCAAACACCTTCAAAATGGTTGATCTTAAACGTCTTGCCAAAGAAGCTTTGAATCATGTAACACCGAATAACTGGATGAAAGCAGTGCAGCATGCTGAACAACAGCAAGAAGAAGATTCACAGCAAGACGTAGCAGTCGACCATTTCGTGGATTCATTCTTAATCAACATATCAGAAAGCTCGGAGGATGAATTGTCTGATTAAAGATCAGAGAGGACTTATGCCTACTGGGGAAACCTCTATAAAAAAAACGCGCCAAGACTTTTACCTCAGTGGTGGTGTGGAAAAAAGGTCAAAACAATATCGAAGAAAACAAAACTGATAAATATATAAAAACTTTCTCAATCAACTGAGAGAGAGAGAGAGAGAGAGAGAGAGAGAGAGAGAGGAGGTTTGGCAGAGCTGTAGAGAGGGAAATCCCCGCGCGGGCCCCTCCCAAACCGACTTCATATTTGAGTCTGACCATAGTACTGAAGGAAACTTATGGATAAATATTGTATATATAAATAAGTGTATAAAGTACTAGGAATATAAAGTGTAAGTGTGTTTATGAACAGATAAATGACAGCTCCACCTCAGAATACCAGCAGGGAACGAGTGCAGGTGGAAAGCTCGTACATGCTCGTAATTTAATTGCTTTCACAGTGTGTTTTTTTGGAATATGGATTGGTAGGTGGGGACCCTCATCATCCACTCACTCGATGTAGTGCTGCTGTCGGGTGTCTGTCCTTTCCTCCCCTCCATCTTTCTTTCCTTCCATCCTCTTCTGTCTTTCTTTCCTTCATTCTTTCCTTGTCCTTCTGCCTATGGGTGACTTTACGCTCCCTCTTCTGTCTTTCTTTCCTTCTTTCTTCCTCTTCCTTCTGCCTGTGGGTGACTCTACACTGAGTGACAAGCCAAATGGTTTCCTGTACACCAGGAAACCATTTACTACGCTGGGTGGTAACCATACAACCAAATTTTGGCGCCTGGTGGTTTAGTGGGTAATTATTGCACTCCAATCGGATTAGGCCGGTGAAGGTTTATTTCCAAGGGGTGGTTGGGGTTGATTGCTCATGTAATGCCACTCAGGGATGAGTGAGACTGGTCACTCTCATCTTATCAGGACCAACTGCCTAGCCCCAGGCTCCTACGCTCCTCATGGGGCAGTGTAGGATTGGATGATGAATGGATGGATTCCAAACCACTTGAAATTCATAGAATAGTGTTTGTAGTGATAATATCAGGCAGTGGTAATCATATTACGGGGTATAGGGAAGTGTAAAGTGGAGACTTCGTTACCCAACTTCAGAGGTCTCCACAAATCCTATGGTAGTTGACGAAGGCTCAACAAACATCCCAGGAGAAAGATGAAGGTATGTGCCACAGGCATATGTAATTATAATATTCTAGGACTAATAACTGATTTTTGGCAAATATTTTTAAAAAGTCAGTCAGAGCGCGATTATCCCCACAGGACGGGCACGGCGCACTCCTGACATCCCCGCGGTTTAGGGGTTAAGGAACTGTTGAATATGGAGAATGAAAGCAATGCAAGTATAAGTGGCTAGGAGATGGAAGGAGGTGAGAAGGGAGGAATAGATCAATGGGATGGAAGTAGTGGAAGCATTGAATAAAGCCAAAATGGGGAAAGCCCCAGGTATTGATGGAGTGTGTGGTGAAATGAAGCATGGGAGATAGTAGTAGAATGGATAAGGAACACATGCAGATTGGCCTAGGAGGATGGAAGAGTCCTGAAGGATTGGAAGTCAGGTGTGATTATGCCCCTATACAAAGGAAAAGAGGAAAATGAAGTGTGTGGTAATCACAGGAGCATTTGTCTGCTTGATGTTATAGGAAAGGTTTATGGTAGAATACTTACTGACAGAGTTAGGGCAATAACAGGAGAATTAGTTGGAGAAGAACAGGGAGGTTTTAAGAAGGGAAGAGGGTGTGTAGATAAGATATTCATCCCTTCATCTTCAGTGGAAAAGTTTCTAGACAAGGGAAAGAAGTTGTGTGTGGCTGCCTTGGATTTGGAGACAGCATATGACAGAGTGGATGGACAAGGAGTGTGGAAAATATCAACACTATATGGAGTAAATGGGAGACTGCTGAATGCCGTGAAGAGTACGTAAGAGGATGTCAAGGCTGCAGTGCATCTGGATGGTGAAGTGTGATTTTTTTTTATCTGAATGTTGGATTGAAACAGGGATGTGTCATGTCTCCATGGTTTGTTCAATCTGTATATGGATGCAGTTATAAAAGAGGTACAAGGTAGGAAAGTGGATGTTGGAGCGGCCCTAATGAGAGAGGGCAGTGTCTGGAAACTTTCTGTACTGTTGTTTGCTGATGATACTGTATTGTTAGGTGAAGACGAAAGGGAACTGCAAGGCTTGGTTCGGAAGGGTGTGATAGAAACAGAATCTAAAGGTGAATGTAAGGAAGAATAAAGTTATGGTCTTCAAGAGAAATGAAGTCACTGAATGTACAGTAAGGATGGATGATGAGGGAAAGGGAAATGGGAGTGCATTTTAGTACAGTACTTGGGTAGTGTGATGAGTAAGGATGGAAGTTTGGAGGATGAAGTGCTTGAAAGGATACAACAGGGATGAATGATTGCCGGTTCTTTGAAAGTTGTAATAAGCAACAGGAAAGTAAGGATGGAAAAAAAAAAAAATCACTGCATGACAGTAATGTGATATCAACACTAACGTATGGAAGCAAAGCTTGGACCTTGTTGGAAGGACACAAGTCAAGTGTGAGAGCAGTGGAAATGAGCTACTTGAAAGGAGCATGTGGAGTTACATGAAGATACAGACTGACAAATGAGGAAGGAGCACTGTGGAGTGGATGTGGATGTGATAGAAAGCATTAGGAGTAATACACGAAGGTGGTTTGGCCATGTGGAGAGGATAAATAGTGAGAGACTAACGACGAGTGTATGTGAATGAGGTGGAGGGGGGGAGGGGGGGGAGAGGGAGGGGGATGCTGAAGATGAGATGGAGAGATCGAGTGGAGAGCTACGGATACATGAGAGGGGGGGTTAGGGCTAGGAGGAGGGCAGTGAAATGGCTGGGGACAGGGTGACATGGAGGCGATCTGTTTGTAGCCACCTCTAATGGGACTGAGGCATCTGGCAATATATATATAGATAGATAGATAAATATAGATATATATTATATATATACCTTATACACACACACACACACATATATATATGTATATATATATATATATATATATATATATATATATATATATATATATATATATATATATATATATATATATATATATATATATATATATATATATATATATATATATATATATATATATATATATATATATATATATATATATATATATATATATACCTTATACACACACACACACACACACACATATATATATATATATATATATATATATATATATATATATATATATATATACCTTACACACACACACACACATATATATATATATATATATATATATATACCTTATATACACACACACACATATATATATATATACCTTATACACACACACACACACACACACACATATATATATATATATATATATATATATATATATATATCCATCATCCAATCCTACATTGCCCCATGAGCAGCGTAGGAGCCCGGGGCTAGGAAAGTTGGTCCTGGCATATAAGATGAGAGTGACCAGCCTCACTCACCCCTGAGTGCCATTTCGTGAGCAATAAACCCCAATCACCCCTTGGATATAAACCTTCACCAGCTCAATCCGATTGGAGCACCTTTATTACCCACTAAACCAACAGGAGCCAAAATTTGGTTATATGGTTACCACCCAGCGTAGTAAATGGTTTCCTGGTGTACAGGAAACTATTTGGCTTGTCACTCAGTGTAGAGTCACCCACAGGCAGAAGGAAGAGGAAAGAATGAAGGAAAGAAAGACACAGGAGGGAGTGTAAAGTCACCTGCAGGCAGAAGAAAGAGGAAAATATGAAGGAAAAAAAGACAGAAGAGGATGGATGGAAAGAAGGATGGAGGAGAGGAAAGGGCAGACACCCGAGAGCAGCACTATATCAAGTGAGTGCCCCCACCTACCACATTTATATATATATATTTTAATATACTTATTATTTTCAATTTCTTTTTTATTTATTTATTTCTGTGTCCAACTCTGGGCAAAGGCTTCAGGGCCTATCCCATGGCCCAGTAGTCCTCCTACACACCTCCACATGTCACCACTTCAGCGCTAATACCCACTGTCCATATTGAATACATGCTAGGGCTGTCTCATACAGGACTGGTGTACTGGTACTATCTATCTATCTATCTATTGCCAGACGCCTCAATCCCGTTCGGGGTGGCCACAAACAAATCGCCTTAACGTTACCCTATCCCCCGCCATTTCACTGCCCTGCTCCCAACTCACACCCCCATCTCTCATATACCTCTCCACCCCATCCTTCCATCTCATCGACGGCCTCCCCCTCCACCTCACTCACATACACTCTCTTCGTCAGTCTTTAAACCTCCATCCTCTCAACATGGCCAAACCACCTCAGTGTATTCCTCCTAACGCTTCCTATCACATCCACATCCACACCACAACGCTCCTTTATATCCTCATTTGTCAGCCTATCTCTCCATGTGACTCCACAGGCTCCTCTTAAATAACTCATTTTCACTGCTCTCACTCTTGTGTCCTTCCAACAACGTTCAAGCTTAACTTCCATACGTTAGAGTTGGTATCACAATACTATCATGTAGTAACTTTTTCACTTCCATGCTCACTTCCCTGTTTCTTATCACTGCTTTCAAGGAACCAGCAACCTTTCTTCCCTGCTGTACCCTTTCAAGCACTTCACCCTCCAAACCTCCATCCTTACTCATCACACTACCCAAGTACTTAAACGTACTCACATTTTCCTATTCCTCACCATCCAACCTCGCTGTACATTCACTGACTTCACCTCTCTCAAGGACCAACACTTTACTCTTCCCTACATTCACCTTTAGATTCCATTTCTTACACACTCTCCCAAACTCATCCACAAAGCCTTGCAGCTCCCCTTAGTCATCACTCAACAACACAGTATCATCTGCAAACAACAATACAGGGAGTTTCCAAACACTACCCTCTCTCACCAGGGCCACTCCAACATTCACTACCCTAACTTGTACCTCTTTTATTACCCCATCCATGTACAGATTGAACAACCATGGAGACATGACACATCCCTGTTTCAACCCAACCTTCAAAGAGAAAAATTCACTCAGTTCATCATCCTGGTGATGTATTTATATTTTACTTACTATTTACTTTATTCTTGCTGCTACCAGATTCAATTTTCTCCAGCTTAGTAGCGTACCTAGTAATGTAGCGGTTAATGACGGCTATATGCTGTATTACTGGTACCAACCAGTCGACTCTCTGTCAATAAAATTGTCTACACAGCAAGAATAGGAAATAAAAATCATAAAAATCTCACCATGCCACACCTACAGCTGGCAAGTTGTGAATATAATTAGTACTGTTCCTTACCCGAGCTTTAAAAAAGGCAATCATCATCCACACCTTTCCCCATCTAAGAATACAGTGAGGTACAGGGTCTAAAGGGCAGGAGAAAACTCAGAAGTATAAGAACTAACCAAAGTCTGCCCAATTAAACAGGCCACACACTTTCAAGCACCATTCAACCCCCCCAATCCTGGCTCCATCTCACATAAAAATAAAATACTGGTAATTTATATAAAAATTACATTAGATATAACACTGAAGAGTAATAATAAAAAATTAAGACATGGCAAATACAAAAAAGAATCTGAACATTGAGTAGTTTGTGCTGTTCCTACTTGAGTAAAAAAATAAAAAAAAATAAAAAAAAAAAAAATAAGAATCTTGACCCCCCTCAAAAAAATAAATAAAAAATAAAAAAATAAAACAAAACTGAAAAATAAAAACCAGGAACAATGCCTCAGTACAGTAACACCAGATGCTGTTGACATCCCTACGTTTCAAGTGGGGTTGGTGGAGGATTAGTGCCCCTCCCTGTAAAACAAATAACTCTAAGCCCTTGGCCACCTCGTGTGGGATACATGGCGTCTGGCAATGAATGAATGAAACATCCTCCTCAAGATAGGATAAATATGCAACAACAATAATACTGCAAATACATGAGCACTAACCCATCATGTGGTTGCCATGGTAATGAACTGGCACCCAAGACATTCCATCATTCTTCTGTTGCTGCATCTCCACCAATTTGATCTATACCAGCACATCCGGCCACCAATCACCTGCAAATATATATCAACAGTGAGAATCATCATCATCATCAACACCACACCCACCCAGCCACCCAATCAGCCGAGTAAATATGAAGTGGGAAACAAATGGGTCAAATGGTTAGGTTGATTTGTTGCTCCATTCAATTCAGTTTTACATTACTCTTGCTGCTACAAGATGATTTCTCCAGCTTAGGGTTGTGACAATATCTGGTTAACCCCCTGACAATGGTGATTTATTTTACTCTTTTTGCTAGGGTTATTTGTTTTTTTAATTTTTCGGTTTGAGTGCCCTAATAATGCAGGGATTGTGTGGTAGGTGGGGGCGTTCATCATCCACTCACTTGATGTAGTGCTGCTCTCGGGTGTCTGCCCTTTCCTCTCCTCCATCCTTCTTTCCATCCATCCTCCTCTGTCTTTCTTTCCTTCATTCTTTCCTCTTTCTTCTGCCAGCTGGTGACTTTACACTCCTTCTTGTGTCTTTCTTTCCTTTTCCTTCTGCCTGTGGGTGACTCTACACTGAGTGACAAGCCAAATGGTTTCCTGTACACCAGGAAACCATTTACTACGCTGGGTGGTAACTATATAACCAAATTTTGGCTCCTGGTGGTTTAGTGGGTAATAAAGGTGCTCCAATTGGATTGAGCCGGTGAAGGTTTATATCCAAGGGGTGGTTGGGGTTTATTGCTCACATAATGCCACTCAGGGATGAGTGAGGCTGGTCACTCTCATCCTAATGCCAGGACCAACTTTCCTAGCCCCGGGCTCCTACGCTCCTCATGGGGCAACGTAGGATTAGATGATGGGATGGATGGATGGATTAATGAAGAATATATAATACCCATCCAATTAAAGTCTTTGTCTGTACAAAACTACTGAAAATATAGTTTTAAAAATGTCACCAGACTGAAGAGTATAAATTAAACCTGGCAGCCTAACAACCAAGGTCATTACCATCCGAGCAAAAACAAAGATCTAAACTTCACATGCACACTATAACTTCATGTATCTAATGATCTTTTTTCTTTTTTTTCCCCTGCCACCAGAGAATTTTTATTAGCCTTATGGCAGATCTAGTTGTAATGACATTAAGGCTAACACATCCGGAAATAATAAAAATAAGTAAATAAATAAAATGAGTACCGGTAAATGAATAAAGCTGTGTGGAAGCAACAAGAACTGAAAATATACCATTAGAAAGAAGAGAATAATAATTACCAACAACTGTCAAGGTTTCTAATTAGAGTACAGTATTCTATATAGCCAACCCCTACTACCCTTTCCAAGTACATAACCTGAAGCTAGGTTATCACAGTCCAAGATACTTATGGGATAATGACTGCCAACACATTTACGAATATGTGACCAGCCTACTTTCCTTGATAGTAATGCCAAAAAAAATCACGGGAATCAAATCTATACATCCATGGCCATACTCCAAATAGGGTGTTCTACCTATTAGATCACAGGAAATAAACTTCAATACAATAAAACCTTCCTCAATTGAATAAAATAGTCTGCTGGTATCCAGAGTAACATAAACATGCTATTACAGTGAACGGCTTACAGGAGGCAGTTACTGTTTATAACCTTCACTACGAAAGGTGTACCCTAAGCTTAACCCTTTAACCGCGGGTGTCATTCCAGAATGATATTGACAAAACTGGACCAAACCGCGGGTGTCATTCTGGAATGTCCGTGAATATTTTGAACACCGCGCATTTTTCCTGTGCGCAAATTGTTTCACGCAAGAGAAGCTGTCGAGTTCTTTCACGCCAGCCCTCCCACACCTCCCTCCTCCCACCCCCCGGGGGCCCCCCCACCCCTGCCCTGACACGCATCAGTCAGTATCTGTCCAGCTCTGTGCATGATAATGGCGCTCCGTCCCAAGTCATCGTCACTCGCTTCCTCCTCGGAAATTATTAGTGCTAGTGTGCCTTCGACCTCTATACCGAGGAAGGAACTCCCGACGGCGAGGCAGAAGGGGTTGAGCACCCCAGAAATTAGGACAGAGCTGGATAAAACTGTAAGTACAACTCTGGATTGTGGCAGTGAGAGTGATACACTTACAGAAAGTAGTAGTGATGACTATGCAGTGATTGGTGGTGAACGGTTTAGGATTGACAGTGACAGAAAGTGAACATTTTGTCTCCCCCCCACTTACTCTGGGAAAGGGAAGGCGCCTATGGGGAAAATTGGTGTAGCACGTGGGAAGGGAGTGAAGCGTAAACTTACGTCTCCTACACCCGGCCCTAGCAAGCATTTCCCACCACTTTCCTGTTCCCCTAGCCCTATTCCCCTCACATCATCTTCATCTTCTGCTGTGCCCTCTCCTCAGTCTACATCATCTGAGGAATATGAATTCCCAGAGCCTGCACAGCGAGGGAAGGCAGGCCGTGCAGGCAGGGTAAGCAGGGCAGGCCGGCCTAGAACAAAGGGGATGTGTGGCAGTAGGAGGGCAAAGCTGGGTGATAAGCTAGGTGATAAGTGGGGAAGAAAGGGTCAGATTTCACCACACACCAGGTCAGTAACCCCCCCGCCTGCCCCCCACCCAGCTCCCTCACCCTCGCCACCCCCCCACTCACCCCCCTCCTGCTCACCCCCCTCCCGCTCACCTCCTGCCTCACCCATTGCCTCCACCTCAGCTCCTTCTCACGGGGAAAAGAGTGCAATAAGACCTGCCACTGCCACTGAACCACGCACCGGGAAAGTGGATGCATTTGTTTGGTCTGACGGTGCTGATTTTCAACCACACAATCCGCCGTTTGACATGACAAATGCGGGAATACAGCCTGCCTTCCCATGCAACGAAGATGACTTTGTAGACTACTTCCTGGCCTTCATGGATGACAAAATCGTGCAGTTTGTCAGCAATGAGACCAATAGGTATGCAGCTCAGTGTGCAACAGAAGGGCTGGGACCTATTGGCTCACCAAAGCAAGTGTCGTGGTTGCCTGTCGGGATCAGAGAGCTGCATGTGTTCTTTGCTCTCATGTTCTTGATGCCCCATATCAAGAGACATGAGTTGGAGGAGTACTGGCTGGTTGATTACATTGCTTCAATCCCAACATTCGGCAAGTACATGTCACGAGATCGGTTCCAACAGATGCTACGATACCTGCACTTCGCTGACAATGGAAACCCGTCCCAAACTGACCCTTTGTGGAAAGTGAGGGATTTCCTCAACAGGATTAGGGATCAATTTATGCGATTTTTTTCGTCCTATGCAAAAAGTCGTCATAGATGAATCCCTGGTATTGTTCAGAGGACGTCTCAAATTCATGCAGTACATCCCCAGCAAATGCCACTGCTTTGGGATAAAGTTCTTTGTGCTGTGTGACTGTGAGACAGGGTATATCCTTGACTTCGTGATCTACTCTGCAAGTACAATGGACGTGGACAGGAAAGACCCCCTTGACTTCTCTGGCTCCGTAGTAAAAGTGCTGATGGAGAGGTATTTTGGTGGGAATCATGTGCTGTACACAGACAATTACTACACAGCACCAAAACTCGCCAAATACCTGGCTGAACATGGCATCGGCACTGTTGGCACTGTACAGGGCCATAGGAAAGAGTGGCCAAGTTTTTCTGAAGCATCATCATCATCCAAGGGAGATGTACACCTGAAGAAGTCTGACAAGCTTCTGGCAATCAGGTGGCACGACAAGAAGGTCATGAATATGCTCAGCGCCATCCACAAGCGGGAACTGCAGAGAACTGGGAAGGTCAGCTACAGGACGGGAAAGCCAATCATGAAGCCCGATGCCGTCATTGACTATAATATCAACATGAGACTTGTTGATAAGTCTGACATGATGATTGGCGAGATAGACTGTCTCAGGAGAAACACCCGATGGTACAGGAAGGCTTGCCTCCACATGCTCGATATGTGCATGCTCAACACCTTCCTCCTCTACAAGACACAAGTCGGGGGCATAAGGCAACCATCCCTGAGACAGTTCTCCAAGACTGTCGTGCAGCAGCTGCTTGCATGATTTGGTCAGGTGATGGCACTGGTCCCGAGGCGACACTCTGACACACAACCTGACCGTTTTGAGTCCCGCATTTACATGAGCCGGCACCAGCTTGTGAAATTGCCTCTCACTGCAGGCGGCAGGTTGTCACAGGGCCGCTGCAGAGTGTGTCATAAGACCACACGGAGGCCTCGGACGAGAAAAATGAGGACACACCAGTGCCAGGAATGCCAAGTCGCTCTCTGTGTGACTCCGTGCTTTGCCGAGTACCACTCTCTGAGTAAATACTGACAGTGACAGTGATATACAGTGATGCGACAGTGACGTGCTTTACCAATAATTGTATAAGGGATAATGTAGTAAAAAGGGATATTTTGCCTAGAAAACAATGTAAATATTGACCAGTATAATAAGTGATTTTGTAATAAGAAAATCTGCGGCACTGCTGTGAATCTGTGATGCGACAGTGACGTGCTTAACCAATAATTGTATAATATAGTAATAAGAGATATTTTACCTAGAAAATTATGTAAATATGGCCAGTATATAAGTGATATGGTAATAAGAAAATCTGCGGCACTTGTGTAATTCTGTGATGCGACAGTGACGCAATATAGTAATAAGTGCAGTGTAAATATAATGTATATTACCCAGATTATATGTAAAATAGTAACAGAAGTTAGAAATAATGAAAACATCGCTGCTAACCAAACGTCAGTGAGCGTGTGATGCCGCAGTGAAGTGCGGGCAATTACAGTGCCTTTTACCTACCTCAGTGAACACAGAGTGGGTGTTTATTGTATATGCAGTGTTCATATATGTTTACAGTACTATTATCAGAGAGTGGTTGGCATTTGGTACTGGTGTGTGGGGCGTAAAATTTTACACCCCTCACTTCTAACGGCACTGCCCGTCCTGTGAAAGTCAACAAAGTCATGAAACCTACATCACTGCAAAGCTGAAGGTTAGTACTTTCTAATGGTACCTTATTTTTTTCTCTAGCTTTATTCTGTGCAGAGTTATTAAGGTTTAAAGGTTTGTTTACATTTGGCTGGAACCCCTGCGAGAGAGGCCAGTCGGGGCAAAACAATGCCCGCGGTTAAAGGGTTAATAAAGAAGTCCAGTGGTACCAAAAATACAGTAGTAGAGTCATTCCATGAAGATGTCAACCTTTTGTGTCCAAATCAGAATTGCTTAAGAGTATATAAATTATAGATCAATTTAAAGATTAAACATTAAATTTTATGAATCTGAAGAGAAAAAGAGCCTAAACTGTCAACTAAGGGAGGTGCATAAAAAATTGTCATATTATGTCACCGTAGAAAAATCAGTGCTGAATTTAGCAATTTTCATAACATCATTGACCAGAGTATGTTATTGTTTGGAATGCTGACATTATGTTTTATTGAAAATGTGTCTATTTGAGTTGTGATTGACACTACAGTTCTTTACATATACGTTGTGGAGAGAACACTTTCAGGAATTGTTGAACATAGAGGATGGAAGTAATGCGAGTATAAGTGGTTGGGGAATGGCTGGGAGAAGGAGGGAGGTGAAAAGACAGGAAGAAATCAGTAGGATAGAAGTTATGGAAGCAATGAAGAAAGTTAAATTGGGGAAAGCCCCAGGGAGGAGGTGAGAAGACAGGAAGAAATCAGTAGGATAGAAGTTGTGGAAGCAATGAAGAAAGTTAAATTGGGGAAAGCCCCAGGGAGGAGGTGAGAAGACAGGAAGAAATCAGTAGGATAGAAGTTGTGGAACCAATGAAGAAAGTTAAATTGGGGAAAGCCCCAGGAATTGATGGAGTGTGTGGTGAAATGCTGAAGCATGGGGGAGAGATAGTAGTAGAATGGATGTAGAAAATGTGCAGATTAGCCTGGGAGGAAGGTAGAGTCCTGGAGGATTGGAAGTCAGGTATAATTATTCCCTTGTACAAAGGAAAAGGGGGAAAAAGAAGTGTGTGGAGATGGTGGATTGTTTGCTCTCTCTGATTAATCTCCTTGCCAACATAGCATGAAAATAATCAACATACTGTTAATTACAAGAAGATTACATGTATTTCCACTTAATTAGTAGTGGTGGGTGGGGGCACTCACCATCCACTCACTTGATGTAGTGCTGCTGTTGGGTGTTTGCCTTTCCTCTCCTCCATCCTTCTTTCCTTCCATCCTCTTCTGTCTTTCCTTCATTCTTTCCTTGTCCTTCTGCCTACGGGTGACTTTACACTCCCTCTTCTGTCTTTCTTTCCTTCATTCTTTCCTCTTCCTTCTGCCTGTGGGTGACTACACTGAGTGACAAGCCAAATGGTTTCCTGAACACCAGGAAACCATTTGCTATGCTGGGTGGTAACCATATAACCAAATTTTGGCACCTGCTGGTTTAGTGGGTAATTATTGCACTCCAATCGGATTGAGCCGGTGAAAGTTTATATCCAAGGGCTGGTTGGGGTTGATTGCTCATGTAATGCCACTCAGGGATGAGAGGGGCTGGTCACTCTCCTCTTAAATGTCGGGACCAACTGCCTAGCCCCGGTCTCCTACGCTCCTCATGGGGCAATGTAGGACTGGATGATGGATAGATGGATGGATATATAATTAATGAAGAATAAATGCTAGCTTTACGAATTTGGTAATGAAAATTGAGGAGTTTCGTAATGTGGCCGTTGCAATCTGGCAACTCTGTTTCCCTGTCATCAACAGTTACTGCTTAACTGCGATCGCGAGTGGATGCCACACGTGCTTGATTTTTTTGTGAAAAAACAGTGAATAAACTGCAATACCTCACCAGTAAACCACACAGGAATTTACAGTGTTGTGCAGTGTTAAAAAATTAGAATTTAGAGTGCAAAGGATTAACTGTGAAGTGCGAACTGGCGGTTGAAACTTGCGTGTTGCAATTAACAATGTGCAGTGTTAAACAATTACAACTCACAGTGCAAAGAATTACTGTAAGTGGAGCACTGTCATGTGGTGACAGGAGAGGTAAAGAATAGTATGGGACTATTTTTATTTGTCTTGGAAATATTAACAAGTCTCTCACACGGACGAGTATAAGTCCCGGGTAGCTACCTCCCTGTCTCGCTATCTGTCTCTCTCTCTAATTGCCAAGCCCTTCTCCCTGTGACCTGTCTCCTCTGAGGCCTGTCTACTCCTCTGTTGCCTCTTCTGTGGATAATCTCCGTCTGAGCTCTCTTTCCTAAATTCTGGTGTAGCAGGGGTGTGTCACGTGTGTTCCTCGTGGATGGACTAGGTCTTTGTTCACGGGAGGGCTGCTGACAGCTAATTGCATCATCTCCTTACTGGCCGCTGTCGTCAGCTTTCCTCAGTGTAAGCATGTTTAGCATTGCTCGATTCTCGCAGACACAACACCTCTCATCATCTGACTCCCTGCTTCTATCTATCTATCTATCTATTATGATTTGTAAATATAATATGTAGTCCTAACAGCACAACACTAGATTACTGTACATGCTTCGAGAGCATTTTCACGACTGCCAAAGCCTTAACCACTTAACCGCGGGGCGTCACTTTTGTGATTCTGTGTTATTTTGAATTTGCCTGGGCTTTGAAGTGGTCGCTTGTATCATCTTGTCAGTACTGCCAGAGTCTAACAATAGTCAGTGTTGCTACTGTCATCTGTTCTCCCATCCACTGTTGACAATTTAGCCATTTCTCCCCATTCTTGACTCCCCTCCTTACCTTCCCTCCATTACCCTCTCCTCCCGCCTGCCCCAGCTGCGCAGCGCTAGGCAAATCTTGCCCGGATTTTTCCACTCATTTCATCCATTGGAATGAGCCCTATGCCTTATTCTCATACAAAATAATATATATAAAAAAGAAAAAAGGTAATTGATAGTGCCATGCACCTGGAATTGGCTAATTATCACCTGGCAACACCCCACGTGCACTTGTTCGCTAATTTTCCCTGTTTATTTCCCCTTGAAATATGCCGTATGACCTGTTCTCATAATAAAAATATATATAAGAAAGGAAGGGAGAAGCCTAAGTGATATTTACATTCACCTGGAACTACCTAATTTATTATGTATTGTCTAGAATTCCTGCCAATCATTTCACAGCATATATATTAGCAGCTGTAACCACACTGACATTGGCAACCCTTCACTGCCCCTAGACCCAGCACAGCAGTCAGTTTACTCTCATCTTCCAAGGTGAACTCACGTCAGATTCGCGCCAGTCCAATTCCGCTGCTTTTTAGCCCCATGCAAAGGTCCCTGTGACCTCTACTCCTACTAAAGCTCGTGTGGGAAGGGGTGAAGGCTAAGTGACTTTGCTGCGGAAAGTGAACTAGCTAATTTATCAGTGATAATGATGGACAGTGACTACGATCTTTCTGGTCTCTAAAACAGTGCAAGTGAAAATGTAAATTATGTGTAAACAGCAAGTGAAAGCAATGAATGTGAATATAACTGAACAGTGGAAAAGAGTTTTATAAGTTACTGCACGTGACTGAGCATAAAAGTGTAAGTAAAATAGAAATGTAAATGTATTAAGAATATATGGAGTGGAGGGGAAATTGTTGAGTGCTGTGAAGAGTATGTACGAGGGAGCTAGGGCTACGGTGCGAGCAGATGGTGAGCTGAGTGAGTTCTTTGATCTCAATGTGAGACTGAAACAGGGGTGTGTGATGTCTCCATGGCTGTTTAATATATATATGGATGGGGTTGTAAATGAGGTGCAAGGTAGGGCAGTGGATGTGGGGGTGGCCCTAATGAATGAGGGTGAGATTTGTGTTGCTGTTTGCTGAGGAAACAGTATTGTTGAGTGAAGATGAATGGGAGTTGCAAGGTTTGGTGAATGAATTTGGGACAATGTGTAGGAGGAGGAAGCTGAAAGTTAATGTAAACAAAAGTAAAGTTATGGTGTTTGAGAGGAATGAAGTCACACAGTGTGCAGTGAGGTTGGATGGTGAGGATATGGAGAATGTGAGTGCATTCAAGTACTTGGGTAGTGTGATGAGTAAGGATGGAACTTTGGGGGATGAAGTACGTGAAAGGGTACAGCAGGGAAGAAAGGTTGTTGGTACACTGAAAGCAGTGATGAGAAATAGGAAGGAGAGTATGGAAGTTAAGAAGTCACTACATGATGGTATTGTGATCCCTACCCTGACGTATGGAAGCGAGGCGTGGACCTTGCAAGAGGGGAACAAGTCAAGAGTGAGAGCAGTGGAAATGAGTTACTTGAGAGGAGCATGTGGAGTGACGTGGAGGGACAGGTTGACGAATGAAGCAGTGAAGGAACGTTGTGGGGTAGATGTGGATGTGGTTGAAAAGATTAGGAGAAATACACTGAGGTGGTTTGGACATGTGGAGAGAATGGAGAATGAAAGATTGACTAAGAGGGTGTATGTAGGTGAGGTGGAGGGAGGGAGAGGGAGGGGTAGACCAAGGATGAGGTGGAGGGATGGAGTTGAGAGGTATATGAGGGAGGGGGGGGTGAGTTGGGGGGAGGGGAGTCAAATGGTGGGTGACAGAGTGACTTGGAGGCGTTTTGTCTGCGGCCACCCTTTGCGGGATTAGGGTGTCGGGCTATAGATAGATAGAAATACTGCAAACAAAATAGAGAATGTGAATAGAAATGTAAATAAGTAGTAATATAAGAATACGAGTATATATACTAGGAGCGTAGTGGACTGAAGAGGTGAAACAGGCTGTGGCACAAAAGAAGAAAGCATACAATGAATGGATGAGAAATAGGGGCAAGGAAGAAGTTGAGAGGCGGAAGAGAGAGTTATATGTGGAAAGAAAGAGAGAGGTGAAAAGATTAGTAAGAGAGAGTAAGAAGAGAGTGGATGAGGAATTTGGAAGGAATTTGAGTGTAAAGTGGAGGGACTGTAAGAAAATGTTCTGGAGAGAAGTGAAAAGAGTAAGACAGGGTGGAAGTGAAGTAAGCAGGGGAGTGAAAGATAAAAATGGTAGCTTACTAGTGGAGAAGGGAGAAAAAGTGAGCAGATTGAGAGAACACTTTAAGGAATTGTTGAACATAGAAGAGTATAAGTGGCTAGGGAATGGCTGGGAGAAGGAGGGAGGTGAGAAGACAGGAAAAAATCAGTAGGATAGAAGTTGTGGAAGCAATGAAGAAAGTTAAATCGGGGAAAGCCCCAGGAACTGATGGAGTGTGTGGTGAAATGCTGAAGCATGGGGGAGAGATAGTAGTAGAATGGATGTGGAAGATGTGCAGATTGGCCTGGGAGGAAGGTAGAGTCCCGGAGGATTGGAAGTCAGGTATAATTATTCCCTTGTACAAAGGAAAAGGGGAAAAAGAAGTGTGTGGTAATCATAGGGCCATTTGTCTTCTCAGTATAATAGGAAAAGTGTATGGTAGGATACTTATAGACAGAGGTAGAGAAAGAACAGAGAAATTAGTTGGAGAAGAACAGGGAGGCTTTAGGAAGGGAAGAGGTTGTGTAGATCAGATATTCATTCTTAGATCTTTAGTGGAAAAGTTTCTAGAGAAGGGAAAGAAGTTGTATGCGGCTTTCATGGATTTGGAGAAAGCATATGACAGGGTGGATAGACAAGGATTGTGGAAAGTGTTAAGAATATATGGAGTAGATGGGAAGTTGTTGAATGCTGTGAAGAGTATGTACGATGGTGCGAAGGCTGCAGTGCGTGTGGATGGTGAACTAAGTGAATTTTTCTCTTTGAAAGTTGGTTTAAAACAGGGATGTGTCATGTCTCCATGGTTGTTCAATCTGTACATGGATGGGGTAATAAGAGGTACAAGGTAGGGTAGTGGATGTTGGAGTGGCCCTGGTGAGAGAGGATAGTGTTTGGAAACTCCCTGTACTGTTGTTTGCAGATGATAGTGTGTTGTTGAGTGAAGACGAAGGAGAGCTGCAAGGCTTGGTGGATGAGTTTGAGAGTGTGTGTAAGAAACGGAACCTAAAGGTGAATGTAGGGAAGAGTAAAGTGATGGTCTTTGAGAGAGGTGAAGTTAGTGAATGTACAGCGAGGTTGGATGGTGAGGAATTAGAAAATGTGAGTACATTTAAGTACTTGGGTAGTGTGATGAGTAAGGATGGAGGTTTGGAGGGAGAAGTGCTTGAAAGGGTACAGCAGGGTAGAAAGGTTGCTGGTTCTTTGGAAGCAGTGATAAGAAACAGGGAAGTGAGCATGGAAGTGAAAAAGTTACTACACGACAGTATTGTGATACCAACTCTAACGTACGGAAGTGAAGCTTGGACATTGTTGGAAGGACACAAATCAAGAGTGAGAGCAGTGGAAATGAGTTATTTAAGAGGAGCCTGTGGAGTCACGTGGAGAGACAGGCTGACGAATGAGGATATAAAGGAGCGTTGTGGTGTGGATGTGGATGTGATAGGAAGCGTTATGAGGAACACACTGAGGTGGTTTGGCCATGTGGAGAGGATAGAGGGTGAAAGACTGACGAAGAGAGTGTATGTGAGTGAGGTGGAGGGGGAAAGAGGGAGGGGGAGGCCAAGGATGAGATGGAGGGATGGGGTGGAGAGGTATATGAGAGAGGGGGGTGCGAGTTGGGAGCAGGGCAGTGAAATGGCGGGGACAGGGCGACTTGGAGGCGATTTGTTTGTGGGCACCCCAAACGGGATTGAGGCGTCTGGCAATAGATAGATAGAGATAGTAATGAAAGTGAAAGTAATGAAAATGAATGTGACAGCTTTGCTCTCTATGCTAGCATACACGAGAAAGTGAATGCCTGGAGTGAAAATAAACTACTAGTAATGAAAAAAACTTATAGATAAATATTGTAAAGTAGTAATATAAGAATACGAGTATATATACTAGGAGTAATGAAAGTGAAAGTAATGAAAATGAAAGTGACAACTTCGCTCTCTACGCTTGTATACACGAGAAAGTGAATGCCTGGAGTGAAAATAACCAATAAGTACTGAAAGAAACTTATAGACAAATATTGTAAAGTAGTAATAAAAGAATACGAGTATATATACTAGGAGTAATGAAAGTGAAAGTGAAAGTAATGAAAATGAAAATGACAGCTTTGCTCTCTGAGTTAATATACACGAGAAAGTGAATGCCTGGAGTGAAAATAAACTACTAGTCCCGAAAGAAACTTATAGATAAATATTGTATATATAAATATGTGTGAAGTACTAGGAATAAAAAGTGTGAGTGTGTTTATAAATAATAAATGACAGCTCCGCCTCAGAATACCATCGGGGAACCAGGACGGGAGGAACACTCGTATGCGCTCGTAATTTACATTGCTTTCACAGTTTTGTTTTGTTTTTTAGTATGGATTCCAAACTACTTGAAATTCATAGAATAGTGTTTGTAGTTATAATATCAGGCAGTGGTAACCATATTACGGAGTCTCGGGAAGTGTAAAGTGGAGACTTCGTTACACAACTTCAGAAGTCTCTACAAGTCCTACGGTAGTCGACAAAGGCTCAACAAACATCCCAGGGGAAAGCTGAAGGTATGTGCCATATGCGTATGTAATTATAATATTCTAGGACTAATAACTGATTTTTGGCAAAATATTTTTAAAAAGTTATTTGGAACGCGAATATCCCCGCATGAGGTGCAAGGACCGCCTCCGACATGCCCGTGCTTAAGGGGTTAAGAAGGTGGCCACAGAAGTGCTGTAAGTACCCTGGCTGAGGTACAGTCACTTCTAATTCCTAATTCTTTGGTTCCTTTTCATCTCTTTCATGCTTTATGTCCATTATTGGTGTGAACAGGGTCTTAAATAGGTTTAAATAAGTGCTATGCATGTCCGGTAGGGAATTATTTAGGTGGCTTTCAAAGCTAGGCTGGGTTAGGATCATAAGTACCAGTCCAGCAGTCAGAGGCCCACTTTCCGGACATGCCTTTGGCTCTATTACATTGGATAGTCGAGGGATTACATGTGTGTGTGTGTGTGTGTGTGTGTGTGTGTATGTGTGTGTGTGTGTGTGTGTGTGTGTATATATATATATATATATATATATATATATATATATATATATCTCTCTATCTATCTATCTATCTATTGCCAGACGCCTCAATCCCGTTTGGGGTGGCCACAAACAAATCGCCTCCAAGTCGCCCTGTCCCCCGCCATTTCACTGCCCTGCTCCCAACTCACACCCCCCTCTCTCATATACCTCTCCACCCCATCCCTCCATCTCATCCTCGGCCTCCCCCTCCCTCTTCCCCCCTCCATCTCACTCACATACACTCTCTTCGTCAGTCTTTCACCCTCCATCCTCTCCACATGGCCAAACCACCTCAGTGTGTTCCTCCTAACGCTTCCTATCACATCCACATCCACACCACAACGCTCCTTTATATCCTCATTCGTCAGCCTGTCTCTCCACATGACTCCACAGGCTCCTCTTAAATAACTCATTTCAACTGCTCTCACTCTTGACTTGTGTCCTTCCAACAATGTCCAAGCTTCACTTCCGTACGTTAGAGTTGGTATCACAATACTGTCATGTAGTAACTTTTTCACTTCCATGCTCACTTCCCTGTTTCTTATCACTGCTTTCAAAGAACCAGCAACCTTTCTTCCCTGCTGTACCCTTTCAAGCACTTCACCCTCCAAACCTCCATCCTTACTCATCACACTACCCAAGTACTTAAATGTACTCACATTTTCCAATTCCTCACCATCCAACCTCGCTGTACATTCACTAACTTCACCTCTCTCAAAGACCATCACTTTACTCTTCCCTACATTCACCTTTAGATTCCGTTTCTTACACACTCTCTCAAACTCATCCACCAAGCCTTGCAGCTCCCCTTCATCTTCACTCAACAACACAGTATCATCTGCAAACAACAGTACAGGGAGCTTCCAAACACTATCCTCTCTCACCAGGGCCACTCCAACATCCACTACCCTACCTTGTACCTCTTTTATTACCCCATCCATGTACAGATTGAACAACCATGGAGACATGACACATCCCTGTTTCAAACCAACTTTCAAAGAAAAAAATTCACTTAGTTCACCATCCAAACGCACTGCAGCCTTCGCACCACCGTACATACTCTTCACAGCATTCAACAACTTCCCATCTACTCAATATATTCTTAACACTTTCCACAATCCTTGTCTATCCACCCTGTCATATGCTTTCTCCAAATCCATGAAAGCCGCATACAACTTCTTTCCCTTCTCTAGAAACTTTTCCACTAAAGATCTAAGAATGAATATCTGATCTACACAACCTCTTCCCTTCCTAAAGCCTCCCTGTTCTTCTCCAACTAATTTCTCTGTTCTTTCTCTACCTCTGTCTATAAGTATCCTACCATACACTTTTCCTATTATACTAAGAAGACAAATGCCCCTATGATTACCACACACTTCTTTTTCCCCTTTTCCTTTGTACAAGGGAATAATTATACCTGACTTCCAATCCTCCGGGACTCTACCTTCCTCCCAGGCCAATCTGCACATCTTCCACATCCATTCTACTACTATCTCTTCCCCATGCTTCATCATTTCACCACACACTCCATCGATTCCTGGGGCTTTCCCCGATTTAACTTTCTTCATTGCTTCCACAACTTCTATCCTACTGATTTTTTCCTGTCTTCTCACCTCCCTCCTTCTCCCAGCCACTAATACACGCATTACTTCCATCCTCTACGTTCAACAATTCCTTAAAGTGTTCTCTCCATCTGCTCACTTTTTCTCCCTTCTCCACTAGTAATCTACCATTTTTATCTTTCACTCCCCTGCTAACTTCACTTCCACCCTGTCTTACTCTTTTCACTTCTCTCCAGAACATTTTCTTACAGTCCCTCCACTTTACACTCAAATTCCTTCCAAATTCCTCATCCACTCTCTTCTTACTCTCTCTTACTAATCTTTTCATCTCTCTCTTTCTTTCCACATATAACTCTCTCTTCCGCCTCTCAACTTCTTCCACGCCCCTATTTCTCATCCATTCATTGTATGCTTTCTTCTTTTGTGCCACAGCCTGTTTCACCTCTTCAGTCCACCACGCTGTTCCTTGCATCCCCCTCCGTCTTCTCTTCCTTCCACACACCACATCACATGCTTCACATATTTCTTCTGTAAATATCTTACACACACCTTCCACGTCTCCCATCTGCTCCAATTCATATTTGCCCAATCGTTCCTCGACTTCTCTCTTATACTCTGCCTTTTTCTCATCCTCTTGTAACCTTTCCACTCTCCTTGCAACTACTCCTTCCTCTTCTTCCCTGCTGTACCCTTTCAAGCACTTCACCCTCCAAACCTCCATCCTTACTCATCATATATATATATATATATATATATATATATATATATATATATATATTTATACACATACATATATATATATATATATATATATATATATATATATATATATATACACATACATATATATGTATATATTATATATATATATATATATATATATATATACATACATACACTTTATATATATATATATATATATATATATATACATACACACACACACACATATATATATATATATATATATATATATATATATATATATAATTGGATCCCAACGGGTGGTGGGCGGGCCATTGCACTGGGAGGGCACTAAGCGTACTGCCCTCCGCCTATCAGCCCATAGTCGCGAAGCTCATAGGTCCCTACCCGGGGGTTCCCTACTTTATAAAGACTTGAAAAATAACAGTTCTGTCCAATACTACGGACACTGGGTTCCAATGGGTTAAAGAGACCGACGGGTTTGCCAGTAATTAACCCCTACACCGCGGGCATGTTTACCGATGTTTTGCGTGTGCCGCGGGGTTATTCGGGCTCCGACAGACTCTCAAAAAATATTTGCCAAAAATCAGTTATTAGTCCTAGAATATTAAAATTATATATGCTTATGGCACATACCTTCAGCTTTCTCCTGGAATGTTTGTTGAGCCTTCGTCAGTTACCGTAGGACTTGTGGAGACCTCTGAAGTTGGGTAATGAAGTCTCCACTTTACACTTCCCGACAACCCGTAATATGATTACCACAGCCAGATATTAACACTATAAACAGTACTCTATGATTTTCAAGTAGTTTGGGATCCATACTCCAAAAAAAAAACCACTGTGAAAGCAATGAAAATTATGAGCGCGTCTGACCGCCGCACTTGCCCTAGTTCGCTCTTGGTACTCTGTCATTTATTATTCATAAAACCCCTCACACTTTATATTTCTATTACTATATAACACTAATATATATCTACAGTTTTTATCCATAGGTTTCCTTCAGTAGTATTAGTTTATTGTCACTGTAAGGATTCAATTTCTTTCAGTAAAATACGTAGCATTCACTTTCTCGTCCTGTATACTAGCATAAAGAGTGAATGTCACTCATCTTCACTCTCATAACTCATAGTATTCAGACATGCTAGAGTGAAACTTTCACTTTCATTACTCCTAGGGTATATACTCGTATTCTTATAATACTACTCATTTACATTTCTATTTACGTTCTCTATTTTATTTACGTTATTTACATTTCTATTTTATTTACACTGTGTTATGCACTGTCACTTGAAGTAACTTATAAAACTATTTTCCATTGTTCACGTATATTTACATTCATTACTTTCACTTGCTGTTTACACATTATTTACAATTCCACTTGCACTGTTTTACTCAACAGAAAGATCATAGTCACTCTTTTATCAATTGTCAGCCCTTTACCACTTTCCACACGAGGTTTAGTAGGGGGTAAAGGTCACAGGGCCCTTTGCATGAGGGTGAAAAAGGCCCTGAAGTCAGCAAGAGGATGAGCCGTACCTCCTCTTTGGAAGATGAGAGAGAACTGATAAAGGAGGGCCGGCCCGGGTGGAGGCCTACTTAGGGGATATTCAGTACTACCAACGTAGCTCTTGAAACAGCTATGTATTTCACTGAAATGATTGGCAGGAAATCTAGACAATACATTATAAATTAGGTAGTTCCAGGTGAATGTAAATATCACTTAGGCTTCTCCCTTCCCTCCTTATATGTATATTTATTACGAAAATAGATTATATGATATATTTCAAGGGGAAAAAAACAGCGAAAATTAGCGAACGAGTGCACGTGAGGTGTTGTTAGGTGATAATTAGCCAATTCCAGGTGTATGGCACTCTCACTTACCTTATTTCTTTCTTGTATATATTATTTGGTATAAGAATAGGGCATAGGGCTTATTTCAATGGATGAAATCAGTGAAAAATTCCAGGGAAGATTTACTTAGCGTAGCACGGCCGGGCAGGCGAGAGGATAGGGTAATGGAGGGGGGGTAGGGAGGGTAGTCAAGAACGGGGAGAAATGGCTAAATTGTCAACAATGGATGGGAGTACAGATGAGATTAGGAGTGCTGACTAGTGTTGGACATTGGCAGTACTGATAGATGATACAAGCCCCCACTTGGAAGCCCAGGTGAATTCAAAATAACACAGAACCACAAAAGCGACACCCCGCAGTATGATCCCTTGCTCCCAAGCGTCACGAAAGTGACGCCCCGCGGTTAAGGGGTTAAACATACATATATGTATATATATATATATATATATATATATATATACACACAATAAAGGCAATTACCCATTGTAATTCACCCAAGCCCTACAACAAATAAAGCGTAACTTTAGATACTGCACAGTACAGTACCTCCCATCAGCACCATTTTGGCATCGAGCCAGATATTGTGTTACTATCCATCTCGACCCTCTATCCTAAAAACTTTCCCATGAGTAGAAGATGAAAACTAAGCATTAAATACAAAAATAACGATACAGTACGATATAATACACTGCTGGCAGGCTATCGATTAAAAACCAGTTGATACGCCGGATATTGCATTGAACTTCCGGTTACAGACTGTTTCAGTGCCGGATGTTGCATAATTTCACTGGACACTGCTTTAATAGAACCGAGCCAGCAGCGTCAGATACTGCACTGGGACGGATATTGCATCAACAGATACCGGTAACCGAAAATTACTGTTAATCTGCTCTTGCCAGCCAATATACAGCATTACAATTATGGTAATTATTCAGAACACATTGTCTCTATGGGTCAGGTTAGGTTTGCTAGAATGGTAAGGTAATTCAGACTGGTTTCAATTACATACTGTTCTTTTCCAGTCGATACCTGACCACAATACTGGATGATATCTAACTTAACCACAATACTAACACCAAACTTAACCACAATACTGAATAACACCTAACCTAACCACAATACTGAATAATACCTACCCTAACCACAATACTGAATAATACCTAACCTAACCACAATACTGAATAATACCTACCCTAACCACAATACTGAATAATACCTAACCTAACCACAATACTGAATAACACCTAACCTAACCACAATACTGAATAATACCTAACCTAACCACAATACTGAATAATACCTAACCTAACCACAATACTGAATAACACCTAACCTAACCACAATACTGAATAATACCTAACCTAACCACAATACTGAATAACACCTAACCTAACCACAATACTGAATAATACCTAACTTAACCACAATACTGAATAACACCTAACCTAACCACAATACTGAATAACACCTAACCTAACCACAATACTGAATAATACCTAACCTAACCACAATACTGAATAACACCTAACCTAACCACAATACTGAATAACACCTAACCTAACCACAATACTGAATAACACCTAACCTAACCACAATACTAAATAACACCTAACCTAACCACAATACTGAATAACACCTAACCTAACCACAATACTGAATAATACCTAACCTAACCACAATACTGAATAATACCTAACCTAACCACAATACTGAATAACACCTAACCTAACCACAATACTGAATAATACCTAACCACAATACTGAATAATACCTAACTTAACCTACAGAGGCAGGCTTGCTTAAAATAATTATCCTCATAATACAGAAAAGCATAAAAACTGGGAACAAATGTAAGGTAAATAGAATAGCAATGATCACCAGTGGGAAAAAAGGTCATTATCCACAATTTCCACCATAACCAGAAATTACAAATATAATGCATACAAAAAAACAAAAAAAATCATACAGGCCAAACTTTAATAAAACAAATTAGTAAATAAAAATAAACGTCATTACAAATGGAAAAAGTATCGGATAGCGGGTCATAGTGTGAGGTGCCAGTTAAATGAAGGTTACACACCCAGGGATCACTGAGCCACCTCCTAACATAAGCCTGACTGGGTTCCTGTTGCTGAGAAATATAAACATCAGCATAATTCAACACCACCACTGTAGGGTCGGTCTTTTCACTGAGGGCCACCAACAGCAACCTAACTTACCCTAACCTAACCAAGTCAGTCTTTTCACCAAGGACCACAAGCCACCTAACCTAACCTTGCTTTTCCAGTGGCCCTTGGCATCTTTCAGTGGCTAGTCAAAAGACTCACCACCAATACACAAGCACTTCCAACCACTGAATTTATGAAAAGTTACACGAGCATATTTTACCACAAAAACTTCAAAGATTAATCATAAAATCCCAACTGAACCCCTTCCAGACATGCAAAAATAAAAATATTTAAATAAGTAATATACTGTACATGTATTGGCAAATAACAAACATATAATATTTAACTATTAAAATAAACATTTCAATAACATTATTGCTCCACTAGCATACCTAACTATATGAATTTCAAATATTTACATAAATCTCAGGTAAACTTTTACAAGTTGCCAATACACCCCCCAGGTTGTGCTGCATATTTTTCTGGACATAATCTAACCTCCCCTCACTTGCTGTTGCAGAATGCTTACCCTAGAATTAGATATATTATCCGTTTATGGTGGTAATATCCCTGAAACGCATATTGGCATCTTGTAAAATAACACCGAAACCTCAATTTACCCCCTTCTGACAATCAAATACAAATAATTACAACACAATAATAAAATGCATTATTGGCGAACTACAGAACTTAAATACTATACTACCTGTACATTCCAATTAGCAGTGAAAAGATCTGGCAAATTACCTATACCCAGTTTTCTTTTCTTGAGGCGAAGATGCACTTGACAGATTGATGACGATTAGCTGAATGCAATATGTCCAATATTTGCTAACCCAAACTTCCCCCTCAGATATTTGTTGTCAGTTAATAATGCTAGATTATGAAGTAGTGTTGCACCCAGCCAATCATCCCAAATCTGTCAAGTGCATCTTCGCCTCGATTAAAAAAAACTGAATATAGTATTAAATTACTGAACGAAAAATATACAACCCGAAAAACATACAAATAAACCCTCACGCCTCCATGCCCGCACCATCATCCCAACTCACCTCTCTTCTCCTTTCCCTCCCATTCCTCCACTTTTTCTTCCTTTTCACACAACCTTCATGCCACCACAATACACCCTACAGAAGTAAAACATCTAACACGCACTTACCTTTTGAGATTATTTGTGATTTTTCTCGCCTCTTCATGGTATCTTCTGCACTACCAGAATCTTTCCCCGGAGCATGCGTCAAGGTTGGTGGTATATCCCACTTCTAGAACAGACTTGTAATTTCTTTAAAAACAACAATATTAAACAAATTAAGAGAAAACCTATAAAAAATAAGCTGGAATAATAAATATTCTGTAAAACTTTACTCCAATTTCAAAGGAAAGCTACTATTAAAAATCATGTTTCGTGGCAAAAACTATTATATAAGCTGTATGTAAACTGACCAAGAGTTTATTTTCTTAGCATAATATTAATTAAACAATCGATTAGAATGAAACTAAATTAATTGTAATATTTATTCGAAACAATATGATTGAAGCAATATAAGAAATTTGAGTTCTCAGGCTGTCCCCTTTACTCACTTTTCATGAGATGCGGGAAATGTAGCCACTAGCCACGGAGGGAATAATTTAAAATATATGCCGAAATGACTACACGTCAACCATTTTCCTCCCAGTCCATTCTCTTCATACTTCTAGACTACACAGGAGAGAAGAGTGGTGATTTGGAGAACGTTTATAAGGTATGCATGATACAAGGACAAAACCTGTGGTTGAAAAGGCATTGCCTCCGACCGTCATCTGATCTGTGGCCACGTTTTGAATTATTGGCCTACGTTACCTTTCCTTCCTACCGTATTTTTGTTTATTTTGCAGTACCGTCGATTGTCCATTCATTATGCATTGCCCCATCAAGATCGTAGGGGTCCGGGGATGGGCTAATTAAGCTTAGCGTATATAACCACTGGCAGCTTAAGTTTGATCATAGGTGTTGCAAGGAGCGGTTTGAAACTTTAGTTTGATCATGGGTGTTGCAAGGATCACTTTGCTTATTTAGGTATTTTATTTTTGTGGAGCGAGGTGGAGGGGCCCCTACCATCCATTCATTCAGTGTAATGCTAAATGGTGCCTTCAGCTGGCTCTGCACCAAGTGACAGACCAAATGGTTTTCCAAACAATGTACTACAAAGTGTCGTTACCATATAGCCAGTAAATGGATGACTGGTGATTAAGTGGGTTGTCTCATCTGGTTTTGGCTCATAGGGGCAATGTAGGTATGTTGGTCATTCTAGCATTAAATTCCTAGGCCTTGATGGTTCTGATTTCTGGTGCGGAATAAAATTAATGTTGGATGATGGATGGAATTCGACATCACAGTGTTCACCATTATCTTTCATATGGCCCCACTGGCACAACTTAAAAGCATCACTAATATAACCTTTTGATATCCTTAGCTTATCACAGCAGAGATGGTGGGTGTTAGTGTTTCTCTGATGACATGTAGGCTACTAGGGCAGCTGGGTATCAAATCTGTTGACCTTAGGACTGGACTTCCATGTTCTGTCCTAAGTGTAGGGTTTAAAACACGTTATAGCAGACATGTAAGGTTGATGCTGATAGTACTGTTCTCATGTCATTTTGTATGAATGCATATGTGTGTGATGCAGATGGTGACACACACGTGGGGTATGACGCCAGAGAATGTACAGGTAGCTCGGAAAATTATTGGCTCTGCCCTGCATTGCTCCAGGTCACCCTTGGCCAAGGTGTAGTACCTTTTAGTACTGTACATCAAATAGGTGGTAGGTGGATGGTCCCCATTGCCCCGAGGAATAGTACAACAGTATGGGAATGACGTGGGGTCAAGGCTTATAAGCTGGCCTGGTAGGCCTGCAGCGCGCCCAGGCGGGAACCCAACCACATTTACCATGTACTGTAGTCAAAATCCTGGCTCAGACTCCTATACACAGCTCATCATCTTGGGGGCTGTGCCTCCTTCATTTTCCCTGCATCTCGCCATGTGGAAGGACTTTGTTCCAACCTTGGCAAGGTGGTGTCATCCACAGGAAGGTGGATGCTTGCTTGTGGTGGTTGGGTCTGTTCAACCTGACAGACTAGGGCAGAGCAACAACAGCAAATCTGACACACAGAAACAGTCATTATAACTCTTGAGCTTCCACATGCATCAGTGTCACTACAAACATCCTGTTTCCATTCATATTTTGGCAGTACAGTATGGGGAAGGGTTCATTCTGGCCACCACTCTACCCCTGAGATGATCCAGTACTTTAGTGGATGCCATATGGACCTGTACAGTTACATTGCTTTGTGTGTCATATTAACTAGGTCAGCTTAGATCTTCACTGCTAAGGAAAGCAAACACCAACTGACTTTTGATCCTAATGTGACTTTCTTTTATAGGAAGATATGATTGAGCTTGAGAGGTATATTCTGTCTATCTATTTATTGCCAGACGCCTCAATCCCGTTTGGGGTGGCCACAAACAAATCGCCTCCACGTCGCCCTGTCCCCTGCCATTTCACTGCCCTGCTCCAAACTCACACCTCCCTCTCTCATATACCTCTCCACCTCATCCCTCCATCTCATCCTTGGCCTCCCCCTCCCTCTTCCCCCTTTCACCTCACTCACATACACTCTCTTCGTCAGTCTTTCACTCTCCATCCTCTCCACATGGCCAAACCACCTCAATGTGTTCCTCATAACACTTCCTATCACATCCACATCCACACCACAACGCTTCTTTATATCCTCATTCGTCAGCCTGTCTCTCCATGTGACTTCACAGGTTCCTCTTAAATAACTCATTTCCACTGCTCTCACTCTTGACTTGTGTCCTTCCAACAACGTCCAAGCTTCACTTCCATACGTTAGAGTTGGTATCACAATTCTGTTATGTAGTAACTTTTTCACTTCCATGCTCACTTCCCTGTTTCTTATCACTGCTTTCAAAGAGGTATATTACGGATTCTTATTGTTTGAATGATTGTGTGACTCATTTTACTAAGCATGGTGTTGGTACATTACCCCTGATTTTTAGGCATGAGTAGAGATAGGAGTGATGATGATGTAAATGACTAAAGTACTGCATTGCCAATTTCCCTCAACTTTTTCCGCCTCACCCCATCTTTTTATGGAGGAACAAGGGTTGTGATGATGATGATGAAAGAAAAGTATTGTTGAATAAATGCTCCATTGTATAGTCAGCGTCCTTTAATTTTAGAGAACTGGACCACTCACAGCTTGAATACTAAGTCGTGGATGCATAAAATTTGATGGGCTTTAATTATGAAGTAGGTTTGAATCTCCTTGGTTAATAGTTAAATCAATCCTCCAGCCTGACTACACTTGGCCATCAACTGAACTGAAAGTGGTTGGAGATCTTTGTCAGGTTAGAAATGTGCTGTACTGTTCATTCAGTGTGTTTATTCCAGGCCGTTGAGAGCACAGTAGTAGTGGGCGGTGGTGTGGTTGGGGGTACGCGGCTGCCTGGCCTGGGTGTGGGTGTGTTGGGCAGTCCTTACACCCGCCTCCTGTCCCTCACACCCATCAGAGGCCACTTACCAGCTGTCTTGGCCTCACTGGCACGCATTCATACAGACCTTAACCACAGTGAGAGGTATGACTGTAGTAGTGGTAATATAGTAGCACTGTAATTTTACTCCCAGGTTCCATAAGCCATGAACCCAGTGGTCTGCAGGCTAGAATTACCTTCTTCCTTTAGTCCACTCCTCCTTTCAAGAAGAGGGAAGGAGTTGAGGGATGTTTGTAAACTGGGCAATGGAGCCTTGTGGTTATATTGGTGCCTCCTTATGAAGGCCTCCCTTTCCAGCACTGAGAGGTATTGGTGGTGCTTGTATTTATGCCTGGTGGTGGGATAGTTGCAGTGTCTCTTGTCACAAGACATGACGGGAGGATTTGGATCATGTAATGCCATCAAGGGCAGTAGACATGTCATCTGGAGGGTTTGGATCATGTAATGCCATCAAGGGCAGTGGGCTGGGCATCTGGAGGGTTTGGATCATGTAATGCCATCAAGGGCAGTGGGCTGGGCATCTGGAGGGTTTGGATCATGTAATGCCATCAAGGGCAGTTGGCAGGCCATCTGTTCTCAATCATACTGGACTACAATACCTTAGCCGTACATCCCTACACCTCAGTGGCTGCTACTGCCTTTTTATTTTGCCACTTTTTTTTTTTTTTTTTAAGATGATGATATAGCAGCCAACAATGGTACATGAATATCAGTGCCTGGTTGCTCTTGTGGGGCCACTCTACATGTACAGTACAGCATGGTATGGTACATGTACCATGTAGGGAGCCAGGCACCCTACATGTACAGTACAGTATGGTACAGTACATATACCATGTAGGGAACCAGCACCCCTTGTGGTAGACAGACCCTCACCAGGGTCCATTTCCTCAATGAGATGCAGGGAAATGTGAGAAGGTTTGGCTCCAGGGTGGACAACACAGCTGCTTCACTCTACCCAGGGTTCACAGCACCACCATATATAGGCTTCTTGTTGGTGACAGTAACATGTAGTGAACCCTGTAACTCCCACGAGTTTGGTTGAATAGACAAAAAATCATCTTCGATCCAAATATAATCTTATGGGAACCACTTAACTGGGATATCTCTCAACTGAGCAAAATATGGTGTTTTAGCCTGGATAAAGTTCGCAGGTCCTCCAGTTGCGGTAATATGGTTAATTATCTTAGAGGTATTTCCTTTTTCATCCATGTCTCCTGTAGCAGATATCATCATCATTATCATCATCATCATCATCATCATCATCATCATCCAGATCTCATTTCCACTGACGACTCAGGTGAGGTAACAAATATTCAGATATTTTCTAGTGTACCAGTTGTTATAAATATTTTATGAATGGAGGATGCCTTTAGGCACATGGACATTTTTTTTTTCCTTTGTTTTTCCTTCCCCCATTCATTATCATTAAAAAAAAAAAACTTTTCCTTCTCTTTAACATTTGGCCTTTTATCTTCATATTCTTCCATTGTTAGAAGTAATACAGGTTCCATCCCTATTGTACGAGGTAAGTTTTCACATCTCATATTTCTTAACCCCTTGAATCCAGTGACATATATTATAGGTTTAGTCTTCCCTAATATGCCTTTTTTCAGCCTGGAGATAATATTTGGACTGGATGGAGTAGAGTAATCCTTTACAATCTCCCTCATTGTTTGAAATCCTTCCAGAATTAAATACAATTTGAGCTGGTATGATTAGACTGCTGTCTATATATCTATTGTCAGATGCCTTAATCCATAAAAGGGTGGCTTCAGACAATTCATCTCTGTCATTCTGTCCTTTGCCATTTGCCTGCCTTCCCTCCAACTCACCCCCCCTCTCTCATATTGCTCTCCACTCTGTCATTTGGCTACCTTCTCTCCAGCTCATCCCCTCTCATATACTGAACTTCATCCCTCCATCCCTTCATCTCATCCTCAGGATCCCTCTTCCCCTACCTCTCTCAACCTCACTCACATACACTTTGCTTGTCATTTTCTCCTTCCCCATCCTATCCTCATAGTAAAACCATCTCAAAGTATTTCTTAGATTTAGCATTTATAAACCCCTTCAGTGCTTGATATCCTGTTAAGTTTTAAAAATAGTGTGGATATTGAAAGAAGAAACCAAGGAAAAAAAGTGGCTTGAAGGGTTAATTTCTGTGCTGCCCTCCACTCACTGATATGCAGAGGAGCCGAGTTATCAATGGAGGTACAGGAGGCTCTGGACTGTGTGGTTGCTGATGCTGCTGCCTTCCCTCCTGCCTCTGTTCACCCCCTCCAGGTAGGAACTTTATCTTACTGCATTGCCTATATTAGAGAGGGTAATGAAGTACATACATGAAGAAAAATACAGTACCATCAGATTTTTGGTCTTAGGGAGGAGTGCCAGTACTTTATAACATTACTCTCCTTTATTAGTGATGACAAAGTGCTTCACCTTTATTTATACTGCCCAGCTGGTGGTGATGACATGGGGGCCAGTGCAGACACTCATGGACGCGTTCACCATGTTGCTTACCCATGAACATGCCCGCCATCTCAGTGCCGTCCATGTAAGTTATCTCTTATTTGTCTTTCTCCTTACTTCCCACATTCCTGTCTTTCCTTCCTTATATCCATATCTGTCATACATCTTGTTTTATCTTTCTCATACTATCATTTTTCCCTTTGCCCTGTTTTTCCATTCATATATTCTAGTATCATACATTTCCATATTTTTTCATGGCCACATCTTTCCCTCTTCCCTGGCTTCTCCTTCATGTATTCTGTTTTCCCTTCTATTTGTTGCTGTCTCTTCCATTACAATAATTCCTTTTGCCTTCTCTCCCACTCCTATCATTCCGTATCCCCTCTCTCCCCTTTCCATCATTTTCCCTCTCTCCCATCCATATCATTCCCATTCTTAATCATTTCCACTCCCTTTTTCACATTCCTTTCCCCCCATCCTATTCTTCACAGGCTCTCTCTCCCTCTCTCTCATCCATCCCACTCTTCACAGTCTCTCTCCCTCCCTCTCTCTCACCCATCCCACTCTTCACAGTCTCTCTTTCCCTCTGTCACCCATCCCACTCTTCACAGCCTCTCCCTCTTTCTCTCTCACCCATCCCACTCTTCACAGTCTCTCTCTCCCTCTCTCTCACCCATCCCACTCTCCACAGTCTCTCCCTCTTTCTCTCTCACCCATCCCACTCTTCACAGTCTCTCTCTCCCTCTCTCTCACCCATCCCACTCTCCACAGTCTCTCCCTTCCTCTCTCTCACCCATCCCACTCTTCACGGTCTCTTTCTCCCTCTCTCTCACCCATCCCTCTCTTCACAGGTTGCAGGCATTGAGAGTGGAGAGGGAGGGGGGCAGAGCCAGGAAGCTGCGCCCCCTTTAGGTGAAGCTGCGGGAGGTGTTTGGGTCACAGGAGCCACATACCCGTCAGACCCATACACCCTCACAGCACTCTTTAAGGTGAGAGAGAGAGAGAGAGAGAGAGACCACTTGGGGAGAGGAAAATATAATCATACACCCTTTACACTGAAATAAAGAGGTACATTTTCCCCTTAATATTTGCCATCTCATTCACCTTTTGGTAGTGTTAACTGTTTACTGGTTTGTGCATAAAGAATATAGTCCACCTTGGTTAGCAGCACAACTGAAGTACCCACCTGCCATGGCAATATTGGAATGTTTTACAGAGAACCACCAATAAAAAAAAGTAAAGTAAAATAAAAAATAAAAGTGGAACTGGATTGCTGTTACCCCCTTTCCTGCCTTTCCTGGATACACTTAAAGGGAAACTAATTAGAAAATACCATTACAAGACTCTTATGATGTTGGCAAAATCAAGTTTCTTATGGTAGGTAACTTTTCCTAAGGTGGTTGGTAGGAAGAGGTTTGATCATGAAGGTACAGTGAATAAAACAGAAAATAGTGATGGAGTTAATTGGAAAGTGTAGTTACATGATGGGGTTAAATGTCACATAGGTATGGAAGAGGTATGGAAGACTTCAAAGCAGCTAAGTGATTTATTTTCCTACTTACACCTTGACATTTGCTTGTATGTTATTTATATCATTTTAATTTCAAACTATACCATAATAACATACAAGAGGGTGCTAAGGTGTGATGTACAGAATAAATCACTAAGTAAATGTTGTTAAGAGATCATCAAAGTCAGTTAGAATCCAACTCCTCACCTTCACACTCCCACTGCGACAGTCATGGCTGGCTGAGGTGAAGGGGAAAGAGCCTCATGTCCATCTCACCTTCCCAACCACACTGCAGAACCAGGAGCCTCTCACCTGTAAGTACATGGCCTTGGTTGTAGTACAGTATTTCATCACTTGTCATCATTTTCTTTCTTTTTAAATAATTATTACAGGTGTATTATTAAATTTGCCATAAGTTTTGCTCTCTTTGTTATCATCATCATCATTATCATCATCATCATCATCACCCAGTTTTCCTCATTTACACTGAGTGGGAATATACAGAGAATGGGTTTCACATCTTGCATTTTGTCTCATCAATTATTCTCCTCTTTGCCAACATATGATGTACACACCAGTAGCCTAAGAACTGGATCTTATAAAAAGGTTCTTTACTTAATACACGATTTGCCTATGAAGGGTGACTGAGATTTATTCTGCATATTTGTTAATGCCATTTGGATGTCCAACTGATCACTTTCACCTTAAATGTCAGAACTAAATAGTCTAGCCTCAGGCCCCTCAGCTCTTTATGGGTTAGTAAAGGGTTGAATGATAGATAGCAGATAGTCACTGTCTTTCTGTCTGTCTGTTATCTCACCCTACATTCTGTGAGGGTTGGTCTGAGAAAAAAAAAAATATATCTGTCCGTACACAATGTCATCCTTCCCTCCATTACACTATCCCCTCCATATACTGTAATGTTCTCACTTATACAGTATTGTCCATCACATTGTTCTTGGACTATGTGTCCTCCTTCTAACTCCCTCCAGATATACCCTTATCAACTTCCCTTATCTCAGTAACTCCCTTCAGCTTCTCTCTTTTCACCACAATATTGCATCCCTCTGTTTCTTGTATTGCTACTGTTCTGGTCACTGCTCCTTTGAACATTCCTTCTGCAATCGTTTCCCAGTACAGCAGGCATGCAGCACCTGTCTTGCTACATACTCATGTCCTTTTCCTCTCCAGCTCTGTAATAAAAGTTAAAAGTACGATACTCACAGTCTTTTATGTGCTGTCTGTATCTGTATCTGTCCATATTAAATCTACTGCAGGCTTGGACCATCTCCTTGGAGGGAGAGTGATAGCCAGAATTAACCTTTCCCATGCTGGTGCAGTATGAATAGAGAAGGAATGTCTGTATGAAGAGTAAGGCATGTGAAAGGTGAATGTTGTGTCATTGGGTGTGTTTGTTTGTATCAGTGGCTATGCCATCATCTGAACAGGCAGAGAGCAAACATATGAAAGAATCTGAAAGGAGCAGCACTCATTTTAAATGTTCACCAGGTTAGAGGACTTGAACCATAGACTTAGTTCTCCTGCATCACAAGAGTACACTGACCAGCAAACCACTGCATCTTCCTCTCTTTCATGTGCACAACTTATCAGTTTGTAACTCTCTTCCTCAGTATGTCTATCCCATTGTCTATGATCTGCTGGCTTTGAAATGCAGTGTGTCCAGGCATCTACATGTGAACTGATCTTGATTTTTTTTTTTTTTTTTTAAAGGGGCAGTTTTGCAGACTTTCAGCAGTGTTTTGCATTGCATAATTGAGTTGCTCTTGATTTTCTCTATGTAACTATTATTTTATGCTATCACCAGCCAGAGCATATTGTTTATGATTAATTGTTAGTGTTTTCACCGTGTGTGTTAGTGTTGTTGGACATACAGGAGGTAATGGTGGAGCCAGTGTGCCTTCCCAGCTCCATCGCCTCTCGTCTCAGCCTCTACACCAACCTCACACGCACCGTCTCAACCACACAGGGTTTGTGGGTCATAGTGTTGGCTCTGCTCTGTCCACTTTAACTTGGCCTAAAATTATCATCTCTGTGTCTTGGCTGCTGAGCTGTAACAGGAGATTAAAGCTAGAATATGATGCTAATCACAAAGAAGTGCTGTGGAAAGAATGCAGAGCTGTATTGTTGTTTTATTTTTCACTTGTGCTACAGGAAATAAGATGCAAAAGGATGAAAATCTCTGCCAAGTTAAGGTGGATGAACTGTAGTCTGATCTTGCCATATTAATAAAAATCTGCTTGTGGAGTATGATTTATGAATGTGGAAAATTATATATTTTGAACTACAGCCTCACCCAAACTCATAGGTGAGAATTAGGATTGGGATGATGATAATGAAACTGTTTTACCTACATTTAGTTAATACTGTATACATTTACATTACATTGTATACACAAGTAAGTGCTGAGAAATTCTTTGTTAGTGTAGTGACCATAGTACAGTATACTGTATTGGTGTGTGTGTGTGTGTGTGTGTGTGTGTGTGTGTGTGTGTGTGTGTGTGTGTAACAATTTGCTGTATATGCAGGTGTAAGAACTATACTCTTTGTTATAGATTAGTGTGTTTTGCATGTGTGAATTATATTGGCCAGCTTGCACATGCCTGACATGGGCAACCAGATATGCAATACAAATTCAGTCTGAGTGAGTGAATGTGAGAACAGTATGTTTACATCATCAAGGGCACCTCATCATACCCTTAGTTGGGATCAACCCTAGGCCAGGAGGATTGGCAGATGCATTTGCTACTGACTCAACAACAGAGGCTCCAGCTAGTTCTGATTATGCTGTTTGTGGTGGTCTCCCCGAAATGGCATTTATTACTAATTTCTGTTATCTCCGTACTCTCTGCAGGAAGCTGTGTAAATGTGGCAGAAATGGAGGTAGTAAAGCGTGTGAAGGGAGAGAGTGTGGCTACAGCTGTATTTGGGCCACCCTACTACCTCCTACCCACTGCTGCCACCTCACTATCATTCACACAAATATGGCAGAACAAACAAGTCAGTACTGGGAAAGAGAAAGAACCTAAGAGATGGAAAGTTTAGCAAGATTTCTGTGTGCTTATAATTCCAAATATTAGATGAGTAGGCTATGAAGCTGAGGTATTCTTTGATGTTGGTCTGATCATCTACATGCCTTGGTAGCTTGGTGGTAAATGTACAGTGTATCTGGTCAGTGTAGCCTGTATGTTTATCCTTTGACTGTCAGGAATTCTCTCAGTTAACAAAATGATCTGGTGTTAACGTAAATAAACAGATGTACCAAGAGCAGAGATAGGGTTACTTCAGATAGTTATTGAATGTAACTGATCCATTATGACAGATGCATAAGCTGGGTCATGTTTACATCAAAGTAGTGGGGGACGTGGAAGGTGTGTGTAGAATATTTACAGAAGAAATATGTGCAGCATGTGATGTGGTGTGTGGAAGGAAGAGAAGAAGGAGGGGGGTGCAAGGAACAGCGTGGTGGACTGAAGAGGTGAAACGGGCTGTGGCACAAAAGAAGAAAGCATACAATGAATGGATGAGAAATAGGGGCGTGGAAGAAGTTGAGAGGCGGAAGACAGAGTTATATGTAGAAAGAAAGAGAGAGGTGAAAAGATTAGTAAGAGAGAGTAAGAAGAGAGTGGATGAGGAATTTGGAAGGAATTTGAGTGTAAAGTGGAGGGACTGTAAGAAAATGTTCTGGAAAGAGGTGAAAAGAGTAAGACAGGGTGGAAGTGGAGTTAGCAGGGGAGTGAAAGATAAAAATGGTAGATTACTAGTGGAGAAGGGAGAAAAAGTGAGCAGATGGAGAGAACACTTTAAGGAATTGTTGAACGTAGAGGATGGAAGTAATGCGAGTATAAGTGGCTGGGGAATGGCTGGGAGAAGGAGGGAGGTGAGAAGACAGGAAGAAATCAGTAGGATAGAAGTTGTGGAAGCAATGAAGAAAGTTAAATCAGGGAAAGCCCCAGGGATTGATGGAGTGTGTGGTGAAATGCTGAAGCATGGGGGAGAGATAGTAGTCGAATGGATGTGGAAGATGTGCAGATTGGCCTGGGAGGAAGGTAGAGTCCCGGAGGATTGGAAGTCAGGTATAATTATTCCCTTGTACAAAGGAAAAGGGGAAAAAGAAGTGTGTGGTAATCATAGGGGCATTTGTCTTCTTAGTATAATAGGAAAAGTATATGGTAGGATACTTATTGACAGAGTTAGAGAAAGAACAGAGAAATTAGTTGGAGAAGAACAGGGAGGCTTTAGAAAGGGAAGAGGTTGTGTAGATCAGATATTCATTCTCAGATCTTTAGTGGAAAAGTTTCTAGAGAAGGGAAAGAAGTTGTATGCGGCTTTCATGGATTTGGAGAAAGCATATGACAGGGTGGATAGACTAGGATTGTGGAAAGTGTTAAGAATACATGGAATAGATGGGAAGTTGTTGAATGCTGTGAAGAGTATGTACGATGGTGCGAAGGCTGCAGTGCGTGTGGATGGTGAACTAAGTGAATTTTTCTCTTTGAAAGTTGGGTTGAAACAGGGATGTGTCATGTCTCCATGGTTGTTCAATCTGTACATGGATGGGGTAATAAAAGAGGTACAAGGTAGGGTAGTGGATGTTGGAGTGGCCCTGGTGAGAGAGGATAGTGTTTGGAAACTCCCTGTACTGTTGTTTGCAGATGATACCGTGTTGTTGAGTGAAGACGAAGGGGAGCTGCAAGGCTTGGTGGATGAGTTTGAGAGAGTGTGTAAGAAACGGAATCTAAAGGTGAATGTAGGGAAGAGTAAAGTGATGGTCTTTGAGAGAGGTGAAGTCAGTGAATGTACAGCGAGGTTGGATGGTGAGGAATTGGAAAATGTGAGTACGTTTAAGTACTTGGGTAGTGTGATGAGTAAGGATGGAGGTTTGGAGGGTGAAGTGCTTGAAAGGGTACAGCAGGGAAGAAAGGTTGCTGGTTCCTTGAAAGCAGTGATAAGAAACAGGGAAGTGAGCATGGAAGTGAAAAAGTTACTACATGACAGTATTGTGATACCAACTCTAACGTACGGAAGTGAAGCTTGGACGTTGTTGGAAGGACACAAGTCAAGAGTGAGAGCCGTGGAAATGAGTTATTTAAGAGGAGCCTGTGGAGTCACATGGAGAGACAGGCTGACGAATGAGGATATAAAGGAGCGTTGTGGTGTTGATGTGGATGTGATAGGAAGCGTTATGAGGAACACACTGAGGTGGTTTGGCCATGTGGAGAGGATGGAGGGTCAAAGACTGACGAAGAGAGTGTATGTGAGTGAGGTGGAGGGGGAAAGAGGGAGGGGGAGGCCGAGGATGAGATGGAGAGATGGGGTGGAGAGGTATATGAGAGAGGGGGGTGTGAGTTGGGAGCAGGGGAGTGAAATGGCGGGGGACAGGGCGACTTGGAGGCGATTTGTTTGTGGCCACCCCAAACGGGATTGAGGCGTCTGGCAATAGATAGATAGATAGATAGCATTATAATCCCATAAGAGGTATGTATACTATGTTGGATAAGCAAATAGAAACTATACAGTATTTCTTGAATTTTAAACTTATGCTGTGAATGTATTTAAGTTTTGATGTGGGATGTCATTTATGATATAAAAACTTGTCCTGAATTATTAAAAAAGAAAAGAAAAAAACATTTTTAGAAATGTGAAACTGAGCCAAGATTTTGAAGACTCAAATGGTATGCAAATGACTGTGGTCCATTTCATTGGGTGCCATTTTTATAGTTTTCCTACTTTGGGTTTTCTCTCTTGTGCCTCATCCTATCTTTTGGGTGGTAGTTAAGGCTGAGATGATGATGATTAGGATTAAGCTGAGGATGATGATGATGATAGTGATGAGAAGGTACAGGAGGAGGAGGAAGAGAATACAGATGAGGGTGATGAAATTCTGTTGATGTAATAATTCTGTAGGGTGATATGGGAGGGGGTCTGTATAATATAATTAATATTGTTTATTGTTTGTAAACCTGTAATAAAACACAATTTAGGAGTGGATTTTATTTATGACGGTGAGCCAAGATTTTAGAGGCTTGTACACTGTGATGTTTGAAAATGTCTTATTTCATCTAGCATTTTGTTGATAATGTTTCTTCTTGTGTTCTGGATACTACTCAACCCATTTTTTTTCTTCTTTTGTCAGAAATAAGGTTATGATGGTGGTGGTAGTGGTGGTAATAATACTACTGATGATGATGACAGTGGTGTTTTGTGTGTACAGTATGTGGCTTGTGTTAGTGAGGAATTGGCATCAAAGGAGGAAGGTCTGCTGGCTAGAGTGTGTGGACCCCCTGCCTCTCTCAACCCTCTGCTGGCCATCTTCCCGGCACCTCATTGTTCTGGTAAATCATCAGTGTTTGCATCTTTGGTTATGCTATTTTTATTACTCCTTTCTTTTCCCCTTTTCACCTTTTTTTTTTTTTTTTTTTTTTTTTTTTTTTTTTTTGACTTATTCCTGCAACTCTCAGCTTCTACCACTGCTTTTATGTATCAGTTTACTCTATTGCATAAATTGCATGACTGCTGAAAAGTTTCCTTGGTTGAGTTACATCATCTGTTGCTAGGTTGGACAAAATCTGTAATGAAGGGACTCTGTATATACGAAAAGAAAACTATATGTTTCCTGTGTATAAAGTGCAGTACTGTATGTTAGTGAAACATGGGTTGTAGGAGGTGAAAAATGTTTGCAGATTTGAGTGTGCTAAAACAAAAATATTGAAATGTTTGTCTAATACCTCACTAAAAGACATAAAGTAGATTTGAGAAGATGCTTGGGCATTTAGAATGTCAGTGAAATGATGTCTATGGATAGGCTGAGGTAGTCTGACATACAGCTAGAGAACAGCTAGAGAGACTGTGAGTGTAACTGGTAAAGTGAAGCAAAGCACCACAATCTTGAATGTGTAGAAGGGAGACTGTGTGGGTGTAACTGGTAAAGTGAAGCAAAGCACCACAATCTTGAATGTGCAGAAAGCAGAGCCCCAGCAGGCTGATCAAGAAAACAAAGGATGATGATGTCAGGGTTATGCAGTATGACAGCAGCACAGCATTAGACCATGCACCTTGGAAAGCAGCCAACAGATGAAAAAAAGCTGACCCATGCAAGTGTTTGTTTTTGGATCCATGGTAGTGGAAGGAGTAAACTGGTTATTACAATTAACAATTATAATTATCATTTGGAATTTGATATGTAATCAACAGCACTAGTTATTCTTCCAGCCCAGATTTACATGGATGGTGCTGCTCCATCCTTTCCTAGAGTAGCTGTATCCTTGCACCTCATCTTACCCTCTGTTCTGCCCCTCCCAGCCCTGTCAATGGTTCACATAGCTCCAGCAGAGCTGATGCTGGCAGAACGGAATACTGAAGGAAGGATAGAAGATGTACCTAATAAGGTAGTGTTCTTTGGTGTTTTTAAATACATGGACATAATTAGTTCATAGTCCTTCAGCCAGAGGGTCTCAGGTATACTTTATTCTTGTTGCAGCCTCTGCCGGTGGTGGTCTCCCCTTAAGATGTAAATAAAAATCAACTGGTGGCAGCAGCAAAATAAATATGACATCCTCATGCTTAAAGGGTTGATAAAGGAAGTGTCCAGTTTTTAGCCACAGTTTCCTTTATTCTTTAGCTAATGTAACAGAATTTGGTGTGTGCTGAGTATATAAACAGTTGACAAGGTAAGTCATTCACCTGTTTATTTAGTCAACTCTTCTGCTTATAGAGTAGTGTGTGTATTGTTTCCATTCAGACATTATTGGTTAATGTTTGAGAGGAATGCTTTCACATGGTGGCAGTGATAAAACTGGGCAGTGCAGTTATACATACATCCCTCAACTCCCTCCCTTTCCCCCCAAAAGAGAATGGTGGATTGTGGAAGAAGGGTTACTTTAGCCTGTAGTCTACCAGGTTCACATGTTCAGGTGAGCCAGGGGCCACAACAACAACAGTAACAATAATAATAGTGGCCATCTTCATGTTTGTGTTCTTCAGATTGATCAGTTAGGCAGCCTTCTTGAGTTTCAGCCAGTCACCATCATCACCCTGGCCTTTCCTTCCACTAAAGGGTGGAGTGAAGTAGGATCCACAAACTAAGAATGAGGAAGTACAAAAGTGGGCCAGACACTCATTCACACATCAGTCTAGTCCCCAGAACCCTGGTTTCACAGCACATGTTTAATATGATAATTTATGTGAAGAGATTTTGTTTTTTCCTAGGGTGAGTAGAATGGCTTTATCCCTCCTGTATTTGTGAATCATGAGGAAAAAAAAAATATGGATGGGTTTTGCCAGTGAGATGGAGCTGAGAATTGGGAAAACATAATGACTGACTTGATGCATGGCCCATTTTTCTGAGATTTCCATTGAATCCTCCGTTAAGCTGTCATCCTAATATTTCTGGATTATTCCCACCCCATTGATCAGTGAGAAATAGGGTCAGGGAACTCTTCTACTTATACGTACTTTTATCCTTTCCTTTCACTCTGCCACTAGTCTCTTACTTTTAAGGTATTCCTTTTCTTCTCATTGGATTGTAATCACTCCATATTAGTGGGAAATAAAGTTAAGATGATGGTGATAGTGATTATGATGTGTTGAAATGGGGTAAGCATGACTACAATGATGATAGAGAGTCTGTCTATCTATCTATAGCCCAACGCCCTAATCCCGCAAAGGGTGGCCGCAGACAAAACGCCTCCAAGTCGCTCTGTCACCCACCATTTGACTACCCTCCCCCCAACTCAACCCCCCTCCCTCATATACCTCTCAACTCCATCCCTCCACCTCATCCTCGGTCTACCCGTCCCTCTCCCTCCCTCCACCTCACCTACATACACCCTCTTAGTCAGTCTTTCATTCTCCATTCTCTCCACATGTCCAAACCACCTCAGTGTATTTCTCCTAATCTTCTCAACCACATCCACATCCACCCCACAACGTTCCTTCACTTCATTCGTCAACCTGTCCCTCCATGTCACTCCACATGCTCCTCTCAAGTAACTCATTTCCACTGCTCTCACTCTTGACTTGTTCCCCTCTTGCAAGGTCCACGCCTTGCTTCCATACGCCAGGGTAGGGATCACAATACTATCATGCAGTGACTTCTTAACTTCCATACTCACCTCCCTATTTCTCATCACTGCTTTCAGTGAACCAACAACCTTCCTTCCCTGCTGTACCCTTTCACACACTTCATCCCTCAAAGTTCCATCCTTTCTCATCACACTACCCAAGTACATGAATGCACTCAAACTCTCCATATCCTCACCATCCAACCTCACTGTACATTCTGTGCCTTCGTTCCTCTCAAACACCATAACTTTACTTTTGTTTACATTAGCTTTCAGCTTCCTCCTCCTACACACTGTCCCAAATTCATTCACCAAACCTTGCAACTCCCATTCATCTTCACTCAACAATACTGTATCATCAGCAAACAGCAACACCGGAATCCTCCAAATCTCACCCTCATTCATTAGAGCCACCCCCACATCCACTGCCCTACACTGCACATCCTTTACAGCCCCATCCATGTATATATTAAACAGCCATGGAGACATCATACAACCCTGTTTCAGTCTGATAGATATTTACATTGCTAATTAGTGAGGAAGCTTATTTTCCTTCAGATCAGCAAGGAGGTGCATGACGTCTTGGGTTCTCTGGAGGTGTCGGAGTTACAGTTAGAGGATCAGGAGAGCTGCCTTATATCAGCCGTTATACACCACTTCACCAGGACAGGCAGGGTAAGGTAGGGAGAGACACTGCAGGGGATGGTGAGGTATGGTGAGACAGAGCAATGGAGAGGAGTGGAAAGGTTAGGGAGGGAGGAGGACAGAAATTTCAGATGAGGAGGAATGAAGGAAACTGAGGCAAAAGAAGGTAAGGGATGACAGGGTAAAAAAAAAAAAAAAAAGGGCATAGGAAACAGCATGAAAAAGAGGAGTGAGTGTATAGCAGAAATGGGCAGGATTAGACAGAATATTATTAAAAATAAGGGCTGAGTGAGGCAGAGCATGGGAGTGTAAAGCAAAGCAGTGTAGAGGATGTTAAGGCAGGGTAAGGGACAGCAGCTGCAGGGGATGGTGTAACAAGGTAGGGCAGGGTAAGAGAAAATTAGCAAGGTGAAGCAGTGCAGGGCAAAGAAGGTGAGGCGAGCAGGACATGGTAATGCACAGCAGGGTAGAGGACAGTGAGACAGTAAAAGGTAGAAGATGTGGACAGGGTAAAACAGATCAAAGTATGATTTAGAAAAATATATATAAATAAATATAGATATTCATGTGTAGATCAGATATTCATTCTTAGATCTTTAGTGGAAAAGTTTCTAGAGAAGGGAAAGAAGTTGTATGCGGCTTTCATGGATTTGGAGAAAGCATATGACAGGGTGGATAGACAAGGATTGTGGAAAGTATTAAGAATATATGGAGTAGATGGAAAGTTGTTGAATGCTGTGAAGGTATGTATGATGGTGCTAAGGCTGCAGTGTGTGTGGATGGTGAACTAAGTGAATATTTCTCTTTGAAGGTTGGGTTGAAACAGGGATGTGTCATGTCTCCATGGTTGTTCAATCTGTAAATGGATGGGGTAATAAAAGAGGCACAAGGTAGGGTAGTGAATGTTGGAGTGGCCCTGGTGAGAGAGGGTAGTGTTTGGAAACTCCCTGTACTGTTGTTTGCTGATGATACTGTGTTGTTGAGTGAAAACGAAGGGGAGCTGCAAGGCTTGGTGGATGAGTTTGGGAGAGTGTGCAAGAAACGGAATCTAAAGGTGAATGTAGGGAAGAGTAAAGTGATGGTCTTTGAGAGAGGTGAAGTCAGTGAATGTACAGCGAGGTTGGATGGTGAGGAATTGGAAAATGTGAGTATGTTTAAGTACTTGGGTAGTGTGATGAGTAAGGATGGAGGTTTGGAGGGTGAAGTGCTTGAAAGGGTACAGCAGGGAAGAAAGGTTGCTGGTTCTTTGAAAGCAGTGATAAGAAACAGGGAAGTGAGCATGGAAGTGAAAAAGTTACTACATGGCAGTATTGTGATACCAACTCCAACGTATGGAAGTGAAGCTTGGACATTGTTGGAAGGACACAAGTCAAGAGTGAGAGCAGTGGAAATGAGTTATTTAAGAGGAGCCTGTGGAGTCACATGGAGAGACAGGCTGACGAATGAGGATATAAAGGAGCATTGTGGTGTGGATGTGGATGTGATAGGAAGTGTTATGAGGAACACACTGAGGTGGTTTGGCCATGTGGAGAGGATGGAGGGTGAAAGACTGACGAAGAGAGTGTATGTAAGTGAGGTGGAGGGGGGAAGAGGGAGGAGGAGGCCGAGGATGAGATGGAGGGATGGGGTGGAGAGGTATATGAGAGAGGGGGGTGTGAGTTGGGAGCAGGGCAGTGAAATGGCGGGGTACAGGACGACGTGGAGGCGATTTGTTTGTGGCCACCCCAAACGGGATTGAGGCATCTGGCAATAGATAGATAGATAGATAAATATCTATCTATCTGTATCTATATATATATATATATATATTTATTTATTTATGTATCTATCTATCTGTCTATATCTATATATCTATATCTGTCTAGCTATCTGTCTATATACAGTATACTGTATATATCCATCTATATATCTATATCTATCTATCTATCTATACAGTATATATATATATATATATATCTTATCTCTCTGTGTATCTATCTATATCTGTATCTATCTATCTATATCTGTATCTATCTATCTATATACTGTATACATATATATATATATATATATAGTGGTGGCTGAACAGGGAGCTGTAGACAGAGGCATTAATGAACAGTACAGAGCCCTCAAGAACAATTTCTTGAGAGTTACTGATGTAACATGCGGCTGGACAAGAGGACCACCAAGACATAAAGTAACTTGGTGGTGGGATGAGGGTGTAGAAGCTGCAATTAAGGAGAAAAGAAGGCTTTTCCGGGAATGGAAGAAGGGTGGTAGCAAAGAGGAATATTTGGCTGCCAAGCGTAGGGCTAGGAGAGAGGTATACAGGGCAAAGTCTGAGTCACAGAGACAATTACAGTAACCCCTCCAATATCCAGATCAATAGAGCCATCGGTAGGTTCGGATATTGGTTTCGTCCGGATATTGGGCCCCAGCTTATGGACTTGTACTTACGGACCCTAACACAGAGAAACACCTATACAGCTCCCTCCGGACATGCATAGCACCTATTTAACACCCAAATCACACCAATAAGGCACATAAATGACTGAAATAAATGCAATAGAAACATAAAATGTGGGTTTAGAAGTATGTTCATACATTAATAAACATTCTGGTACTTATGGACTCTAACCGAACCTAACCTAACCGAACCTAACCGAACTCTGAAAAACACATTCCTACTGCACATGCATGAGGTAAGTTTAGTATGGAAAGAAGTACAGTATGACACTTTCTGGTAAGTATAGTATGGGAAAAAATACAATATGAAACATTCTGGTAAATATAGTATGGAAAATAGTACAACATGAAACATTCTGGCTACTTACAGCAAGTCCCTGGCCACCTCGATGAATAACCGCCTCCTCTCGGACTCTGACAGTAAGAACGATTTCCTGAAGCACTTGCACTACACTCTTCCTGAAGTCTTGCACTGAACTTAGTCACTAACACACAGAAGTCCGTTCTTTTCACAGTGTTCACTTTAGTCCAAATAATGTTCCATTAAATTTAAGTGTTGCACATTAACTTTTCCCAAGTTTTTTTAAGTTTCCAAAGCCAAAACAAAGAAGGTTAGTTACGTTAAATTTCTTTTCTACTTAGTCTTTTCTCCCAACTTGAAAACCTTAACACAACACACCATTTTTTTCACTGCACAACACTCAAAATTACCGTGTGGTCTAGTGGAGAAGTTCTTGCTGTTTATTCACTGTCAGAGCCCGAGAGTATCACTGGCAGGCGTCCAAGGGGTGCATCAGTGGGTAGTGGTGATGGCGTACCGACTACAGAAGACTCTGAAGACAGCCGCAAACTCACGTTGAGCGGTGACTCCACTGTAGCTGATGTAATGGGCTGTGGCTCGGAGCATGAGGGCCTGTCTTGGGGAGGCAACGGAGTGGAACCAGGGCTTGGCACAGCGGGGGTCACGGGCCTGAAAAAACTGTCAATCGTTGACTGACGCAAGGACCGACGATTCTGGCGATTGATGATGCGCTGCCGGAAAGCACGCACTTCCTCCACGAGTCCCAAGGGCCCCATCTCCCTGTCGCAGTCCGGGTGTTCCAGGTAGTCTAGGACGAACTCTAGATGTTCCCGGAGTGCGCTCAGCTTGGGGATGGCTGGAGTAGTGTCCTGCTGGGCGGAGTCTGCATCATCATCGCCTTCGTCGTCGGAATCTTCAAGTTCGGGACTAACACCAGCAACCGAAGACACGATCTCGATATCAGACAATGTCTGATACCCAGGATTGCCCTCGTCGTTGTCCAACCACTCACGAACATCGTCCACATCAACAACTTCGCCGTGCGTACGTAGCCGTGCATGGAAGTCATCCACGTCAAACCCTAGGAAATCGTACTCCACATCTGTTCCGAGAAGCAGACGAGACCAACCATTTTCAAGAGTTTTCACAGGGACTTCCTTCCATGCACTAGCCCAGTTGTACAGCGCAGACTTGATGTTGTAGCGGCGAAGGTTTTCCAAAGTCCGCTTGCCTCGAGTGTCACGTCCTTCCCTGCGCTCGTCCTCGTCCTCGAGAACCACCATCACCTCGTCCAGGAACTTCCGACGGTACAGGCGCTTTGTTGCCACGATCACTCCTTGGTCCATTGGTTGAATGAGAGCAGTCGTATTAGGTGGCAGAAACATGCACCTAATACGGCCATTCTCAGCAACCAAGTCCTTGTCGCACGGGTGGGCAGGTGCATTGTCGAGGAGAAGGAGAGCCTTTACCTGGTCGCGAGGAATTCCCAGTGTCTTCGTCTGGTAATGTATGACCTCCTTGACGAAGTGATGGTGAAACCAGTCTTTGAAAATCACAGCTGTGAACCATGCTTTCAAAGAATGGTACCATACGACAGGAAGGACATCCATCACCCCACGAAGGCACCGAGGCTGCTTTGCACGGCCAACAATAACGGGCTTAAGCCGGTGCATGCCGTTAGCATTGGCACAACACAAAGCAGATATCCGTTCCTTAGAAAGCTTGCGGCCAGGTACACGCTTCTCCGTCTCATCGGCCAGAGTGTTCGTTGGCACCGAGCGATAGAATAGGCCAGTTTCGTCAGCGTTATAGACTTGACCGAGAGTGAGGCCCTCCCTGTCGATCAAGCCTTTCACCTTGTGCCGAAACTCGTCCACTCCATCCTCGTTAGCGTCCAATGCTTCGCCATGTGCTTTACGGTTAGTAAGGCCATGTCGTAACTTGAACGCGAAGAGCCAACCCTCGGATGCCTTGAAGTCAAGGGCGTCATGAAGCCTTGCAAACTTCTCAGCAGCAGCCTTCAGCTCCGTTCCACGTACCATCACACCAGCTGCACGTTGCTGTCGATACCAAATCAACGTGGAGCGGTCGATCTCTGCATACTTGGGGGTAAACATAACCTTCCTCTCCACGTTGCGTTTGCTTCTCGACGAGAAGTCAGCCGTGTACTGCATGAGCTTGTCTCGGGAACGCTTGATATCGAACAAAGTCGACCGGGCCAGGTTGAACTCGCGGAGAATGCGAGAGGAAGACCAACCCGCATCAACCTTCTCCAATATCTCCCGTTTCTTCTCCAGAGTCAACACCACTCTCTTCCTTTTCTCAGGAGGCGGGGCCATCATCACACACACTAAGAGTAGGGCAGAGAGCAGCAGGAGGCCTTGCAGCAAGTACGGCACCACCACAAAAGCGAGCACGTGGGCAGCCATGGCGAACAGCGCAGGTCTTGTCGCGGTGAGAAACAGGCGGGAAGTGGGGAGGATGCAGCGGCGCTCTATCGGACGTCGGAGGAATGACGAACCAAAACAATGCTCTCACGCGGCGCGCGCGGCAAGTTCAAATTACGGACGGCAAAAAATCGATTTTTTTTTCCAATTTTTTTGGATTTTCGGACCATTTTGGGAATGTTTGATCCCAGGACGATAAGGTTCGGTTAGTGGGGATGTTCGGTTATTGGGCGTCCGGATATTAGAGTGATTACTGCACTTGATAACCTAAATCATGGGGAAAGGAAAAATATATTTAGGGTGGCAGGTCAGGTGAAGAGGGATAATCGGGATATCATAGGTGAGCAGTGTGTGAAGAATGATGAAGGAAGGGTAGTGGTGAACAGTGAAGATATTAAAGATGCATGGAGAGAGCATTATAACCGGTTGTTGAATGAGGAGTTTGACTGGGACAGGGAAGGTTTGGAGCCAGCAGATCCAGTGTCTGGCCCTTGGCCTTTGATTGATACTGCTACTGTGAGTGAGGCAATAGGCAGGATGAGGGTGGGGAAGGCAGCAGGTGTGTCTGGGTTGACTGCTGAAATGTTGAAGGCCTCAGGCGATATAGGGGTGAGTTTAGTCACTGACCTGATAAATAGGATTATTTATGAGTGTGTTGTCCCAGATGATTGGCTGAAGAGTGTAATTGTAAATATGTATAAAGGGAAGGGTGATGACCTGGAAAGAGGAAATTATAGAGGTATAAAGCTTTTAGATCAGATAATGAAGGTAATGGAGGGAGTTTTAGAAGGTATGATTAGAGAAAGAGTGAATATTGATGAGATGCAGCTTGGGTTTATGCCAGGTAGGGGGACCACTGATGCCATATTCATTGTTCGACAGCTTCAGGAAAAATATATTGGTAGGAGAAGGGATCTTTATTTTGTTTTTGTTGATTTGGAAAAGGCCTTTGACAGAGTCCCTAGAGAGGTGGTGAAGTGGGCAATGAGAAAGCTTGGCTTGGTGGAGTGGCTGGTTAGGGTGGTTATGGCCATGTATGTGGGTGCTCACACCCAGGTGAGAGTGAATGGAGATTTGAGTGATGAGTTTTCCGTGAATGTTGGTGTACATCAGGGGTCAGTCTTGAGTCCCATGTTGTTTATCGTGGTACTTGAAGCCCTTTCACGTGACTTTAGAAACGGACTCCCGTGGGAGTTGTATGCTGATGATTTGGTGTTGATTGCAGAGAATGAAAGGGAGGCGGAGGAAAGGTTTAGGAAGTGGAGAGATGGTATGGGGCAAAAGGGTTTAAGGGTAAATGCAGATAAAACAAAAGTGATGATATCTAAGGTTGGTGGCGGTACTGTCAAAGACGAGGGAGAGTGGCCATGTGCAGTTTGCCACAAGGGCGTGGGAAGTAATTCCATCTTGTGTGGTGTGTGTGATAAATGGGTGCATAAGAGATGTAGTGGTATCAGAGGTAGACTGCGAGATAATGCTGATTTTATGTGTACGGCGTGCCGGGGTGAGCAGGTGGAGATCGTCAGACATGAAAGGATTGAACTTGCTAGTGAATCTCTTGAGTGTGTGGAAGAGTTTTGTTATTTGGGAGACATGTTGTGTGCTGGAGGTGGGGCTGGAGCTAGCTCTGTGGCTAGGGTGAGAAGTGGTTGGAAGAAGTTCAGGGAGCTCTTGCCTCTCCTGACATTGAGAGGGCTCTCTCTACGTGCTAAGAGGTCTTTGTATGCAGCATGTGTTAGGAGTGTAATGCTGTATGGCAGTGAGACCTGGGCAGTGAAGGAGGAAGACATTCGCCGGCTCAGACGTACAGAAATGACAATGATTAGGTGGATGTGCAGTGCGTCCCTGCGTCCTAGGCCTGGAGGGGCTGGGTTTACAATGGAAGAGTTGAGAGGTAGGATGGGACTGGAGTGTATTGGTGTTGTGATGAGGAGAGGTAGATTGAGGTGGTTTGGACATGTGGAGAGGATGGGGGATCATAATTGGGTGAGGAAGGTGAGAAGTGTTAATATTGGGGGTGGGGTTATGAGGGGTAGACCGAGAAAGACATGGGACGAGGTCATTAAGTGTGACCTTAGGGTTAAGGGACTGAACAGGGAGGCTGCAATGGATCGTGCAGCGTGGAGAGCCACCATTAGGTGACCAAGGCCGACACATGCAAGCATGTTGGAGCCTTTAAAAATGAAACGAGATATATATATATATATATATATATATATATATATATATATATATATATATATTGATGAGTGAGTTGTTTCTGTTACTATTGTAACATCATAGTTATCTAGATGTGTTGAGAGAATAAGTGAACTGTATATACAGTGCAGGCAGAAAACCTCAGAGAAAAGAAAATATGGAAGTTGACAAAACCAAGGAATTTACAGTGGACGGATAAAGTTTGTAGGGTGTTGCACATGATAATGGTTGACATCCCTTTTTAAAACTTGCAAATTGACAAATTGACCATCGCACAGGTGTATATGAAGCACATTTACAGAGAAAAAGTGTAGTCATATGAGCTGCTGGTTTTGCCTGTGAGGTGGAGCCAGGATGTCAAAGGCTTGAATGATGTTTGGATGACAGTGTGGCCTATTTCACTGGGTTTTCTGTTGACAGGTCTCCTTTGTGCTTTTGTATTTCTTTGTTTCTAGATCCTACGTGAGTCCATCTCTTAGGGAGGGATTAGTTTTTATTTTTTAATTGTGTTCTTTATTGTATTTATTGTATTGGAACTTGTGTCTCAGGTTTCTATATTTTTAGGATGTTCAGAAATCTCTTAATGTGTGCCACACAACTAAGACTATTCTTAAACTTTTTATGATTGTGTGGTAGGAAGACACAGATGTCTGTGTCATTCACTCTTAACACACTCCACCATAATCACAGCATTGGTAATAATATACAGTACAGTACACCCACTGAGGTTCTTTTAGCCCCAACAGCGTTGAGGCTTCTCACCTAAACTGAATGCTGTATAATCTTGTGGCAGTAACCAGAATAATCAGAATGATGCACTGAAGTTGAAGAGTTATGTTTCTAACTCCTACACTTTGGAGCTGTCTCACTTATGCTGAAAATACACTAAAAGACTTTACAAAGATATTGATTATGAAATACCTGTACTAATGTTATAATGTGTAAGTCCATTTTAGGTGTCATCATGGCTTTCCTATCAGGAGAAGATGCATCATTTGTAAATCAGACTTCATTTCCCAGGGTGGTGGTGCTAGTGGCAGTCGAGTGACCCAGGGAACCACCATAGTGCATAATCCCCCTCCATCACTACCGCACATAACACCACAACGCTTCCACCCGCCACCATCTCGTCAGGTGCCACCAAACCGCCCCTTGCCCAGACACCCTGCCTTCTCCACACCATCACAAGTGCAGAGGGGAAGTGCAAGGGGGAGAGGGGGTCAGGGTAGAAGGGTGTTACGGGCTCACATGATGAACAGACAAGGATCTTTTTGATGAACTAAGAAAATGTCTAAGAGGGAGATTTTTCCCTGAACTAGGCAGCAAAATGCCATTGAAACTGAGAGGGAGAAGGACTAGGGTAGACAGATGCTGAGAGTCGACATGATGAATGGATGGGAACTTTTTAATGAACCAAAAGCCACCTAACAGATTGTAGAGTTTCACGTAGACTAGAAACTTCTGAATTCAATAGGGAGCTTCTGAAATACAAATAGAACTTTCATTAGACAAGCTGTTCAAGATACAGTTGTTTACATATTAATTTTTTTATTCTTTTTGTTTTGATGTAGTTGATTGTAAGTTTGATTATCAGTTTTAGTACTTTGAATTTTGCATTGCCTTAAATACTTAGATCCATGACAAATGTAAATTATTGTTGAGTTTATTGCATCATATCTAAGGACAATAATTTTCAACCCATGAGTGACCTTCAGTTCAGTAGTTTTTTTTTTTTTTTTTTTTTTTTTTTTTCCAAATAAACTCATAAGGATTGTCTGAATATGTCCTTCTTAGTAGTCTTTCAACCTCCAGATGATTTTATTCAACCAGGGAGAGATTTTTTGAACTGGAAAGGCTGCATATAGATTAATTAGATTATTCACTCCCTGGGATTCTCTTAAGCTGAACAGAATTACCTTATAGCAATGTGAAAAAAAAAAAAAAAAAGTGACTGTGTTTGGGGTTCAAAACTATGTGATATAAAGCAGTGACACTGTTATTCACCTAACCTTGATTTCCTGTGTTGACATGAGGGAAAACAATTTAAAATATTGATCTTTTACCTGTGGATGTAAAGGAAATGAAAGTCCCACCACCAGGCTACTCATTGTATTGTAAGAGATTTTAACCTGGAATCCAGCTGATGTCCTTTTTTGTTTACTTTTCCTTCTACCAGAGAGTTTTATTCAACTTTACAAAAAACCTCTCCTACTGAAGGAGTGTATTAAGCTGTCTCCAACCCCTTTAATTTAAAAAAAATCTATCTTAAGGTGAATAATATCATAAGATGGAAAATGAAAAAAGAGATCTCCATGCAAATGATGAGGTGAAAGAGAGAGATTGTCCAGGTGCTTGAGAGTGTGACAGTTGATGTATGCGGAATAACTGAAATGAAATGGAGAGGTGAGAGTGTGAGAGAATGGGAGTATGGATGGGGTATATGTGCAGGAGTAGGTGAGAATGAGAGGGCAAATGAGGGAGTATGTATAGTTGTGAGTAAAAGATGGAAGAAGAACATAAGAGAGTATGGATCAGTTGGGTCAAGGATTGTGTGGGTAAGATTGTAAGTTGGAATACAAATGTGGGCGATTGTGTGTGTGTATGTGCCAATGCAAGATCGTGCAATCAGAGTGAGAGAAGAGTTCTGGACAAATGTGGAAGTGTGCATGGAAAAGTTTGGAAGGAATGAGAGAGTGTTTTTGATCGGTGATATGAATGGTAAAGTAGGGAATGTGAAGGTGGATGGAATAGTTGGTGAGTGGGGTGTGCCTGCTGAGATAGATGAGAATGGCAGTGCGTCAGTGGACAATTGTGCTGGGAGGGGGTTGGTGATAGCCAATACCATCTTCAGGCACAAAATGATCCACAGGTATACATGGCGAGTGATGAGAAGGGTGGGTGGTGAACTGAATGAAAGGAAGGCAATGATTGATTATGTGTGTGTTTGGATGAAAGGATGTGAAAATGTGTAATGGATGCAAGAGCTTATAGAGGTTGGGGGAGTGGACTTTCTGACCACTACTTGGTGGTGGCCAGAATCAAGGTCCAATTAGGATGGAGAAATAGAAGCAGGGAAGGACAGGAAGAAGGAGAATTTGTAAGGAGAGTGGAAAGGTTACAAGAGGATGAGAAAAAGGCAGCGTATAAGAGAGAAGTGGAGGAACGATTGGGCAAATATGAATTGGAGCAGATGGGGGACGTGGAAGGTGTGTGCAGGATATTTACAGAAGAAATATGTGCAGCATGTGATGTGGTGTGTGGGATGAAGAGAAGACGAAGGGGTGTGCAAGGAACAGCGTGGTGGAATGAAGAGGTGAGACAGGCTGTGGCACAAAAGAAGAAAGCATACAATGAATGGATGAGAAATAGGTGCGTGGAAGAAGTTGAGAGGGGGAAGAGAGAGTTATATGTAGAAAGAAAGAGAGAGGTGAAAAGATTAGTAAGAGAGAGTAAGAAGAGAGCGGATGAGGAATTTGGAAGGAACTTGAGTGTAAAGTGGAGGGACTGTAAGAAAATGTTCTGGAAAGAGGTGAAAAGAGTAAGACAGGGTGGAAGTGAAGTTAGCAGGGGAGTGAAAGATAAAAATGGTAGATTATTGGGATAGATTAAAAGCATCTACTTGCCCGAGTGCCAGGGGGTTAACTCATCTTCCTGATGCCCACAGTGGGGGCGGAGGGACGTTGGTTACATGATTGTGACAATGTGAGTTAACTTTTACCTGGTCGTGGTGTAGTGGTATGCTGCCTGGCTCTCACCTGAGAGTCCCTGGTTCGATTCCCAGCATATTGGTAATTTATCAGATGGTAGATTATTAGTGGAGAAGGGAGAAAAAGTGAGCAGATGGAGAGAACACTTTAAGGAATTGTTGAACATAGAGGATGGAAGTAATGCGAGTATAAGTGGCTGGGGAATGGGTGGGAGAAAGAGGGAGGTGAGAAGACAGGAAGAAATCAGTGGGATAGAAGTTGTGGAAGCAATGAAGAAAGTTAAATCGGGGAAAGCCCCAGGAATTGATGGAGTGTGTGGTGAAATGCTGAAGCATGGGGGAGAGATAGTAGTAGAATGGATATAGAAGATGTGCAGATTGGCCTGGGAGGAAGGTAGAGTTCTGGAGGATTGGAAGTCAGGTATAATTATTCCCTTGTACAAAGGAAAAGGGGAAAAAAGAAGTGTGTGGTAATCATTGGGGCATCTGTCTTCTTAGTATAATAGGAAAGTGCATGGTAGGATACTTATTGACAGAGTTAGAGAAAGAACAGAGGAATTAGTTGGAGAAGAACAGGGAGGCTTTAGGAAGGGAAAAGGTTGTGTAGATCAGATATTCATTCTTAGATCTTGGTGGAAAAGTTTCTAGAGAAGGGAAAGAAGTTGTATGCAGCTTTCATGGATTTGGAGAAAACATATGACAGGATGGATAGACAAGGATTGTGGAAAATATTAAGAATACATGGAGTAGATGGGAAGTTGTTGAATGCTGTGAAGAGTATGTATGATGGTGCTAAGGCTGCAGTGCGTGTGGATGGTGAACTGAGTGAATTTTTCTCTTTGAAGGTTGGGTTGAAACAGGGATGTGTCATGTCTCCATGGTTGTTCAATCTGTACATGGATGGGGTAATATAAGAGGCACAAGGTAGGGTAGTGAATGTTGAAGTGGCCCTGGTGAGAGAGGGTAGTGTTTGGAAACTCCCTGTATTGTTGTTTGCAGATGATACTGTGTTGTTGAGTGAAGACGAAGGAGAGCTGCAAGGCTTGGTGGATGAGTTTGGAAGAGTGTGTAAGAAACGGAATCTAAAGATGAATGTAGGGAAGAGTAAAGTGATGGTCTTTGAGAGAAGTGAAGTCAGTGAATGTACAGCGAGGCGGGATGGTGAGGAATTGGAAAATGTGAGTACACTTAAGTACTTGGGTAGTGCGATGAGTAAGGATGGAGGTTTGGAGAGTGAAGTGCTTGAAAGGGTACAGCAGGGAAGAAAGGTTGCTGGATCTTTGAAAGCAGTGATAAGAAGTAGGGAAGTGAGCATGGAAGTGAAAAAGTTACTTCATGACAGTATTGTGATACCAACTCTAACGTATGGAAGGGAAGCTTGAACGTTGCTGGAAGGACACAAGTCAAGAGTGAGAGCAGTGGAAATGAGTTACTTAAGAGGAGCCTGTGGAGTCATGGATAGACAGGCTGACAAATGAGGATATAAAGGAGCATTGTGGTGTGGATGTGGATGTGATAGGAAGCGTTAGGAGGAATACACTGAGGTGGTTTGGCCATGTGGAGAGGATGGAGGGTGAAAGACTGACGAAGAGAGTGTATGTGAGTGAGGTGGTGGGGGGAAGAGGGAGGGGGAGGCCGAGGATGAGATGGAGGGATGGGGTGGTGAGTTATATGAGAGAGGGGGGTGTGAGCTGGGAGTGGGGCAATGAAATGGCGGGGGACAGGGCAACGTGGAGGCGATTTGTTTGTGGCCGCCCCGAACGGGATTGAGGCGTCTGGCAATAGATAGATAGATATTCATCTTTTATTTAAAACTGCTGCCGGGTGTTAGTGGATCTATGACATTACAGGAGTTAAATAAGAATGCAAAGTTTTCATTTTCATTCATTCATTGCCAGACGCCATGTATCCCAAACGGGGTGGTCAAGGGCTTAGAGTTGTTTTACAGGGAGGGGCACTAATCCTCCACCAACCCCACTTGACACGTGGTGTTCCCAGGCGGTCACCCATCCAAGTACTAACCAGACCCAACGTTGCTTATGGGGGGGAAATACATGTCAACAACCCTGACACAGACAGTGGGCTGGTACTGTACTTCAATCCCAGACAGATAATCTTTTCATACTGAATAATCTCCATCAACATACCCATATCCCACACCAAGCCCCCAAACAGGAGGGCCTCCCTGCACCTCACCGACGACGACCAGGACCCGGGCAGTGACTCCCCTGCGGGTAGTGTATTGCCCCTTGCAGGCAGGGTGCCCCTAGGGCCCTCTCCTCACGCCCATACGACAGAGTGAACTCCACCCAGGAAACACGGGTAACATAGTGACGCCCCTTGTACCGAGAACAAACCAGGGGAAAGTAACAGTGAACAGTGACCGAGTGAAGACCACTGTAAAGCCAGTGACAGTTACTATTAGTCTATAAGAACTTGATACCCGGCAGAACAGAAAATAGTTTAAACCCTCAGCAAGAGAACTTATAGTAATTGTGTAAGTCCCCAGGTAACAGAACTTTCAGTAACTGTGAACGCAGACTGGGGTGCGCGGGCGAGTCAAAAGTCTGTGTCTAAGTGCCGCCGCGACTAAGTAACTACATCAATGGGGTGCTTTCAAAGCTAGTATTCCGCTAGATGGCTCTACTGTTGCAGTAAACACATTCCCCGCGCTATTTAAAAAGCATATTTTTCTTTGTTAAATATCTATACTGTTGTGTGAAAATGTGAATCCGCACCCTGTCTTATTTATAGTAGCAATTCCCCCAAGGACTCTTAATCTTGTTTATTCCCCTTGCTTCCAACTAAATATATATTCTGCCTAAAGATGAAATACGGGTATCAATACATTAAGTTCATGACATTAGTGTACATGCATTATACCGTGTGTTAAGTGTAACTGTGCATTGTGGTGTCAAAGGCTAACTCTGTGTCCCTGTCTCCTGTATATCAAATATCACTCTGTGTTGTATTGTAACGGTGTAGAATTAAGGCAATAGATGTGTTAAGGTATACTGCCTGGTTTTTATGTCCTGTTCCTTTGTGGGTGCTTTACTTCCGGTCCGGAAAGAGGACCCCGCTCAGTCGCTAGTGCTTTTAGGACGAGAAGTCGACCTAAAAACACTCAGCATAACAAAAAGGACTCGGAAAGTACGCAGACATCGGCCTCAATATCCTTCAATGACATCCTGAGCAAACACAGCCTTACCTGGTAAAGCACAGCTAGGGCGTTGACAGGGGCAGGGTGACTCAATGGTAAAGAGTCGGACTAGTGGGGTCTTGAGTTCGAGCCACGCCCGGTATCTGCCGTGCCGGGAGGGGTAGCGCCCTCCTGTCACCTAGCAGGGGTATATGATCTAGTATGGTCTAGCTCGGGGGAACATTTCCCTTCCCAAGACGTTGACTGCTGGCCTGGGAAGCCGCCATTACCCGCAGCACCTGTTATAACGACTGCTCCGTAATAAAACGTTGGACAGTGGGGTGGGGGGAACACCATAGAAGTAAGAGCACCCGTTTAAAAAAAAAATAGTGCGTTTTAGCTCAGCCCTGGCAACAATGAGTCTGCTGGCACCAGATGACACCCTCTCCTTATATTTAGATGAGGATATACCTTATATGTTCATATATTTGTAAGGAAGTAATATTCTGAACTCACCACAGGGATGAAGGGGACCAGGAACCAAAGAGCAAACGCACTTTGTCATATATATATATATATATATATATATATATATATATATATATATATATATATAGGGTGAATGGGTAGAAGGATACCCAAAGGGCTGACCTACTGCTAATGAGAATAACAGGCCAAAGGTCATAGTTACAAGGGTAGTTCAAAGTTTGACCTTACAAGATTACAAATGTACGCAATTAAATAATCTCAAGAATTGTGCTTCCGTGCTTACACCCTGCCTAGGTAGGCTCTCTCGCCTTTGTCAACTTACATTTTGCTCTCATTCAGCATGCCCCAAAGAAGGGTGACCATTCCCATCCCTCTAACCATCGCTTTAACATCCTGTGTTTCGTTTTCGAGTCTATTCTTAACAAAAAATAATTAAATAAATAAAGCATCTTTCCAATCACAACCTTCTTTCTGATCGTCAGTATGGGCTCCGTCAGGAAAGCTCCACTGGCGATCTTCTCTGTCTTCAGACTCCTGGCCATCCTCCTTTCGGATCTTTGGCGAAAGCTTTGCCATTGCACTTGATATTGCAAAGGCTTTCGATCGAGTCTGGCATAAATCTTTAATTTCCAAACTGCCCTCTTACGGTTTCTATCCTTCTATCTGTGCCCTCATCTATAGCGTCCTTTCTGGTCGTTCTAATATTGCTGTTGTAGACAGCCACCGTTTTTCTCCTAGTGGTGTTCCTCAGGGCTCTGTCCTATCACCAAATCTTCCTTTTATTCCTCAATGACCTTCTAAGCTGTACATCTAACCCTATTCACTCGCACGCTGATGCACCCTTCACCTTTCCATTCGCTTCACGCAACGTCCATCTTAGCAGGGACGAGGCTGGCACCTAACGTTTGACTTGCTCATATCTCATATTAGGGTAAGAATAATCTTTTTGGTTTTAATGCATTATAAACTCATTTCTTACATTTATAAACCCGGCAAAATCTTTCTCAGCAGCCCCCTCTAACTTATAGCAATATCCAGCTCAACCCTGCATCATCCTTAAACATTTCTAGGGTTTCATTCTCTCGGGATTATCTTGAAAAGAACATATTTCTCTTGTAAAATCTGCTTCCAAGACATTGGATGTGCTAACCGACTCCGTGCTTTCATTACCCACAGTTGTTGACATTATACACAGGTTTTATTCGCCCCCGTGCATACAACTCTCATGTGTGGGGAGGCTCCCCACATACAGCTCTTCTCAACAAGGTGGAGTCCAGTTAACTCTTCTCTTACTGGCACCCTTCTACAGCATCTCTTCGCCGCTCTGTGGTGTCTTCTATCGCTACTTCAGTGGTCACTGATAACTACTTGCATCCCTCCATCATTACGGCAGGCGCGCAGCACCCGCCTAGCCTCAAACTCATCTCTTTTCTGTCCAACTCTCCAATGCAAGAGTTAACCTTCATGTATGCAGCAAGTCAACTCTGGAACAGTCTTCTGTGACCCCCAGTTTTTTAAACGCAATGTGTCCAGGCATCTCGAAATGAACGGATCTTGAATCTGGCCCTATATTATCTTGTTTTCATCTCTTCTTGGAGGGAACAACTTGCGGGCTCTTAGCCTATGGTTCCATAATTAGTATTTACACACCTTGGTTCCATGGAGCTTCAAAAACACCGCGCAAATCCTGATAATTTTATATTGGAAAATTAATTCGGCTAATTACCAAGATATTGGTAAATAGGTTAAAGAATGCTTGTCAATTGATTTATTTGCATTTTAAATACATATTTATGCAAAATAGAAGTGTGTCGAGACGAGTTGGCGATCGAAAGGAAACTTTAACATGTTTTCGCTGTGAATCCTGGTTTTATCTTATTAATAAAATTATTTTTTGACCAAATTTCAGCTAATTAGATGTGTACGAACCTATATGATGAAAAAAATTATCATATTTTCTAATTAAAAGTGCCGATTTGGTAAATGACTGCCGGTTCGGTAACTTTGTCGGCTCGTCGCACCACCGCAGGGTTGCCAGGTGCGCGCGTTTCGCGCCAGATTGGGCGACTTTGGAAGATGATTTGCGCTTAAATTTGAACGGCTGCGCGTTGCGCTTTTTTGGGCGCTTTTTGAAATGACTGAGAGAGTATTGGGCGATTTTGTGTTATGGATACGATGTTCATCAAAATAAGAAAAAAAGTAAGAAGACACAACGTATGCCTGATGTACTAATACTTGTATGACTCAGTACTCCTTGCCCTGCCACTCCCCAAACGCATTGTGAAGCCCCAGCCAATTAGCATCTCTACCTGACCTGCCTTTCCATGACCCCAAGTGTGTGTGTGTGTGTGTGTGTGTGTGTGTGTGTTAGTGTGTTAGCCTTTTGTTTTAATCCTGAATCCTCAAGACTCAAGGCTACGTCTTTCTAGTGAGTGTAAATTTAGTCTTCTTAGTCTCTCTTCATATGAAAATTTCTGAATATCAATGTATAATTTTTGTCATTCTTCACTGTGTATTTTCGAACGAATATAAGTCCATCCCTATACGTTGCTACTACAGCGCTAATGTCCATCACTTATGTGTTGTACAATTAGCACGAGTCATAATGACCACCCTGTTCTTCCCCTACATCTACCTCTTTGTCTGAACGCCTCACACCCTTTACCAAGCCTGCCCATCCAACCCTGATCCCATAATTACTGACGACGCAAAGCTCTCCCTCTGCCCCTCCATGCCTTCTGTATTATCCTTCTCTCTCTCTCTCTCATCCAGATTACTGTCTCCACTCATCCTGTTATCCCCCTACCCCTCCCCGGAGAGCAATTACCACCTCCTTGTAAATGTTTCACAGGCGCAGCCGTCTGACCCTCTCTCACCTGATCCCACTCCTCTGGTCTGACTTTTCGACCGCCACCTACTACAACTACTACTACAACTACCAACACACACACACACACACACACACACACACACACACTACGGGTTAATAATAGAGAAGAATGACAATAACTGGCTCTCACCACTCCCAAGACTGATGAAAGTGTGTGTGTGTGTGTGTGTGTGTGTGTCATTTGCTGTCTGCGCTTTTTGGGCGCGTTTTCGGGATGGATTGGGCGCCAACAGCACCCACCGACCTGGCAACACTGCACCACCGATCAGAAGACAGGACACCGCCAAGTTAGGAAGTGTGCCTCAGATATTTATTGTGTTTTATAGGCTTCAGGCTGTTGACACTTTCCAGTTTTGATGTGTAATTGATATTGTGGTGGTGTTTTATTATTTTTACTTGTTATGATTGGCAGACAGGTGAAACTGGTTGAATAAGTAGCCGCTTGACTGTTTTCGTATACTCCAGGGGCAAGAAAATAACATCTTTATCATCATCCAGTTTTATAATAATGTTCACACGGGACAGAAAGAACTTGAATCAATACACTGATGAGAGTCTGGTTTATTTGGAGACAAGCATGTGAAAAACAATGCCAAAATTTAATTACCTAACCCTTTCCTTGATATTAGGGGAGAAAATACGACCCATTTGATTATTAAACGTGACCAACCCACTGCAAACGTCCCCCATATCTTTACCTATTCCCTGAGAGGAGGATGGTGGACCTGCTGGAAAGGGGCAGCATCAGACTGCAGTCCACTGGGGTTGCATTCATATGAAACTGAGACCACAAGAACAACAATTTCACACTGATTTTTATTCCCAGGGTGTGGTGATGAGGGCTGCGGTGCGTGTGGCGAATGTGGCAGCGAGAGTGGCAAGGATGAGTGAGCGAAACATCTCCACGTCCAGCTATGGCATGGTTAAGGCTATAGAAGACCTTGAGAAGAACCCTTACTTTGAAAAATATGCGGCAAAAATTGCAAAGTTTCAAAAGTGAGAGAGAGAGCAATTTGTTTTGTGGACTAGATATAGATTTAAAATTGATGGATTTTGTGTTAATGGTTCCTAATTTTTTCTCTGCCACGGCTCTCTCCTATGTTGATTAAAATACAGGAGACGCATGCTCTGATTGACTACTGTTCGTTAAAGCCGATACCTTGTTATATCTGAGGCTCCCCCTCCCCCCTGAGAATGGATTTTGGTAAAATTATCGTTTCAACCCCTAACAGAATTACGAGTTTTTCATCCATTTTGTCGGTATTTTAGACAGTTCTAAGACACTTTTTTTGTGATATTTTTGTTGCAGATTATTTTTATTGTACTCTTGAAGATAACCTAACCTAACCTAATCTTCAGGAGGAAAATAAAAATTGTTTGCAACGAACATGTCATAGAAGAAAAGTGTCGTAGAATTTTCTAACATACCAAAAAAATGGATCAAAAACTCGTAATTCCGTTAGGGGTTGAAACGATAATAGAACCTGGATTTCAAGGGCATGTGTGAAAATAGGCCGTGGTTAGGAGTACTGCAGCTGCCACTAAATTCTAGCTGCTGTAATCCTAACCACTTCGTTTTTGCGGCAGCCGTAACCTAACCTAACCCATATCCACCCTAACTGAACCACCAAACATAACTTCTAAATTCTAGTGCTTTAAGCAGAATTGTAGCAGTATTAAGCTAACCTAACAACCTAATATAACCTACGGTAACCTAATCTATTTTTAACCCAGCTGAACCACCAACCATAACCACTAAATTCTACACTTTGATCTTAGTTAAAAGGTTAAGCAACACATCACAAACATTAAAAATAAAATAACACCAAGACTCTATGCCTTGAGGTCACTTGCCCATACAACATTCGGACACAACAAAGAAACCACCAACACAGTATACACACAATACATACGTTCAGTGATGAATTATGCAAGCCCTGCCTGGGCTCCTAACCTCACTAAAACACACTACAACACTCTACAGACCATACAGAACAAGGCTGCACAGCTACTACACCCACAGACCACCTACATCAAGAAACCAAAGTCCTCAAAGTCAAGGATCACCTAGACATGAGAGGCACCCAGTTTCTTGCTGCAGCCTCCACAAACCCACAACATCCACTATATTACATGGCAGCACATCCACCCACACCAAGGAACATCAAAACAAAACCCAGCACACGATATCATACACAAAAAAATGTTATCTCTTCCCCCTCGCCCACCTCAGACCAGCTTCCAGAAGTATATCCACACTCAGATCACTCGCCGCTCCATTCAGTCACTTAAAGGCAACACACAGCTGCATGCACGGCCTCCTGACATCCACCCTTCTGAATCCTATCTCCCTCATGAGGACAGGGTCCACCTGGCCAGACTGAGATGTGGGCACCATCCAGCCCTCTTAAGCTACCAGAAGAGGCTAGGTGACTTCGTCGCTGATGCCTGTCCAGGATGCAACACAGCACCCCATACAATTAAGCACATTATGGAAGACTGCATCGCACACAATCACCTACGCCAACAACACAACATAAACTCTTTGAGAGCTCTGTGGGAAAGCCCGGTCTCGGCCATGGCCTTCCTAAGGGACTTGGGGCTGTTCGACCAGACTGCCTAGGGAACAACTACTACTACTACTGCCACTAAATTCTAGCAGCTGTAATCCTAACCACATCCTTGAAAATAAGTATTATAGCATATTCTACTACTAGAAATGTAAACTATTGTATACCCATTTTACACTAACTTGGTCCATAACTTCACCCTTTTGCAGCTTATTTCACATCAATGTCATAGCATTTTATGATTAGTATAGTATTACAATACTATAGTCTCTTATTACAGTTCAGCAGTCACGATGGGGAGAGGGCAGTTTTAGGCCAGGCTAGAGTAGAAAGGGTAGGAAACAAATGTATTGTGACCCATTGCACCCCATTTTATGAACACTGAATGGACGACACTTGTAATCTGGTGTATGGATTATTTTTTATTCACTTGTTTTTCCTTCCTCTGTTCTTCATCTGTAAAAAAAAAATTGATCATTATAGTTGAAAGTTTGGTGGGCTTTAAATCCAATACCTGCTTTGTTGAGGTTTGGTATAGCAAGGGTTTACTGTTATGCTGTTGTTTCCGATAGCCACTGAAGAGCACAGTACAGTGCCCTCGCACAGTGAACGAGTTTATGGGCAGCAGACGAGCTCGTTCACTGCGGATTCATTCATTGTGAACAACATATCTTGAGGGAAAAATAGCATATGGGCGGCACTGCTTCTTCAAAGTCCACACTTTGAACCATAGAGATGTACTAAAGGGCACATTTCAAACACATACAGTACAGATATATAAAATAGAAAACACATGCTTTTTTACCTGAAGTGGAGCAGATGGCAGTCCTGATTGGCTTGAATACAGGTGGTTCCGAGGAAGGGAGATACATTTAGGGTGACCCCTCCACATCACCTTCCACTCCCTTGTTCCCATCACCAGTCCTGCCCTCATCACTTGACTGAACCACTTCCCCACGTGTCTCTACCTCATTCACCTCTCTCATAAAACCTTCAAAGTCCAAAGATGACACCGCTGACATCACATCAACATTGTCTTCCCCAGGAAGTGTAGCAGACGATGTAGAGGCAACTGGCTACTGTTGTTCTTGAATTTGGTAGTAGCATGTGATGAGTGTTTGTTTTCTTACGTTGACTTCCGTATTGTGCCTTTCGATGTAATAATGAAGAGTGGTTTCTTCCCCACGGAGCACTTCCTGTTTCCTAAGGTAGCTCGTTTCATTTGCCTTGACCCTTATTCTCAGAACATCCACTGCCGCTAGAATTTTACTGGTCATTGACATAGGCAAATCTTTGTACTCCAATGGAATTTGCTCAGCAGGTTGCCCAGTCATGGCCTCTTGTGCAGCGTTTACTAGCAGGGAGGGGTTGTTCAATATGGAAGACGGTGGTTATGGCCTAGTTTTTTCCCCAATTTCGTTCACTTGGGGTTCAAATCGTTCATTATGGTTTTTTGGATCTGATTACCCCCTGTGCGAATCCTTTACTTTGAATTCATTTACTGTGCGAGTGCACTGTAGCACATGACGTAACTGATATATACCTGTGTGTCTAGGAGGTTTACTGAAAGCCAAATTCTGCATGATAAACTGCTTTGTGCAGCATCTATCTACCTCTCTATTGCTAGATACCTTCATCCTGTAAGGGGTGGCCACAAACAAATCACCTCCATGTTGCTCAGTCCCCTGCCATATTGCCAACCTCCCCTGAGCATAATTGTGTTAAATGTTATAGAGCTATACTGAATTATTTTGTTCTGATGGAGGCTGAACGGATTAACATCTGTTTAATAGCACATGACCTGATTTCTGCAAAAAGGACTGTACTTAGGGTTATTGAAAGTTCTAGCTATCTATCTATAGCCAGATACCATAATCCCATAAGGGGTGGCTGCATGTCTTTGAGTTAGCTAATTATAATATTATATCCCTCAGCCTATCTTTGTAGAATGCTGTATTGCAGTGGTACTAGTTTTGGCAATTTGGCTGTTAAGAATTTTCCATTAAAAAAAGCTAGACCTGCTCAGTATATGAAGAAGTGTTGTAAAGCCTTGATGTATAGTATTTTATTGCATATACCATTATGGCACATTACAGTACAGTGTTAGTCTGTACAGTAGTTTTGGTGTAAGGTTTTTTTTTGCTAGACACCATCTATCTATAGCCAGACACCATAATTCTGTAAGGAGTGACTGTTTGTCTTTGAGTTAGTTGTTTAATGGGGAGGGGCACTAACCCTCTGCCAACCCACTTGCTGACACAGGGAACACCCATGTGTTGGTTATATGGTTACCACCCAGCATTGTAAATGGCTTCCTGGTGAGAATGATAAAGGTGAAGTAATTGTTAGATGCTGAAAACTCAAAATGGCAAGGTCAAAATTGGAAAGTGCAACCTGGAACACACGTAAACTTCAGATCTGGGAGAGTTTAGGGTTGTATTGTGAGTGGCATTGTAGGGTTTGTAGCATGATTTTCTTAGTGAGATATTTTGCCTCTTACTCCTTGATTTTTCCTCTGATGTTATATATGTATTTTGGTACCAACATAATTTGCATATTCAGCATAGAAAAGGGTATTGAGATGTAATGTACAGAATAAATCACCAAGGAAAGTGTGCTCGGAAATTTCCAAAGCCACTTAGAATACGAGTGAAAGAGAGTTGGCCCATTTCACCAGGCATGCTTTTGATCAGTTCACCATCTAAGTGTTTTCTCCTTCCTATCTTTTTTTTTTTTACCCCATCCTTAGGTGGGAAAAGGAGGTCAGGATGATGATGATAATTGATGATGGTGATGAGATTGTGTTGATGGCAATGATGATGGTGAGTGATGATAATGATTGATGATGATGATGGTGATTGATGATAATGATTGATGATGATGATGAGGTTGTGTTGATGGTGATTGATGATGATGATGAGATTGTGATAATGGTGATGATGATGGTGATTGATGATAATGATGAAGATGGTTTATTTCTCTGTCAGGGAATCCCCGGAGGAGTTTCTGGAGAGGTTTAAGAATGGAAAAGAGTTGAAGGAGAGTCAGGCTGGTGGGCATGGATTCTCAAAGGTGGCAGACAAACCCAAGGACTCAGCACAGAAACCAGCATTTGGGTACACTCCACAGAAGGTACACCAAAAAATTCTACGGTATATTGGGAGTGAGTTACTAGCTGTTAAGAATACTGATATTGACGTATGGATAGAGAATTTGGAGTAGGTTATTAAATGGTAAGAAATTTTGGTTCTAATGTATTTGTAAGCCATATATAACATGCAGTAGGATATTTATAGAGAGATGAAGCTTACTGCAGTACATACTCTTTTCCAGATAAAATATATTACTTTGCCAGTGTTCTGGGATAATGCATAAATGTGTTCCATATTGAATGTGACACACACACACACACACACACACACACACATTGTACAGTATTTCAGTACAATAATCAGCTTACTGCAATGTTCAATGTTATAATATTTTTTGGTCATCTACAGTTCATTTACACCAACCTGGCTGGGATATATGGACCCATACAGCTTATTTCGGATACCTCAGTGACAGAATAAAACAGTACTGTGGTTGCACATCTCTTCCATAGCTTTTCATTCTGATTTGCACCATATTCATGTGTTACATCTCTTGTTCTACCTTAGCATTGAGGGTAATATCTCAGTTTAATGCCTACTTAATGTGAACAGAGTATAGTTGATTAGAGGACAATAATACCTTGCACTGTTAAGAAGACTAGTGGTATGTATTGTATTTGTATTTATTATTCCATTCTTTATTCCTTGGTCTTTATTTATGCAGAAACTGGAGAGCATCATGAAGACTGACCTTCTCTCAGGCAAAACCAATGAAGAAGTGGCCTATGTGAGTTCATATACCGTTTTTTTTTTATAAATCTCCACCATCTTGCTTTCATTATTCAGTATTGAGTAAAAATTCTGCAGCTGATATCAGAAAAGGGTTTATATAAATGAACGAGAAGCTAATTACCATTTAGCTATATTTTATTGTGACTCAGGAACCCATTTACTGTGTTGGTTGGTAACTGTATAACTAACAAAAAGATGCCTTGTGGTTTATTGATTAAGGCAGTCCAGCCACTGAGGGGTGGTTTATGTTACTTGTTCACATAACCTAGCCCAGGGAAGAGACCTATCCTCCTTACCTTATATGTCTGGATTAAGTAGCCTTGCCCTGAGCCTCTGCCCTCTTGATGATGGTTGATGGAAGTAGTCAGAGATAATAACATGGATAATAGAGGCTTGAATTTAGTATGGTCAAGGAGGTGTGGATGATGATGATGGAGATATCTTGTTTGTCATGTATTGATCCTCGGTGCTTTGACAGTTCTTATACAGTGCAGTGCAGGGGTATTCTAATTACATAAATCCTATAATTCAGTCAGTAATTAATAATGAAGGGGCTTGAAATCCATAAATTTTTCAAGATTCACTCCCCCTTCTCCCTTTATTTAGCAGTTCATCTTGCCCTGCCTGAATGGTGTACCCAAAGCAAAGTACTTTGGTGTTGTGGAGATGGACTGGATTTCTAGGACACTGTTAATATGCAGTAATTTCAGAGAAGTAGAGGAGAGGAAGTACCTCACATGTACAGGCACTTCTCCTTGTTGGAGAGGGATGCCTTGATGTGGTGGCACTGATATAATGGAGTGGACCCTCCGCCCAGCTTTACAAATATCCCCCAGCTTCCTCCTTATCTCCCAAAAGGAGGAGGATATATATACTGCAGGATGAGGGCAACTTCAGCTTGTAGTCCACATTTCAGATGAATCTGGGGCTATAACTACTGCTGCTACGGGCAGTGGTCATTATAAATCATGGAGGTGTTCGAAAATATCACAACTTTTCATACAGATGGTACTGCAAGTTGGGGAACTGACAAGATTATAGGTACCAAGGGAAATTGAATAGTGTATTCTGATTTTGTATAATTTACTGTGTATTTGATAGAAACAGAACACTAAAAAGGCAGCTTATAGCAAGGAGTTATTGTAATAACAGTGTGCTGTAAAAGGTACTGCCCTCAAGTGACAACACTGAGGTACAAGCCAAATGATTTCATGAATTCTGGACACTGTTTATTATGCTGGGTGGTAATCACATGACCAGTAAGTGGATGCCTGATGGTCTAGTAAGTTGAAGTACAGTATACCAAACATGATGTGGCCCATAATGGTTCAAGTCTTAGGGATGAGTGGAGTTTATTGTTTACATGATGCTGTGCAGGGGCAAGGAAATGGTCCAACTGCCTTAATGTTTGAACTGAATAGCCTAGCCTTGGGTCCCTACACTATTGATGGAACAGTGAAGGATGAAATAATAGGAAAGATAGTTTTTGCTGTACAGTTGCTTCTCCCTTCAAGTCTAGGGTGCTCAGAGGCTGTTTCTTTCATTGACACAGCTTTAACTCACTCATGATAAGGGCACATCTTTCCTTTTTATTCTTGCTATTCACAGCTGACTTTATTTAGCTTTGGAGAGCCATTTAGTACTTGATGGGTTAACCCTTTAACCGCGGGTGTCATTCCAGAATGACGTTGCAAAAACTGGACCAAACCGCGGGTGTCATTCTCGAATGTTTGTGAATATTTTGAATACCCCGCGTTTTTTCCGTGCGCCAATTGTTTCAAGGGAGAGTAGCTATTAAGTTCTTTCACTCCAGCCGACCCCCACCTCCCTCTTCCCCCCCCTGGGGCCCCAACTCCCACCCCCTGGGCCCCCCACCCCACCCCGGACCAAACACGCATCAGTATCTGTCCAGCTGTGTGAGTGACAACACTGCTGATGTGATAGTGAAGTGCAGGCAATTACAGTGCCTTTTACCTGCCTTAGTGAACACAGAGTGGGTGTTTATCGTATGTGCAGTGTTCATATATGTTTATAGTATTATTATCAGAATGAGGTTGGCATTTGGTAATGGTGTGTGAGCGAAAAATAGTGATTACAACACCACTGATATGGCAGTGAGGTGCGGGCAATTACAGTGCCTTTTACCTGCCTCAGTGAACACAGAGTGGGCGTTTATCGTATGTGCAGTGTTCATATATGTTTATAGTATTATTATCAGAATGAGGTTGGCATTTGGTAATGGTGTGTGAGCGAAAAATAGTGATTACAACACCGCTGATGTGGCAGTGAAGTGCGGGTAATTACAGTGCCTTTTACCTGCCTCAGTGAACACAGAGTGGGTGTTTATCGTATGTGCAGTGTTCATATATGTTTATAGTATTATTATCAGAATGAGGTTGGCATTTGGTAATGGTGTATGAGCGAAGGTAATGGTGTGTGGGGCGTAAAATAGTGATTTTACACCCCTCACTTCTAACGGCACTGCCCGTCCTGTGAAAGTCAACAAAGTCATGAAACCTACATCAATGGAAAGCTGAAGGTTAGTACTTTCTAATGGTACCTTATTTTTTTTTTTCTAGCTTTATTCTGTGCAGAGTTATTAAGGTTTAAAGGTTTGTTTACATTTGGCTGAAACCCCCGCGGGAGAGGACAGTCAGACCAAAACAATACCCGCGGTTAAAGGGTTAATGTAGGATGTATCTAACCCCTTCTGTTTGAAAAGTCTGTCTCAGTGTAAATAAAGTTTTCAAGATGTCATAAGAATAAGGTAGAAAATACTTAATCATATTGAAGCAGTTAAGTGAAAATTTTGGTTCACAACTAAGGAACTAGAAGGACAAAAAACACTGTAATGAATTTTAATGAAGAGGATGGATGGATGGAAAAGGTGTTGATAAATCAGTGAGTTAACAAAAAGTACATTTAAATTAAGACATTAACTGTAGCCACCTTTACCAACACAGATCTGGACGGAGCACTTCCGGAACAAGGATGCTGTCAGTGGGGTCATTCCTGCCGAGACTTATGACAGACTCTATGAAACCTCTCAGAAGTATGGAACTGTGAGTATTCTGTATCAGTACTGGGTAAAAGCTAATATTTTTCTTTCTGTTTGTTTTCTTGTGTATTTACGTAGTTGTTTTGACCTAGTTGTGATATACAGGAAATGAGCTACGATCGTAGAGTCCCATCTCTTCTTTTTCTCTATAGCTCAAATTTTGCTTTGAACTCGTTTAAGTTTTTAGACTGGACGATTTCTTTGTCCAGGCTATTCCACAGGTCTGTGCATCTATAACGAAAATTATATTTCTTGATATCCTTCAAGCAACTTGGCTTTTTCAGTTTCATTCTGTGTCCTCTTGTCACTCTCCCATCCCCTACAAACAGATCTTTTCTATTAATTTTATCTGCTCCCATCATGCCCCTGAACAGTGTGTGTGTGTGTGTGTGTGTGTGTGTGTGTGTGTGTGTGTGTGTGTGTGTGTGTGTGTGTGTTATTTCTGTTTTATTTCCATGTATTGGTTGATTGGTAATGTGAAAGCAGTAGTCAGTGCATATGCCTGTGAGGTGGCATCAGGATTCCTTGGGGTTTTAAATGGTCAGCAATGAGAGAGAAACCCAGTTGTCCTCAAACTGTAGTGGTAGTCAAGTAGCATTATTAAGGAGCCTGCAGGGTGCCTTGGAAACTTGTGATATACTGTATTTGTCATTCTTTCACAGTTATATAATTGTATGTATATGCCCTAGGGTGGGAAAGGAGGTCCGGATGATGATGATGAGATATACAGTAGGATCTCACCAATAACGTCTGCTTGATGCCAGAAAGATGCTGTTATTAGCAAAAACGTTATTTGTGTGACATAAAGATACATGTATACAGTAATGTGTTTATTGGTGCCACCACCCCACGACCTTTACCCATTTTTCCTATGCAGCTCTCCTATCACTTCTTTTTTTTCTGAAATAATAAGATTAGTTGTTAAATTGTAGGTGGTGGCGACCATCATCCACTCACTTGATGTAGTGCTGCCTACTTCTTCCTTAGCCTTTATCATTCTTTTTCTGTGCCTGTCCTCCTCTCTTCCTATTTCTCCCATCTTTCCTGTCACTTCTTATTGCTTTTCTTTCCTTTACAGGTGGCTTTACATTGAGTGACAAGCCAAATGGTTTCCTGTAAGCCAAGAAACCATTTACAACGCTGGGTGGTAACCATATAACCAAATCATACGTGCTCCCTACATGTCATCAAGTGGGTTGATGGAGGGTTTGTGCCGCTCCCCGTAAAACAAATAACTCAAAGTCAGATGGCCACCCCTTACGGGATTATGGCATCTGGCAATAGATAGATAGACAGATAGTTAAATTGTCATGAGTAATATAAAACTCACCTTCAACGAGTTAATAAGGTGTTTGGTGTGATGATTGTTTCGAGGCCTGTGCATGGAGGCTACTGCAGCGTACCCCCTGACCCCTCACTGGCCTCGTCCCCACTCCTGCCTCTTGTGCCAGGGTCACCTACTTCTGTCAACAGATCATCAAACCCCACAAAGTCAAAATCTTCAGGAAGGTCCCCAGTGTCATCATCTACTCAACCCCTCTCTTTGTTCTTTCTCAGCTGACTGGCATTGTGAAAGAAAGCGAGTGATGAGTGACTGATGGCGGGCATTCATTCAGTCATGATACTGTTTCTGGCATTTTATTGAAATCAGATTTACAAGTCCAGTCATTAGTTATTTATTCTGATAGCTGCTCTCTCTCCTTCTCAACAGACTTGAGTTGTGGGAGGAGTGCCGACCATGCTTGTTTAACGGTTGCCATTGTTGTATTATTCCGGGCTTTGACGAAGAAATTTATGGCCTGGCAAATGTTATATTTCTTCCAGAATGCAGCAACAGTCATTATGTTGGGGTTGCAGGTATGCCAGGTGAAGAAGATGAGTCAGGTGGGGCTGTGGAGATGGAGGGGGAAGCAGCTGGTGAGTCAGGTGGGGCAGTGGAGGTGGAGTGGATGGTGGCGGGCGTGTCACGGGAGGTGGTGAGGGGAGGATCTTCCATCTCCTTCTCACTACTGCTCACATTTTCGGCAGTTTCCTTCACCTCTTCTTCTTGTCTGTTTCATTCCTTATCTTCTTATGGACATATTTGTAGTATAACAACTTGGCATTTGTGAAATAACCGTTATTCATGTGAAACCAAACGTTATTATAGAAACTGGGTATCTGTTCTAACTTAACGTTATTGCCAAAAATGTTAATGTCAAAGTTGTTATTGGTGAGATCCTACTATATATATATATATATATATATATATATATATATATATATACTGTATATATATATATATATATATATATATATATATATATATATATATATATATATATATATATATATACAGTAGGCTCACCCAGTGCGCGACATCACAGTGCGCGAATCGCATTGTGCGCGAGTGACCAAAAATCATAACGAGAATCCTTGAATGCGCGAGTTTACCCCACAAAACACGAGGTAGAAGTGGCTTAAAAATGCCATTTTCCATCAGTACGCGACCCCCCCCCCCTACACAACACGCCAATAGTGACCTAGAGGCTCATGGGGAAGGTGCTCAAGAGGAGTCTACAATAAGATATCGCCAATAACAGCGTCAATAATATCATTTTCGGCAATAACAGTGAGTTAGAATAGATACCCAGTTTCTATAATAATGATGTTTATTTCGTGAATACCAAGTTGTTATACTGCCAATACGTCCATAACAAGATGAGGAATGAAACAAACAAGCAAGAAGAGATGAAGGAAATTGCCGAAAATGTGAGCAGTAGCGAGGAGGAGAGGGAGGATCCTCCCCTCACCACCTCCCCTGACTCACCCACCGCCGTCCTCCACTGCCCCACCTGACTCACCAGCCGCCTCCCTCTCCACCTTCACAGCCCCACCTGACTCACCTGCTTCACCTGGCATACCTGCAACCCCCACCATAATGACTGTTACTGCATTCTGGAAGAAATGTAACATTCAACAGGCAGTAAATTTCTTCGTCAAAACCTGGAATAATACAACATTGGCAACCCTTAAACAAGCGTGGTGCAGCCGGGGTGGTGGCGGGGGCACTGTAAGTGCGTTGCCGCGACTCAGAACTCTTGTTGTTTAAATCCATCAGGCCTGTTGTCTACTGTTGTTAAGGTGACTACCCATATTTTTGTTATTGTAGCTATATCTGTAGTACAGTGTCTGAAAAATTGGACCTTTATTATGTCTCTAAGGGCCAAAAAATGTCCAGGTATGAGGGGGTACCGCCCATATGTAATTATTCCCATAGGATTATGTATTCCCAGTGCATGAATTCCCAGTGCTCGAGGTCGTGGACCGCCCAATCTCTCGTGTTCTGTGCGAGCCTACTGTATATATATATATATATATATATATACAGTACATGTATTGTGGTAGGTGGGGGCAGTCACCATCCACTCACTCGATGTAGTCCTGCTCTTGGGTGTCTGCCCTTTCCTCTCCTCCATCCTTCTTTCCTTTCATCCTCTTCTGTCTTTCTTTCCATCATTCTTTCCCCTTCCTTCAGCCTGTGGGTGACTCTACACTGAATAACAAGCTAAATGGTTTCCTGTGCACCAGGAAACCATTTACTACACTGGGTGGTAACCATATAACCAAATTGTGGCGCCTGGTGGTTTAGTGGGCAATTAAGGCGCTCCAATTGGATTGAGCCTGTGCAGGCTTATATCCAAGGGGTGGTTGGGGTTTATTGCCCACATAATGCCACTCAGGGATGAGTGAGGCTGGTCATTCTCATCTTTAATGTCAGGACCAACTTGCCTAGCCCCGGTCTCCTACGCTCCTCATCAGGTAATGTAGGATTGGATGATGAATGAATGAATGAAAAAAAATGCATTTTTTTTTTTTTTTCACCCTCCACAATATTAACATTGGTAAATGTGTCCCGAAGTCTACAATAGGTTAATGACCACAGGTGTAACCCATTTAGCTGGGCACTATTTTGTCAGGTTTTTACTTGCTCTCTGGACCCTGCCTCATCCCATCTTTAGGTGGGAAAGGAGGTCAGGTTGTTGTTGATGATGGTGATGATGATGATGATTTTTTTTTTTTTGCCAGTTTTTACTTCCCTTGCCTCGAGACAAGGGGTACGAGTTCGTTGTGGTTCAGTTTTCGGGTCATGAGGCTCACTTCACACCTCTTATCAACTACCAGGTGAGTGTTGGTAGAAGGGATAAGGAAAGCTCTTTCTAACTCTCTCAGTTTAAAAAATCTTTCCCAAGTTGAATAAAATCACTTAGAAATAGCAAGAACAAGTTGAGTAGGATGAATTGTAAAACCCATTCAAGGCTGGCTCCTTCAAGATAGACATAAAGTGAGACAGAGATTTGTAACTTAAGTAAACATAGCCCTAAGCAAGGCGTAAACATAGGCCAGAACCTTACCACTGTTTGTTTAGTTTCCCTGTCATTTGTTGCTGATGGAACAAAAGTAGGTTGATATGCCATCCATCCATCCATCATCTAATCCTACATTGCCCCATGAGGGCTGTAGGAGCCCGGGGCTAGAAAAGTTGGTCCTGGCATTTAAGATGAGTGACCAGCCTCACTCATTCCTGAGTGGCATTACGTAAACAATAAACCTCAACCATCCCTTGGATATAAACCTTCACCGGCTCAATCCGATTGGAGCACCTTTATTATCCACTAAACCACCAGGAGCCAAAATTTGGTTACATGGTTACCACCTAGTGTAGTAAATGGTTTCCTTGTGTACAGGAAACCATTTGGCTTGTCACTCAGTGTAGAGTCACCCATAGGCAGAAGGAAGAGGAAAGAATGAAGGAAAGAAAGACAAGAGGGAGTGTAAAGTCACCTGTAGGCAGAAGGACAAGGAAAGAATGAAGGAAAGAAAGACAGAAGAGGATGGATGGAAAGAAGGATGGAGGAGAGGAAAGGGCAGACACCTGAGAGCAGCACTACATCAAGTGAGTGGATGGTGAGTGCCCCCACCTACCACAAATACAAATAATCTTATAAATTCTGGTGCCATAGGATAACTTTGCTATATGATGGACAGTTTGCAAGGGTAGAGTCCTCCCCCCTCCCCCACACATACAAACACATTAGTCCATCTTAAGGGGATTCCTGTATAATTGTAAAGACATTCATATCACCATGTACTGGCAGCCAAACGGAACAGTTTATCCATGAACCCAGTCAGAGTTTGCCATTTCAGTCATTTATGTGGGAACCCAGACACCAAGATCTCAGCAGCAATATTATCAGAAGGCAAACTGTATGGTAGAAGCAGGTCCACAAGTTTTTCATATCAGTCAGAGGAAGTGCAGTGTCCTTTGTGCGTAATATCATGTGGTAACTTTAAACAAACTTCAAATACCTGTATGTCTGTGTGTCTCAGAAACAGGTCCAGGATCTTTAGTGTTTGATGCTCGTTCTCCCATTTTTATGTAAATTTCGTCACTATCTATCTATCTATCTATTGCTAGACGCCTCAATCCCGTTTGGGGTGGCCACAAACAAATCGCCTCCAAGTCGCCCTGTCCCCCGCCATTTCACTGCCCTGCTCCCAATTCACACCCCCCTCTCTCATATACCTCTCTACCCCCTCCCTCCATCTCATCCTTGGCCTCCCCCTCCCTCCATCTCATCCTTGGCCTCCCCCTCCCTCCATCTCATCCTTGGCCTCCCCCTCCCTCTCCCCCCCTCCACCTCACTCACATACACTCTCTTCGTCAGTCTTTCACCCTCCATCCTCTCCACATGGCCAAACCACCTCAGTGTGTTCCTCATAACGCTTCCTGTCACATCCACATCCACGCCACAACGCTCCTTTGTATCCTCATTTGTCAGCCCGTTTCTCCATGTGACTCCACAGACTCCTCTTAAATAACTCATTTCCACTGCTCTCACTCTTGACTTGTGTCCTTCCAACAACGTCCAAGCTTCACTTCCATACGTTAGGGTTGGTATCACAGTACTGTCATGTAGTAACTTTTTCACTTCCATGCTCACTTCCCTGTTTCTTATCACTGCTTTCAAAGAACCAGCAACCTTTCTTCCCTGCTGTACCCTTTCATGCACTTCACCCTCCAAACCTCCATCCTTACTCATCACACTACCCAAGTACTTAAACGTACTCACATTTTCCAATTCCTCACCATCCAACCTTGCTGTACATTCACTGACTTCACCTCTCTCAAAGACCATCACTTTACTCTTCCCTACATTCACCTTTAGATTCCGTTTCTTACACACTCTTCCAAACTCATCCACCAAGCCTTGCAGCTCCCCTTCATCTTCACTCAACAACACAGTATCATCTGCAAACAACAGTACAGGGAGTTTCCAAACACTATCGTCTCTCACCAGGGCCACTCCAACATCCACTACCCTACCTTGTACCTCTTTTATTACCCCATCCATGTACAGATTGAACAACCATGGAGACATGACACATCCCTGTTTCAACCCAACTTTCAAAGAGAAAAATTCACTTAGTTCACCATCCACATGCACTGCAGCCTTCGCACCATCGTACATACTCTTCACAGCATTCAACAACTTCCCATCTACTCCATGTATTCTTAATACTTTCCACAATCCTTGTCTATCCACCCTGTCATATGCGTTCTCCAAATCCATGAAAGCCGCATCCAACTTCTTTCCCTTCTCTAGAAACTTTTCCACTAAAGATCTTAGAATGAATATCTGATCTGCACAACCTCTTCCCTTCCTAAAGCTTCCCTGTTCTTCTCGAACTAATTTCTCTGTTCTTTCTCTAACTCTGTCAATAAGTATCCTACCATACACTTTTCCTATTATACAAAGAAGACAAATGCCCCTATGATTACCACACACTTCTTTTTCCCCTTTTCCTTTGTACAAGGGAATAATTATACCTGACTTCCAATCCTCCAGGACTCTACCTTCCTCCCAGGCCAATCTGCACATCTTCCACATCCATTCTACTACTATCTCTCCCCCATGCTTCAGCATTTCACCACACACTGCATCAATTCCAGGGGCTTTCTCCGATTTAACTTTCTTCATTGCTTTCACAACTTCTATCCTACTGATTTCTTCCTGTCTTCTCACCTCCCTCCTTCTCCCAGCCATTCCCCAGCCACTTATTGTCGCATTACTTCCATCCTCTATGTTCAACAATTCCTTCCAATGTTCTCTCCATCTTCTCACTTTTTCTCCCTTCTCCACTAGTAATCTACCATTTTTATCTTTCACTCCCCTACTAACTTCACTTCCACCCTGTCTCCAAATTTGAACTTATTTTTTAGGAGAAATTATTTTTTTTCTGAGTTGGGTTAGGTTAGGTTTGGTTTATTAATGATAATAATTATGTTAGTTAATTAATATTTAGGTATAAACATAAAAGGTGTAAAATATAAGTTATGCCACCAAAAGCATTCAGTGAACATAAGCATTCATGGTGGATCTGCTCAGTGGTGCTGCTCTAAATGCGGCTGTAATAAGTGGATTTCTGTCAAGAAAGGAACATGGTTTGAGGGTGGCATGCATCCATTATCCACCATAGCTGTATTTATTTACGTATGAAGCAAGGAGATGAATGTTATATTTAAATATAATTTTTTATTACCTGCCCTAGGATCCTCACCCTGCCCAAGGGTGGGTAAGGAGGTCCAGATGATGATGATGATAGTATCTGATATTATTATCAGATGTTTGTATGTGTGTATTATTGAAGTTATTATTATAATTACAGTAAATCCTCGTATTTGGATGCATTTTACTTCGACGCCTCGTTTTTCGCGCAAGAAAAGTTTCTGAGTTGTTTCACAATTTGAGAATTTCTCCACAGTTCGATGCTCCCAGCAGGCAGCTGACACTCAGCAGATGATGCGTACTGATGCACAGGCTAGGGACTGTCCATTTTTCTATGCATCAGTTTTCCATGATCTTTATACAGCAGGTCAAGGGGGGCAGTAGACACACGTGAATTTGTTATTGTTTATGATCGTAACACGATCTTCAGCCGTATTGTGAATACACAGCAGGTCCAGCGTTGCAGTAGACAGATGTGAATTTGTTTTTGTTTATAATCGTAACGTACGATCTTCAGCCGTGTCGTGCTACTATTTCTTAACAAAGATCGTTACATGTTTATTGTAACACTATTTGTTTTAGTTTTGATGGACGAATACTTGAAATGGATGTAAAATAAAGCTTATCAATATTTAAGGAAGGAAAGATTAATAACTGTCCCAATACATAGATGGTAGACTCAGTCCACCAATTTTTTATTCTATTACAGCCTCTCTTCCTTGCAGCAGTGAGTAAAATAATGTTGTTATAATTTCTCCCTTCCCTTTAGTGACAAAGAGGGCACATACACTGAGGGGTTTAGTTGTCCTACATTGATGTCAAAAATTAAATAATCTGGTGAAAAGTGGCAGCTTTTCCTTGGTTAGTGACATCGGGAACCAGCCCATCCACTCTCAACACACCTTCACTTGCCACTCAAGCCAGTTTTCACGTTATTGCTAGTAAGGATTTTTGGTGTTGCAGCTCTTTATAACAGTTTTAATGTCTTTTCAGGTACGTTTATTGTATTATGCAGTTTTAGGACTACCAAACACTCTTCATTTAATTTTGGGTAGGGCCTGTTTGGTGTTATAGTACTTTCTGATAGGGTAGGTACGCGTCCTACCGGAATGCTCCTCAATTTTTCCCATTGATTCTTAACTTCACACTTGAACGTTTTACGGTTCGCGAGGTTTTGGCGGAACATCCAAGTAGAGAAAAACGAGGATTTACAGTATTATTAAATAACCTAACCTAACTGAACTTCTTAAAAGATAATATTTCCCAAAAAATAAGATCAAGTTTGGAATCAGTTAAAAAGCTATATTTTGTGACGAAATTTACAGGAATATGGGAGAATGTGCACTCAACACAAAAGATCCCATGTCTATAAGTTTTTCATACTAATCAGGGGATATGCAGTGCCCTGTGTGCTTAATACTGTGTGGCCACTTTAAACAAACTTCAGATAATGTCCATGATTCATTGAAGAGACTGGTAGTGCTACATAACCAGGAGAGGCCTTTGTGGATCTTTGCTGTAGACAATATGATTTTTAGAAAATTTGTTTATTTGATTAGGAAGAAGTTTGTTTTTTGAATAAAGTCATGGACATTGGTAAACCAATGCCTTCATACTTAGGTCCAAAATACTGATTGTGTTTTAGGTGTTCTCTGTCACTAGATTAAGATTTTTTTATTTTTTTTATTTTTTTATTTTTATTGTCATCATGCACCTAATCTTACTGTTAATAAATATGTTCGTTGAGGAATTTCATCCATTCATCCAATCCAATGTTGCCCAGTGAGGAGTGTAGGAGCCTGCGGCTAGTTAAGTTAGTCCTGACATTTAAGATGAGATTGAAAATCAAGTTATTATTATATTGTTACTGTATTGTTGTTGTTGTTATTATTATTATTATTATTATTAGTATTAGTATTATTATTACCGTGTTATTATTGGACAAACAAGAATTGGGTGATGGATTATTGATGTTATTATTGCACTTCTTGTGTGACAGGCATACAAGGAAGATGCGCCGGAGTGTTTGACCCTAGTCCACTACCCAGACCTGAGGGATGAACGCAGCATCATCCTCATGCATGGAGAGTACGACAAGAACATCATTGTGAGTATTGTTGTATGTAATTTTCATGAAGTCCCGTATTGTTTTGTCTTCTTTGTAATAAGGCATTCTCTGTTGGTTGTTATTTCATAGTGTGTGGAGTTTCGAGCTTTTGTATTTTTTACTTTACCCCTATACTTGTTGTTGTGATGCTTTGGCCTTTGCTGTTATTATGTCTAGAACACTAAATTAAATTACATAGTCTGCAATTGTTTGGGGGCATCTTATTTTATAGTGAGAGTTCGTGTCAGGATGATGATGATGTTGATGGTGCATTTTGGCTTCTGTATGTATTTCCTTATCATCATTTTTTATCCTTTTCTTTTGTTTTCATCATTTGCCTTAGTATTTTTCAGGTTGCCAACTTTGATATCTCTCGCTTAGTTTATTTTTTATTTATTTGCACAGTATTCCAAGCATGTCATCAGAATCACTGTAACAGACGCATATATAAGGTTGGCAACTTTTCCACTTTGTACACCCTCACTCATCACCCCTAACACTGAGCAAGTTCCATTTCTCAGCAACTAAACTTAAAGGATAGTGGTGGAGTTGTGACATGACGGCATTTTGAACTCCCAGATAATGCATGGTTGAACTTAAGTATCTGGATTGCATGTCTGGCTATACAATTTTAGTTTATACAGTTACCTCTCAACTAACACGAGTTTAAAAAATGCATTTTCGTTTTAACACAAGCAAATATTAAAGGAGATATGTTTAACTAACAAGGGTTTCTTGATTTAACGCGACTTTACACGTACAGTACATGATGGTTTCAAATTAGCCGCGCAGGTCTTGGACAGTCCCGAGCTGATAGACCACGTGTGGCAGTTTATGCATAAATACAATTTTTTATTTGTCTGTTGCTTAAACTTGTTTTATTCAAACTATAATATTTGAAAATGAAGTTTTGCCCTATTCTGAGCAATTTGGCTCATTTTTGGACAAAATTTTGGCCAGGAAAGTGATGGTAGATCTAAATTGTTACATCTTGATGCTGCAGAACAGAAAGAAGAAAACCACTCAGACCAAGATAGAGCAGTTCCCTATGAAGAAGACAGAAAACTTAAGGGAGTTATATTCATAACCAGTAGCACGGGAGTCAGAGGAAGAGGAAGGACAGCAGAGCGAGGAGGGACAACAAATTTAGGGTGGGGAGCGGTGGGAGGTGGGGTAGAGGGGTAAGGAGGGACAGCAGCAGACGACGAGTGATGCATAGATGAAGTGAGGCTGTGTTGTTATTGTTTGTGACCTACTTACTGTAATGAAAATGTTGCTTTTACTGTAGTGTTTTTATGACGTACTAATGCATTAATAATGTTGAGGAACTTTCACAATGCCATGAATGAAGCAGAATTGAAAGAGAATCCACGTAAAAAATGAAAACAGTATGTATTTTGGGAGAAGTAAACAACGCTTCGGCCCAACTACGGCTCAGATGTTGTTTATTTCTCCCCAGCTATACTGTTTTTGTTTTGTACATGGATTTTCCTTCAAATTAATATTGTTGCTTTTAAGTTTAGAGTAGCATAACTCCTCAAATGGGTAGACTTTCCCAGAGCCCAGGAACGTAACCCCCAATATTACCATTGTTTCCTATGGGAAAATTATGTTTAAAAAACGCGTTTTTAACTAACAACCTCTCCAGGAACCTAACCCACGCGTTATTTGAGAGGTTACTGTACTATCATTCCCATACTCTGACCATTTCATTTTTCCATTGACATACCATCCCTAATTAGATAAAAAGAAGTGAGACTGTAGTTCTGTAAGGTCTCGTGTTCTTCTCCACAGAGTGCCTTTGAATCATAGTTTTTGGTGTATCAGTAGCAAATATACTACTCTGGGGTTGATTGTGGTGAGATGAAGTTGCTTGTATTTCATTAGCTTACCATCCTTGTTAGAAATATTGTGAGGATCAGATTGTTGTCATTATGCCCCTCTTCCTCTCTAAATAATGCGTTTGAAGGACAGCGTTATAAGATTGAGACCTTACCACAGTGTCCCCTCTTTGTCATCTCAGAATGCTTTTGATGCTCAGTTTCTTGGGGGATGAAATCTAACCATAATGCTCCTTCCTTTTCACATAATGCCTTTTGAAGCACAGTTTGTACAGGGTTGAGGCCTTACTGCAATGTTCTTTCTTCCTCTCCAGAGAATACCTTTCATGTATAGCTTCAAGAGAGATGAGACTTTACCATAATGTCCCTCTTCCCCTCCACAGAATGCCCCTGAAGCACAGTTTCTCGTGAACCAGTTGCAGCTCTACTATTCTGGATCTGATGCTGGGAAGACCAAGCTGCTTGAGAGGTTCCACATATCACCAGACCTCTTCAAACACACCGACCTCATACAGCAGCTGGAGCAACTTGACCTTTCGGCTCTCTCAAAAGGGGCAAGCAAAACAGAATCATAATATAAGGTACACATATCTCATTCCCTTTACTGTAAATGGTAAGGGTAGCAGTTGCAGCCCAAGGCTTTTCCGGCTGTGAATCCAGTGGACTGCAGGAAACCAATGCTGCAGTCCACCATTCTCATTTTGGGAGGTTGGGGGTAGTTGAGGGATCCCTATGCATCTGGGCAGGTCCTTCTCATGGGTCCTTGGATGCCTCCATTGGAAGGCATCCCTTTTCAGCTCTGTATTGTATCTAGCTTACTTGTTCTATAGTGGCTGCTGGAGAGGAGTGTGATCAGGTGGCACTGATATAACAGGGTGGCCCCACTGCTTAGTTACACAAATGTCCCTCATCTCCCTCCCTACTCCCCTAAAAGAAGGATGGTGGACTGCAGGAAAAGCTCAATTTCAATCTCCACTGGGTTCATGTTCAAGTGAGCCTGGGGCCATAATAACATCATGTAGTGACAGAATGTCAGGACTTGTATTCTTGTTAGGTTTGGAGGCTTTCCAGCACCCCTTCCATGATAATTTATTGTATATATTGCACCTAAGAATTCAAGTATATGTTCTTTATACTTTTATACTTTTTTCTTTTCTTGTAGGCACACATTGCATAAATAACATACAAGACCATTCAAACATGCCAGACACAGAAATATGGAGGTAAGGGAGGGATATTTGGGTATCTCTTTAACCAGTGAGCATACAGGCCAGTGAGAAGTACTGTAGATACCCAGCAGATGACACAACCTGCTGATGGCAGTACATTTGTGGGCAAGTCTAAAAATTAAAGAACACACAGATGAACAGTTTAACTTATGATTTTGGGTTACAGTACGCTACTCAGTATGAACTTGGCATATAGCAGTGTACGTTTTGATACTGAAGAAACTAAAACATGAAAATATTGTTTGATATTTACCTTCATTAACATCCCAACCCTAATCTCCTTTACAAAATAGAGGAGGTTCAGATTGCTTTATATTTACATCGAGAGACCCTGGACCATGCTACCCTGTGTATTGTAGATCTCTTCACTTGATGGTGGCATTCCAGAAAATAAATAAAAAGAAGTATGCAGAGAATGGCAAAAACTAGAGAATGACCACCTTACTATTGCTGTTTGTTGGATGTCAGACAAACCAGATATGCAAACTACTGCTACCTGTACACTCACTGCTAACTCTGGATTTGCTCACTACCACGCCATCTGTTGCTTCAGTATTATGGTCACTGAAGATGCCCACCATCCACTCACCCTGTGTAGTGCTCCCTTCACTTTTATCTGCATTGAGTATTAAGCCAAGTAATTTTACTGTACACTAGAAACCATTTGCTACATCTGATTGTAACAATATGAGTATAACCAAATTACACATTGAGTGAAGACGAAGGTGAGCTGCAAGGTTTGGTGGATGAGTTTGGGAGTGTGTAAGAAACGGAATCTAAAGGTGAATGTAGGGAAGAGTAAAGTGATGGTCTTTGAGAGAGGTGAAGTCAGTGAATGTACAGCGAGGTTGGATGGTGAGGAGTTGGAAAATGTGAGTATGTTTAAGTACATGGGTAGTGTGATAAGTAAGGATGGAGGTTTGGAGGATGAAGTGCTTGAAAGGGTACAGCAGGGAAGAAAGGTTGCTGGTTCTTTGAAAGCAGTGATAAGAAACAGGGGAGTGAGCATGGAAGTGAAAAAGTTACTACATGACAGTATTGTGATGCCAACTCTAACATATGGAAGTGAAGCTTGGACGTTGTTGGAAGGACACAAATCAAGAGTGAGAGCAGTGGAAATGAGTTATTTAAGAGGAGCTTGTGGAGTCACATGGAGAGACTGGCTGACGAATGAGGATATAAAGGAGTGTTGTGCTGTGGATGTGGATGTGGATGTGATAGGAAGCATTATGAGGAACACACTGAGGTGGTTTGGCCATGTGGAGAGGATTGAGGGTGAAAGACTGATGAAAAGAGTGTATGTGAGTGAGGTGGAGGGGGGAAGAGGGAGGGGGAGGCCGAGGATGAGATGGAGGGATGGAGTGGAGAGGTATATGAGAGAGGGGGATGTGAGTTGGGAGCAGGGCAGTGAAATGGCGGGGGACAGAGCGACGTGGAGGTGATTTATTTGTGGCCACCCCAAACGGGATCGAGGCGTCTGGCAATAGATAGATAGATAGATGCACATTGATCTAGTGGGTTACGGCACTCCAGTTTGCTGGGGTCCATAAGGGTTTACATCCAAGGAGTGGTTGAAATTTGTTGCTCACATAATGTCACTAGGTTGTGTGAGGCAGGTCACTCGTGTCATAAATATTAGGACTGAGTAGCCTAGTCTGAAGCCCCAGTGCTCCTGATGAGGTATACAAGGATGGAATGGTGGCTGGATGGATGTGGATGAACTTAATCTCAGAGAGCCAAGGTTTATTTGCCTCCAGAACTTAGTGAATTTGTCTTTTATTCTGCTACATCACAAGTTAAATCTGTATTTAGTTATATCAAGTGCCGTGACCATTCTATCACACTCTGAGCTGACTTTCAGTAGGCAGTGCAAAGTGACAAGATGTTAGATTCATTTTGCAGTGTTGTTTGGTGGCAAAAGTTTTAGTCATTCTTGCTTTCTTGTTGACTTGAGTGCTTAGGGCAGTATGCATAAGCCTGAAATTGAGAAGTGGAATGCAAATCCCTAATATTTGGTGGTCATTTATGGAAAGCATGTGGTTATTACACTCTGTTTACTTTAATGTGACTTAAAATTTTCATCTCTGTCTTGAAAGCTGATCAGTAACGAGAGATGAACACTAGAATATGATCTTAGTCATGAAGAATTTTCATGGAAAGGATGTAAAGCCATAGCACTGTATTTTTCTGTCACTGATCTATGTGAAGCAAGTTACAAAACAATGAAAACCTGAGCCACATTGAAGTGAATGAACTATAGTGTGATTGGCCTGTATCCCACATTATGGTGTGTGGTTGGCTGTGAAATAAGAACGCGGAAGGTTTTTCATCGTTGTCACATGAATCTAATATTATTGTCAGAAATTGGGATCTTATATTTCATGTTTTATTTAAGGTTTAAGCATACCACTTAGAGACTCATTGTTGTCATCTCATAAATCTAGATATAAATTAATTGTGCTTTTTCATTGACTAGGAATGGCTATGCCCAGGCTGTACAGAAATATGGTGTGGGTCCTGTCCATAGTTAAACACACCAGGTACGTTATTGTTGACATTTCCTGTATATACCTGTATTTATGCACATAATAATACATTTTATAATGTGATAGTAGTTTTGAATTTCCTCAAAAAATGTTTTCAGGTAAGGCTGTATTATGTGATTGTAGTTCCTCATTAGTCTCGCTGCACTTGTAGCTGGGAAAAGGGTTGGGATTATGATGATGATGATGATGATGATGACAGTGATTTTTCCTGTTTTCTTATTATTCAGTTTAATAGAAGAGTATTGATTATAGTTCCAGATTTCCTCATGAAGTAGTTTAATATAAGGGTATATTACCGGTATATGACTCATTCCTTTTATCATTACACTCCATGTTAATATAAGATTTTGTGTGAAATGGTTATGGTAAGTTGGGTTGCCCATCTTCCCCATATTTCGTTTAGTACTACCTTGAGGCGACTCTACATTGAATGACAAGCCAGATGATTTCCACAAACCCAGGAATTGGTTTACTACTTTGGATGGTAATCATATGGCCAACAAATGGACACTTGTTAGGCTAGTGGGTTAAGGGGCAGTACTGGAAGTGGTTCTAGACTACAAGAGCTAAAGTCCAGAGGATGTTTGGGGTTACTGATCAAATAATACCACTCTGATGACTCGTAAAATTCCACTCAGGGCCAAGTGAGTTGTTGCCCTTGCCTTGTATGTCATGGTTAAGTAGTGTAGCCCTGCTGCCCTGTGCTGCTGGTGGTGCAGAAAGGATTGGATAATGATGATGACGATTAAGTGTATGATGGATTCGCTCTGTGCTTAGCCAGATCCAGTCATATTTACCTTTGTTTTGCTGTTTTCATTCACATTCATTAATTTTTCTAAATATTACCACATTTCCTTCTAGTCCATGTATCCCTTCCATTTTTCAGCATTCTTCCACTAGCATCCCATATATCTTTACACTTTTTTTCACAGTCTTTCCTGTGTTGGTGTACCTCAGTCCAGCATAGTTTCCTGTTACCTTCATTTTCCTAATAATTTTATCCCCCCTCCCCTTTTTATTTTATTCATTACACCTCTTTCCAGTTAAAATATCATTCACCTTGCATAATGAATGAGTGAAGATTGCAATCGGGAAAGGTTGGGTAATCTCTAAGGATTTGACGTTTCTTTGCATGCACGGTGTATTACAGGTTTCATCTTACTGTTTACTTGGTCCCGGATTTGTGTGGATGTGGATCAGGTGGACTGCAGGAAGCCAGACATTTTAGCCAGCCATTCCCAGAGATCTCTTGTTGAAAGCCTGTCTGTGTTATGATAGTGAGGTGTGTTGTGGTGTGGAGAGTTGTATTGTGGTGTGGGTGTAATGGTTTGTTTATGAGTTCTATTTTGTGTTGATTCTGGAGCAGGTGAGAATAATGGGCATAGTGTAGTATGGCTAAGTGAATCTCTCTCTCTCTCTCTCAATCTGGTCTACTCTGTTTCACTTTGTTTCATCCGTTCATTGCATGTCATACCATTCCTTGTTCCACTTACTTCATCCATCTCTCTCTCTCTCTCTTTCTTTCTCTCTCTCTCTCTCAGGATGCTGTTTGACCGTAGGCTTTAGATGACTGTGGTGGCAGAGTGTTTGTGTATGTGTTTGTGAAGTGCAGTGTTATGAATGTTTTTTGAGGCCTTATGTGTAGTGTTGGGATTTTTTTTTTACTTATTTCTGGGTATTTACAGCTTTTATTTTGTGTATAGGGTGTTACATCATAAATTTACACGTGTTGGTGGGATTTAGTATTGTGCGTATCCTTGTCATGTGTTTTACTGTTTGCATCGATCATGGGGCTTGCCTCTGAGGTCTCGGTTTTAATAATACATCTATAAGATTTTATATGAGAGAGGGGGGTGTAAGTTGGGGGGAGGGCAGCGAAATGGCAGGGGATAGGGCAACATGAGGGTGATATGTTTGTGGCCACGCTTTACAGGATAAAGGTATTTGGTTATAGATAGATAGATAGAGGTAAATTTTATGCTCTAATGATCAGTTCCATTTGATGTAGTGCTACCTTCAGATATACAGTGAATGATAAACCAAATGGTATTCTGTATGTTAGAACTGTGAAAACTATTTATTAGTTTCGTTGTTAATTATATAGCCAAGAAATGGGTGCCTGGTGGTCTGGAGGAGTCAGGTGCTCCAGTCATATGTGGACCATAAGGGTTTACATCTGAGGGTTGGTTAGGGTTTATTGCTTACATTATGCCACTCATGGGTAAGCAGTTATTTACTTTTTTTTTTCTTTAAGTAAGTAGCCTAGCCTTAGACTCTTGCACTCCTGATAGGACAATAAAGGATAGATAGATAGATAGATTGATAGCAGTGGGTAGATAGTACTCAATAGATAGATAAGTATAGCCTTTTAAAGTAAGGGAAGGGCATTTGTTAGTTTCTCGTCTAGTCAGGGTGAGGAAAGTAAGTCAGCCACCATTTGTTGATCAACAGATTTATTGACAATACTGCTGTAATTTAAAAACAAAAATGGTAACACAAAATATACATGTTTCTCTGTATTTGTGTGTTTTTGCATTAGTATCATAGCACATCTCACAAGGACACGTATTTTCATCCTATATAATTATCCGTATTTCTTAACAACTGGAAGATAAATGCCAGAAAATATCCCAGATTGAGATATGCAAACTAACTTACGATTCAGCTCTTGTGTAAGATTTTTTTTGTAGGAAAGATAGACATGGGAATTTTCTTTTCTCATCTTATCTCTCATAAAATTTAAAAAAGTAAATGTATAAATAAAAAATTTAAAAAGTTTATGATGTTTTGCCTCTTGTAACCAGTATTTTTTTTAAGGCTAGGAAAGTGCAGAAACTTCAATAATAATAATTTTAGTGGGTAATTATTGCGCTCCAATCGGATTGAGCTGGTGAAGGTTTATATCCAAGGGGTGGTTGGGGTTGATAACTCATGTAATGCCACTCAGGGATGAGTGAGGCCGGTCACTCTCATCTTAAATGTTGGGACCAACTGCCTAACCCCGGGCTCCTACGCTCCTCATGGGGCAACGTAGGATTGGATGATGGATGGATGGATGAATAATAATAACAATAATAATAGTCATAATACAGTAATAATAATAATCCATCCATCCATCATCCAGTCCTACTTCGCCCCATGAGGAGAGTAGGAGCCCGGGGCTAGGCAAGATGGTCCTGACATTTAAGATGAGAGTGACCAGCCTCACTCATCCCTGAATGGCATCAGATAAGCAATAAACCCCAACCATCCCTTGGATATAAACCTTCACTGGCTCAATCCAATTGGAGCTCATTAATTACCCAATAAACCAACAGGTGCCATAATAATAATAATAATAATAGTAATAATAATAATAATAACAGTAATAAAGTACAGTAAGAATAATAATCTAATCTTTTGTTCGTGTCTTTCCATGTCTCCTATTCTTTTAGGGGGAAAAAAAATCACAAATCACTGTTGTAATGAATTATGTTGCAGGGAAGACAAGAATTTAAGCATCTGGGTTCCTCCCATGTCTCGTGTTCTTCCTACAGAATTTATCATACTTACGCCAGGAGTTTGATAGTCAATTTGCATGTGAGTCTCAATCTAGCGGTGATACAAGGATTATCCACGTCATATTTCGTACTTTGTGGCTCTGTGTACAAAACTAGATCTCATGAATGCATTATAAATACAGCATCGGTTAATTCAGTGGCGAGGATACATAGTGATACATACACCACAAAGACAATACGTATGTGGCAGGGATTATGATATCAATAACCGCTTCAGCCGGAGGACATATTCTCCCTACCTCAAGATGATTTTGTCCAGCTTTGACGAGACTTGGAGTAGAGGTGTTAGATGTAGCTTTTATTAATACCTTGACTGATATAATTTATTTTCAAATTGAATGAAATGGCCTAATGGTAGCAAGAATAAGCTAGAATATAATGTAACTGGAGTGAAAGAGTTGACCACTTCACTCTCGGTACAGTATTTTATTATTTACAGTGGATGCTCGATGTAATGAACACCGACTAATTGGAAGCCCGAGATAACAGAATAATGTTTTTGCTGTACAGTATTTTTGCCATATTTAATGGAAAATTTCTGTTGAATTGAGCATAATTCCGTTAAGGAAATTCCGTACACAATAATGGATTTCTGGGGGTATTAATTATGGGTTCAGACTGCTGTGTGTAGCATTGAGAGTCAGTATAGTGTGCTAGGTTTGGGTTGCCTTCAAGGATTTAGCAGAAAGTAGCTTGAAATAATGGAAAATTTTCCTTTATATTGAGCCTTGGTTACGGAACTTGATTTAGTGGAAAATTTGAGATAGCGTAATGGGGGTTGGTTGAAGTAGTTCATTAAATCGAGCATCTACTGTATTCTATTTATTATTTAATTTTAGTCTTGCCAGTTGTCGATGATTTCATTCAGCCTTGGAGGAACTTTACAACTGAAGGGGTTAGGTATAGCATCAATGTACCCTTCACAACTTGGGGGGCCTTCGTAAGTTGACTATGGTAATACTGTCTGGTGCAGCAACAGTAAGATGGAAAAATAATGGCGGATACTATTATATTTTCTCTTGCTACCTCCAGGCTCTTTTTTTTTTTTAAAGATATTTGTGTGTATTGAAGGTGTTTATTAAGGCTGTATCTAATCTCTCCAAAATGAAATGTCTCTCCAAAACTGAATAAAATGATCAGGAGATGTCATGATTGAAATGAAAAAGACACCAAGTGGTTGAGTAGGCTACCCACCTCAAAGATGTCATCAGTATTTTAATCTTGCTACCTCCAGGCCATTTTCTTTCACTGTTGAGGGATTATCTTGCAGTGAAGAGGATGGGAATGATCAGTGAACTCCTTTAGTAATATATGTGTCCCCAAAGCCATCTAACACAGCCAGATTAGAGAAGAAATAAAGAAATACAGTACATACTCTGACTGAAGCAGTTATTGTTTTATATATTATTATTATTATACATGTTGCTGACTAGTGTGTTTTATGTCAGTCTTGAAATAAATAAGGCCTCTGTTAAGGCTACAACATTAGGCCAATACAAATGCAAGGACACTACCTCTCAGTACACCACATACCCATGGAAGCGAGAATATTTTACACTGTGGGTCTGAGCAAAGATTTTTAGGTGTTTGGTCATACACTGGGTTAAAGGTTTTTGTGGATTTAGGAATGTGGTGTTGATGTGGATGTGACTGAGAGTGTTGAGAGAAATACTTTGAGATGGTTTGAGGATGGAGAATGATAGACTGACTAGGAAAGTGTATGTGAGTGACAGCATAAAGAAGATGAAGGATAAAATGGAGGGACGGAATGGAGAGATACACGACAGAGGGGTTTGTGAGTTGGAGGGAGGGAAGCCAAATGACAGAGGACAAGGCAACGTGGTGGCGATTCATATGCAGCCACTCTGTATGGGATTCAAGTGTCTGGCAATAGATATATAAGTAGCTAGACTTACCGTTCACTAACTCCAGCACTTAGGGGAACAGACAGAAATTTGAGAAGTGGCAGAGGGCAGCTAAGGAGGGGATGTGAGAGGGTCTTGTTCAAAAGTACCTGTCCACAGTTGGGTTTGAACCTATGTCAGTTAATCCATGGTCACCCCCTCCGTGCTGTGTTAAGTTCAGTATAGTTTTGTTATGGATACTTAATCCTGATATAATAGGTGCATATATGGAATGGATGTGATCTTGAAGAAGGGAGGTAGTGAGTGGGACAGCTGTTTACTTTCCTGGTTACAGATGATGTAGTGCTGTTAGAAGATGAGGAGTGGAAGTAGGAGAGTATGGTGGAGGATTTGGGTAGTTGTATATTTAAAGGTAGTATATGGTAGTGCAAAATGGTGATTGATAAAGATATGCATGCAGTGTGAGGCAAGGCAGTACAGAAGTTGGAGGATGTGAGTGTTCGAGTACGTGGGCAGTGTTTTGATGTAAGATAATATTATAGAGAATGAGTGAAAGTGAAAAAAGCTGTTATGACTTAATATTAGTTCTTGAGGGGCAGAAAGTTATGATTAATTCAAAACTAGTTGTGTGAAGTGATGTGGAAGGATAGATGGACAAATGAATGGATTGGTGGAGAATGTGATGTTAAGGTAGATGTGGGGAAAAAAAAACAAAAATGGCATGGTGTGACCTATTGAAGGAGTGAAGAATGAGAGACTAAGAGAATGTTGAGAATGAAGCAGTTGGAAGGAAAAGAAGTAGATGACGAAGAAATGTGTAGAGATAAGATTGGGTGGTACAGCACTGTGTATGAAGGAGCAGTAGGGTTTGTCATGAGAAGAGGGACTTGTGGATAGAAGCAGAACTGCCTAGAAATCCTTTTGTCATTATCTTCACTCACAGGATACAGCATAAGGCAGCAAGAAGATATATGGTGAGCATAGGATGATTGCATTAGACTTAGAGTGTTGTTAAGTCCCTGAGGTAGGTTAGATCAAGTTTGATATGGTCTGTTTTGCATGAGGTGTGATCTAAGCTGGGTATGGATCATGGAATATATTTAAATCTTATCTGGTGTCAGGTATGTTGTTGTGGTTATGAGTTTGTTTGGTCTTTATTATGTATAATTGAGGTGGTATTGATTATGGTGAGAGCTGATATGGTGGGTATATTCTGTTAGTAATGAGTAGAGGAAAGCTATATTTGGTAAGGAAGGGAGTGAAGCAGTATACTGATGAGGAGTGTCCGAGAGAGAGAGAGAGAGGGAGAGGCAGTTCATATCTTGACCATTCCTATCATGAGGTTTCATGGAGGGAGCAAGGCATACGAGATGATGATGATAATTAGGTTGAATTTTTTGTGATGTAATTCTTTGGTTATGAGTAGGTTTGATGTTTCTTTGCTAGTGCTTAGCTGAGATCTGGTTAGCTGTGTTGCTTTGGCTTTAGTGTATTCTGTATGAGTTAGGAAGTTGGTAACAGTAATTGGAATGAGCAAGCTATTGTTACAATGGAGTGTCCAGATGATGATGATGATGACAGGTTTAATGTTTCTCTGGTTATGATAATGTTAGACTTGGTTTAGTAAGAGGATGTGGAAGAAGAGCACTATAATTTTATTAGTGATGATGGTAAATTTTATAAAGAGAGAATTCTGATGTGATGATGATGTCTGGGTGTGTGGTGTCTGAGGGGCAGTGTCTGTCAACTGGCCTTTGGGAAGTAAACACTGTGTGAGCCTTGGAGACCAGCTTTAAATGGGGCAATGGCGGGGAAGGATTTAGGGCACTTCGTAGATTTATCCTGCAGTAGTAATTATCACAGTGCCGTCAGTTGTGTAGCCAGAACAATACAGTATTTATCTCACCAAAATATATGGAAGAATTGTTTATCAGACCAAAATGTATCAGCGAATAACTTAAGACAGGAAAGAATTGAAGAACAGTGATGATCAGACTGAAATGTAATAAAGAAGTGTTTTCCATATCTCTGAAATGTATCGAAGAACAGAGTATCGAACTGGAATATCTTGAAGAACAGTGTGTATCAGACCAAAATGCTCTGTATTGAAGAACAGTGATGATTAGACCAAAGTGTGTTGAAGAATAGTATTTATTAGATCAGAACACTGAAGAACCAAACTGCGTATCTACTGGACCAAATGTGTCGAAGAACAGTCAGTATTAGACCAAAATATGTCCAGTACAGTGTCAGAGAATGATTTACAAGTTGGTCTATATATAACACTCCTCATCCACTCCTATAGGCTGTATCTTGTGTTGTGGGTGCTGCTTAGTCAGTATTTTCAGTATCTTTGCATCATTTATTTATTTCCTACTCTCACTGTCACACCCATGCCCACACCAGTTGACTGAGCCATTCCCAGAGCACATATGATATCACCAGCTGAGTTTCTGTTGGATTGCTATTAACAAACCATCCTGTATATCAACCCAGAATCTGAGCTGGACCAAAATATGATCAAGTACACTAAAAAAATAAAAATGAATTACCTCTTTCTCAAACCAGAATCTATATCAGACCACAGTATGACAAGTACAGCTTCAGATGGCCACATATATACAGTATCAAACCAGAATTTTTGCTTGGACCAAAGTATTGCAAGTATAAAATCAAAGAACCTTATATGTTGGACTAAAATGTGACACAGTACAGTATGGAAAATTGTGAGTGAGGGTTGTTTTTCGGAATACATATATAGCACTGTATATTTTGTAGTACAGTACTGTATTTTTTGTGAAGGGCATATGTATAAGAGGCAAGTGGGAGTGTAGTCAGAGAAGAAATACATATATACACACTTTTAAATTGGAAGAGACAGAGTACAGTAATGTTTGCTGAGTAAAATAATAATATATGCCTAAAATACTGATGACACTGAAAACATAATCTGAGTGTATTATCATTTTGTTTATATATACTCTGTTTATATATTTTTTAACGATGGTGGCACATAACATTTACCTTACACAAGAAATAATAATACTGTAATAATAATAGTAATAATGATAATAATGATAATAATAATAATAATAATTTTCATTCATTCATTGCCAGACGCCATGTATCCCAAACGGGGTGGCCAAGGGCTTAGAGTTAACTGTTTTACAGGGAGGGGCACTAATCCTCCACCAACCCCACTTGACACGTAGGGATGCCATAATAATAATAATAATAATAATAATAATATCAGTGAAGAATAATCAGAAAAATAAATACTGTAGATACTTCATTTTATAACTTTTTTTTTACATGATGACAAATAGCATTCACTCAAACAGAAAATAAGAATGTACAGTATGCCAAAAATTCTATTGACAATGAAAGCATGAGTGGAGCATGATTTTGTTTATAGTTATGCTGTATTTTTTTTTACTGAATGGTGGAAAGTAACATTCACCTCATACAAATAATAATAATGATATACAGTACACAGAAATTCTATTGATGCTGCAAATAATAATATACACTATGCAAAAACTGTATTGACACTAAAGGCATGGATTGACTGTAACAGCATCCTTATGTAACATTGGTGAGATATGCTGCAATGCACAGGGAATTAAGCATTTGTCATTACAGTGTTATAGGTGTTACCCTTGTGAATATATTTAACACATATTAACCCTTTCAATCATGACTTAAAAATCTTATTCTTCCTGCAGTATTGCCAGTTTGTTTTATTCAGCTTGAAGGAGCTTCGTGGGACTGCAGGGGCAGAGGTATAGTTAGGGCTTTTAAAATAAGATGGCCAAGGAGTAGCCAAGTATAATTTAAGGTTGGCCCAAGAAATCTTTAAGGAGGTCCATAGATACTCCCTCGGATGTTTGGGGTGTCCAGATATATTTCAGGGGTGGCCAGTGTCTTCATTAACCCCTTTTATTACAAGACGTCTTCGCTTCATTGTCTTCGTTAACCCCTTTTATTACAAGACGTCTTCGCTTCAGAGGTTAGATGTAGCCTTCATTAACGCCTTCACTACAAGTCATCTTCTTTAAGTTAAATAAGGCATCTGGTCGCAGCAAGAGTAAAATTTAAACGTGTCATGTAAGGCCAATATGTGTGTGTAGATTGTAGTATACACCATTTAAAGTATATTGAAAATCTCTCTTTGGTTTTAAAAAATTTATATAAATACATTTTTTTTGATGTCTAGTTTTTTTTTCTGTGAGTATAGTAATACATGTAATATTTTTGGAAAGAGTATTACAGTGTAGTATCTTGCATGGCACTTGATACACGTATAGTACAGTGATACAGTTGTGATCCATAGAGATTACTTGTAGATGGCATAGAAGGCTTTGTTGCATCTCTTCCTAGTGATTTATGTGGCATCTTACACCTTAACATTGCCTTGTATGTTAGTCATATTGGTTTAATATTGATGAGGTGCTGAAGAGGGATGCCTTTATGTGATGGCACTGATATGACTGAGTGACTCAACTTCCTGGCTATGCAAATGTCCCTCAGCTACATCCCTATCACCAAAGAGGATGATGAGAGGAGACCTTCAGCCTGCAGTCCACTGGGGACACATTCAGATGTCTACCACTAATAATATTGGAATACCTTAGATCAGTAACATTTATCCCTCTATAGTCAGACGCCTTAATCCCATAAGGGGTGGCCACAAACAAGTCACCTCCATTTTGTCCTGTCCCCCACCATTTCACTGCCCTCTCCTCAGCTCACACCCCCATCTCTCATATACCCCTCCACTCCATCCCTCCATCAGTAACATACAAGAGGATGTTGAGGCATAATGTAATGAATAATAGTGGAAGAGGTGTAACAAAATCTCCAGAGCCACCTAGAATATGATCTACAGTTAACAGCCCATCATGGTCAGAAAGTGAGCTGAAGCCAGGGGTGTTTCTGCACAATAGCTTACCTTTGCAATGCACAAACAGAGAGGGAGAGAGAGTGTGTAACATAGAATCCCATTTCATCTTCACGGTATAGGGGCCCAAGTCCAGGCCCCCATTGTCCAGTACAGTTGTGGGTAAATGATCTATGCATCTCACCTGGTAACAGTATATCACCGAAAAGCCTCCAGTCACATTGTAGGGCTTGAACCTGTGTAAGGCCTTCACCCTGACGAGTGTCTTAACCACTAACCAGAAACAACCCAGTAAATAATGAGATTCGAATGCACATTAAAAGGAGAGTTAAATCGGGGTTATTTCCTGCAAAACAGCTCACCCTATCAATGCACAGATGAATACACAACCCAGTAAACCATGATACTCAAATGCACTTCAAATGGCTAGTGAAATCCAAAGGTATTTTTCCACAGCAGCTTACTTTTGCAATGCATAGGTGAATGCACAACCCAAACCTGAGATTCAAATGCACATCAGTTATGGGTGTGCTGTTGTGTGGAAAGACTTGTGGATTCAGTGCCTTCTGACAAGGTTGGGCTAGAAACCGGAAATTGTGGATCGTGATAACATTCTTTACATTAGGCATAAGTCCGTTAATCTTTTCTTGTGGTAAATGTACGAGGAAAGGCCATCATTAATACAGTACATGGGGGTATGTTTTCAATACACTATTTACAGTATACAATTGGTAACTTGCAGCAAAATATACTTTCATTGTCTATTTACAATATACAGTTCTTTCACCAGGTGTTTGTTAACTCTGTTAATACATATCTATGCATTTGCCACAAACGATTTCTTATCAGTTCCTATTTATAATTATGGAAATTGCTTATGACTAAGAAACAGTAAGACTACATGTATCATTAAAATAATGCATGTCTATGAATTTACCAGAAACAGTATATATATTTTTTTTTCAGTCTCCGTTTATGGAAATCACTCATAAATCCAATAACGACACCCCAGATATCCCTTGAAATAAGAGTATGACAATAAATACACTAACATCATTGTTGAATTAATAGCACTGCTGCAGCACAGGGTATTAAAGGCAGTCCTCATTGTAAGTCAGAAATATGTTAAAATATATGCAAACTTTTCCTTCACAGTTCGTATCTTAAACTGCAGGAAACTGGCAGAGCATTATGTACTGTAATGTGTAATGGTGTTGTGTTGATACGTCAAGAAACGGAAAACTAAATCCTGCTGAATCTCTAGTTACACATTTTTTCATTCTACTGTAACTCTGTTCCATCAGATCTCAGCAAAATATTAGTTGAAGTCAGTGTTTGAGAGTATTCATAGATGGACATAAGATATATGCAGATTATTTCCACAACTGTCATTGAATTCTTAGAACGAAGTCAGAGTGTTTGAAAAAAGTCATAAATGGACACAAGAAATATGTTGATTAATTCCGATGCTAGCTTTGAATTCTTGTAAAGTTGATTAGCTTGATTACAAATTTTCAGGGCAAAATTTTTCTCAAGCTGAACAACTGTTATGAGAATTCACAGACCGCAGATGATTTAATTTGCTTATTTCTCGCATCCATCTATGATTTCTTTGTTTTTTTTTTTACCAGTACGATTTTAACATTTATCTCTTCATCCATCCATCACCCATATTAATGTTCATCTCTCCATCCATCATCATCCAGTCCCACTTTGCCCCATATAAACAGGATTATAGATATCCAGGGCTGACTTAGTCTCAGCACTTACAGCAAGGGTGACAACTCTGGAACTGTCTCCTTCTGTCTGTATTTCCTGCTTCCTATGATCTCCAGTCTTTCAAACACAGTGTGTCCAGGCATCTCGAAATGAATGGATCTTGAATTTGGCTCTCTCTTGTATTTTGTTTTTCTCTTGGAAGGAACAGTTTTGCGAGCTCGTTGTCTTTGGTTCCTTCGTCCTCACAAAAAAAAAAAAAAAAAAAAAAAAAAAAAAATCATTTGCATCAGATAGTGGTACAGTACAATTGTAACATTGACATAGTTTGCATATATAACATACAAGATTATACTATCATGGTATATGCAGAACTAAACTGGTAAGGAGGAGGTATTAGGGAAATTGATTAGCCAACAAGAATGTGGGCATAGAAAGTATAATGGCTGTGGACCAACATATTGCCCTAGTAGCATTACATAGACAGAATTCCTGGTAACATTATTGATTGGATTTTGTTTCAGTGCGCGTGTAGTTGTGTAGTACCACGGCACATGTCTTTATTATACTGAAGATATGCTTTATTTATTTATTCTTTTTCTTTTTATTCAAGTAAGGTGTTGGAGAGGGATGTCTTTATGTAGTGGCACTGATATAACCAAATGGCTCCACTGTGTGGTTATACAAATGTCCCTCAGCTCCCTCCCTGTTCCCTAGAAAGATAGTTGACTGCAGGGAAAGGGCACCTCAAGCCTGCCATCCACTAGGTTTACATTTCAGATCAACCTGGGGTTACAACTATTACTACTACTACTATTATTCAAGCAAACATATTGGACCATACTATTTTCAGCTTAGAAGGGACACTTATATGTACATCCTGGGACTGTTATCTCTTTAGGAAACTCTCTTGCTTCCCCTTCTTCTGAGTTTATTATGCATAGAGCAAGTTAGTTTTTCTCTTTTCTGTGTTATATATACAGTCTGTGGCAAGTTAATTTTCTCTCGTTTTAGCACTGTGCAAGTTCGTATTCTCTTCCATGTTGTGTATCCAATCTGTGTCAAGTTAATTTTCTCTCTCGTGTTAGCACTGTGCAAGTTAATTTTCTCTCTCGTGTTAGCACTGTGCAAGTTAATTTTCTCTCTCGTGTTAGCACTGTGCAAGTTAATTTTCTCTCTCATGTTAGCACTGTGCAAGGTAATTTTCTCTTCTGTGTTATATATATGATATATGGTGATATTTGAAGCACTAATAATGAGGAGGAGAATAAATTATAATATGCCAAATGGTTCACAAAGGAAGAGGTGCAGGAAAGCCACTCAAGAAAGTGTGACATCTATTTTCACCTTTAATTTCAATAGAAGAATATACCCACATGCAGATAGTGTTTTGTGTGAGATCAGAGCAGTTTTGGCCTGACTTGGACCCTCTTCAGATACACCTGGAGGATTGAAGTCTAGGTAAACAATTTTATACTCACATGAAAGTCAGTACAAAATTATAATTCTTTCATCAACACCTCCTCTGTACCAGTTTATTTCTGCATTTAGTATGTTAATTTCCTCCTGTCTATCCATTCATCCCTCATCCAAGCCTTATATTCTCCCATCGGGAGTGTAGAGACGAGGAGCTAGGCGGTACAATATGCTTTCTATGCAGACTGTGTCATTATTGAAAAGTCATCAAACCCCAACCAACCCTCAGATGTAAACCCTTGTCAGATGGGGCCTGCATGGGTTTACATTTGAAGGATGGTTGGGGTTTATTGCTCACATAATGCCACTCAGGAGCAAGTGAGAGTGGTCGAGGCTGGTCATCTTTGCCTTAGAGTTAAATACACTAACCCCAGGTCCTTATTCTCCTGTGTATATGGGGCAAAATAGAATTGGATGGATGGATGATGAGTGTGATGAAAAAGCTAAATAAATCACCGAAAGAAGGGGTGCTAGAGTCTTGAAGTCAGCAAGAGTACTGTGTTACCTCTAATTATTATTTTGCTGGAAGGAAGCCAAGGAATTGGAGGGTTACAACCTTTTATGATTGACCCCATTTTGCTGTGGACATTTAAATCCCTCCAGTGTGATGATATCTATTTTAATTTATTGTTATTACTTACGGATGATTTTATTCAGCATGGGAGAGATTTGTGGTAGTGAATGGATGTATTTGGCCTTGAGGAGAGAAAGGAGGATGGGATCCTAACAAAGAGGGTATGTGAGTGAGGTGGAGGGGAGAGGGGGAGGGAGAGTTGAAGGATGAGGTGGAGGGATAAGGTGGAGAGGTCTTATGAGAGAGGGTGCAAGTTGAAAAGAGGGCAGCCAGATACCAGAGGACAGGGTTATTTGAAGGTAATTTATCTGTGGCCACCCCTTACATGATTAAGGTGTCTGGTGGGATAGAGAATGGATTAGAATTTCAGTTTGCCCCAAAACTACAAGATATCTCTCCCAGGGTGTACAAACTCATGGTAGCCAAAAATATACTTAATAAAAATAAAGAAGATGTGTCATTGCACTGAAGGGGCTTAGTATTTAATTCAGGCTAACACCAGAGCATTATGGTCAAAATCTTCCCATGGTCAGGACAGTTCCTAATCTATCTATTGCCAGACGCCTCAATCCCGTTTGGGGTGGCCACAAACAAATCGCCTCCAAGTCGCCCTGTTCCCCGCCATTTCACTGCCCTGCTCCCAACTCACACCCCCCTCTCTCATATACCTCTCCACCCCATCCCTCCAGCTCATCCTTGGCCTCCCCCTCCCTCTTCCCCCCTCCACCTCACTTACATACACTCTCTTCATCAGTCTTTCACTCTCCATCCTCTCCACATGGCCAAACCACCTCAGTGTGTTCCTCATAACGCTTCCTATCACATCCACATCCACACCACAACGCTCCTTTATATCCTCATTCGTCAGCCTGTCTCTCCATGTGACTCCACAAGCTCCTCTTAAATAACTCATTTCCACTGCTCTCACTCTTGACTTGTGTCCTTCCAACAACGTCCAAGCTTCACTTCTGTACGTTAGAGTTGGTATCACAATACTGTCATGTAGTAACTTTTTCACTTCCATGCTCACTTCCCTGTTTCTTATCACTGCTTTCAAAGAACCAGCAACCTTTCTTCCCTGCTGTACCCTTTCAAGCACTTCACCCTCCAAACCTCCATCCTTACTCATCACACTACCCAAGTACTGTACTTAAACGTACTCACATTTTCCAATTCCTCACCATCCAATCTCGCTGTACATTCACTGACTTCACCTCTCTCAAAGACCATCACTTTACTTTTCCCTACATTTACCTTTAGATTCCGTTTCTTACACACTCTCCCAAACTCATCCACCAAGCCTTGTAGCTCCCCTTCGTCTTCACTCAACAACACAGTATCATCTGCAAACAACAGTACAGGGAGTTTCCAAACATTATCCTCACTCACCAGGGCCACTCCAACATTCACTACCCTACCTTGTACCTCTTTTATTACCCCATCCATGTACAGATTGAACAACCATGGAGACATGACACATCCCTGTTTCAACCCAACTTTCAAAGAGAAAAATTCACTTAGTTCACCATCCACACGCACTGCAGCCTTCGCACCATCGTACATACTCTTCACAGCATTCAACAACTTCCCATATACTCCATATATTCTTAACACTTTCCACAATCCTTGTCTATCCACCCTGTCATATGCTTTCTCCAAATCCATGAGAGCCGCATACAACTTCTTTCCCTTCTCTAGAAACTTTTCCACTAAAGATCTAAGAATGCTTTCCCTTCTCTAGAAACTTTTCCACTAAAGATCTAAGAATGAATATCTGATCTACACAACCTCTTCCCTTCCTAAAGCCTCCCTGTTCTTCTCCAACTAATTTCTCTGTTCTTTCTCTAACTCTGTCAGTAAGTATCCTACCATACACTTTTCCTATTATACTAAGAAGACAAATGCCCCTATGATTACCACACACTTCTTTTTCCCCTTTTCCTTTGTACAAGGGAATAATTATACCTGACTTCCAATCCTCCGGGACTCTACCTTCCTCCCAGGCCAATCTGCACATCTTCCACATCCATTCTACTACTATCTCTCCCCCATGCTTCAGCATTTCACCACACACTCCATCAATTCCTGGGGCTTTCCCCGATTTAACTTTCTTCATTGCTTCCACAACTTCTTTCCTACTGATTTCTTCCTGTCTTCTCACCTCCCTCCTTCTCCCAGCCATTCCCCAGCCACTTATACTCGCATTACTTCCATCCTCTATGTTCAACAATTCCTTAAAGTGTTCTCTCCATCTGCTCACTTTTTCTCCCTTCTCCACTAGTAATCTACCATTTTTATCTTTCACTCCCCTGCTAACTTCACTTCCACCCTGTCTTACTCTTTTCACCTCTTTCCAGAACATTAGAGGTGAAAAGAGTAAGACAGGGTAGAAGTGAAGTTCCTAATACTGTACAATATTTTATTTCAATTGATGACAGATGATAAATGTTCAGCTGAGAGTGAGGACCATGAGAGTGTAAATACTGCCTAAGCTGAATACTGTAATATTTTTGGTTGAAAGAATGATATAAAAAAGATAATACAGAGATTAGCCCTCTCATGGGTGGAGCAACTCTGGTTTGTGTCCCAGCTAATGCCATTTATATTGAGGTGAAAGTGAGTCGTAGGAGCCAGAGTGTTAATGTTGTATTGAGGTTAGAGTGAGTCATAGGAGCCATATTATTAATAATTGTACTATATATTCTCTCATAGTCAAGACAGTTCTAGTATCTGTTCCAGGTAGTGGTTGAGGTGAATTCAGGTGAGCCATTGAAGCCTGTGTTGGAAAGCAAAATATCAAAATGTGACTTACAGTGAGGACTAACCATACATTTCTACTCAAGGAAGAAAGACATTATGCTCTATACACAAGACATTCCTTCAGCCAGCACACACAATGCACAAATTACCTTCCTGGGCTATTGGCAAAGCTCTAACTAATCACATAGCTACATTTGTCTACTCTCTTGGTGTAATATAGTCTGCTTTTTAGTGTACTGCTATGAGTAAAAGTTTGCTGACAATTCCCTGCCAGGCGTTGAGTTGTGCCTTCTATATTTCTCATTGTCGTTGTGCAGTAAGATGTGTTTTTTTATTGTATGAACATAAGCAGTACAGTAATTCACCGACATTCCTGTGCCATCATTGTGCCCTCTTCCATATTTTCTCCCCTTCCTCCCTGAATGTCAGAGTATCCCCTCTTCTCACTCCTACCAAATGTTAGAGAGTTCCTTTTTCTCATTCCTACCAATTTTAGGGTATCCTTTCTTTTCATTCCTACTAAAAGTTAGAGAGTTCCTTGTATTCATTCCTACCAGTTTTAAAGTATCCTTCTTTTTCATTCCTACCAAAAGTTAGAGAGTTCCTTCTTTTTCATTCCTACCAAAAGTTAGAGAGTTCCTTCTTTTTCATTCCTGCCAAATTTGAGAAAGTATCCCTCCCTCTCACTCTTACCAAATGTGAGATAGTATCATTCCATCATATTCCCACCAAATGTTAGTAGCCTTTCTCATTCATCCCCAAACATTTGAATATCCATCTTTCTTATAACTTCCTCTTAAAATGTCATAGAGTACTGTATCCTCCTTTCATTTTCCCTCCCAAATATCGGAGAGAGTCGTTCCTTTTCACTCCTTCCTAAATGTAGCAAAGTGTCTTCCCTCTCATATTCCTGTGCTTCATACTACAATTACAAAAATTTTCATGTAACATCTTCCATCACCAAAGCTAGGCGGGAAATATCAGCGAACTTTGATTGTGAAAGTACAGCATCTTCAGTTTGATTTATAACGTACACATTATACCATATTATGTATTAGAAATATGTCATAGTAGTAAAACAAAAATCACAAATATAATCCAATGCTATCTCTGGCAATAGTGGTCAGGACCACACCATAGAATTCATTGCAGCCTCAGACAGTAAACCACGCAGGCAAATAATAACAAAAAATCTGAGTTATGTTTCATGCCTCGTCAATCAGAATTGTGCTGGTCCAGTTCAGCCGTGTAGTAGATTCAGCGTTATTAGTTTGAAATTACTTGATACAGAAGGAAGGAATGTAGGGAATACCATTAGGATACATAGCAAATAAATCTCAGAAAGATGCGATTGAGAGTACTGGTGGAAGAAGAAATACAGAATACATATCAAATAAGTCTCAGGTAAATGCGATTGAGTCATCAGTAGAGGAAGACAGTTTGTAGTATGGAAGAAGAGAAGAGATTATGATTATTAAGAGAGAAGAAGAAAGAGGAGGAGAAAAAAGTGACAGAGAGGTATGTAAGGATGGAAGCTAGGAGATGTGTGTCATGATTACAAGGGTATGAGCAGGAATTAGAGGTGATGATGGTAAGGTGCACATACTTGGCAGGGTGTTGGTGGAGAGGGACACCTTCACATGATGGCAGTGAAATGAACAAACAAATGCCCCTTAGCTCTTTCCCTATCCCCAAAAAGGAGGATGGAGAACTACAGGCAAATGGCAGCAATACATCTACATTACTGATTGCCAGGTTGGGATACTGTTTGAAGCTGTAATATCAAAGTGAAGCCCTAAGTGTGTTCTAGTGGCACAACACAGACATGCTGGGCCAGGGTATACTAACACAACAGATGGACAACAAACACCCACTATGGACTTCATCAGGCCACAGTTGGGGAGTGATTGGGGTCTCATGTAAGTACGTTACAAATCAGAATTACACTCAACCATAACTCGCTCTCCCTTACCTACCCATACTCCCTTACCTACCCATACTCCCTCTCTCTTACTCCATCTCTTGTCACTACAATTCTCACTCTTCCTTACCTACCCTTACTCCATTCCTTGTAACTATAATTTCCACCCATACTCCCCTCCTCTAACCCATTTATTTGTAACTGTAATAGTGTAGTGAGGAGATATGGGCAGACATGGAAGGGCTGGAGTTGAGGTTCTGTATTTCTGCATTGGAATGGACTATAAACAGGGACAAACATCTTTTCCCCTAACTCACCTGTGCCTGTCCTCAGCCTGGCTCCTGCGTATCCAAGTAGGTTAGAGTAATTTAATTTGGTTTTGTTTGGTGGAAGTTAATGTCCAACTACGGAAGGGTATCAGTTTGCTACCTAAACATGCCACTTTTCATCTCCACAAATTCAAAATAACATATGCTGAGTTGCGCAGGAGCATGGCTGAGAATTGAGAAGTCTCATGTCCATATTTTAGGTGGCACATGAGGCTTAAAGCACCTCTTCCTCAGTGATATATTTCACATTTAACATCTTAACATTCTCATGTGTGCTGTTTAATTAACATAATTGACTCAGGAACACACAGGAGGATACTGAGATGTAATGTGTATAAGAAGTCACAAAGTAAGAGATACTACAAAGCTCCAAAGCCACTTAAAATATGATCCTCTTATTCCTCAAGGCTGCATATTTAGCACATAACCATTAATTCTTCTTGACAGGGTAATACACCTGTCTTATTATATACTGTAATGTTATATGATAACAAAGTTACTTTTATGAAAAATCACATATATAACACTACATTAAAAGTAGATACCATACTTTAATGTCCAGATATCCTCAACCATTCAGTCATGAACTTTGTACAAAACTTAGTCCTGAATGAAGAATATGACTGTATTATATAATGTTTATATTCCACAGTGTTGCAAAAATTTGGAAATGTGTGACTATAACCAATTAAGGCTTGCTGAATATGAGTCCAGTACTTTATCCTGGTTACAAGTTCATCTTAATGTCTGACAGTTGCAAATCTGACACAGACTTATTTAAGACACCTCCACAGACATAGGGATATCTAGACTCAAATAAGCTACTCTTAAAACCTGCACCACAGAGTATCATGAACCCATAATCTGTAGCCAAGGGTAGTAAGAGAGACGGCGATACTCAGTTTTACATTCCATTTAAGCTTAACTCTGCTTCTATTTGAATTTGAGCTGACTTGGCTGCGGCAACACCTAGAGCTGGTCTAGTGGGACATGAGAGGAGACAGAGAGACTTAGACTGGATATAGGAAAGTGAAGGGGGAATGAGGAATAGAAGAAGTGTGGTTGAGAGACGGAATGAGGAATAGAAGAAGTGTGGATTTGTGAGGGAATGAGGAATAGAAAATGTGGGGTTTAGAACTAGGGAATGTGTGGATGGGTATGGGTAAGTTTGATTGGCCTGGTGTGAGTGGATAGGTGGGTAAGGAAGGTTAGCTGGGGGTAAATACAGTATGTAGGGTAAGGATATGAAGGAACAGAATAGCAAAATTGGTGGGATAGGGGAAGAATGGGATGGAGAAAAGGTAAGGGTTAATGAGTGGGTGGGGAAATCAGGATCATAAGGCTGAAAGACAGACTGGACTCTGGAGAAAGTAAATAATGACAGGAAGGGATAAAGAAAAGGGGAATGATGGATAAAGAAATGGATAAATATGGATGATGATGAAGGAAGTAGGATAGCTAGGGATAAAGAGGTGAGGAACAGGGATGAGATGAGATAGAGATGTGGGTAATATGGGCTGAGATAAAGATATAAGTATAGGCTGGGATAAAGCGAGGGTAAGAAAGAGAGATACATAGTTATGATGAGAGGTTAAGCTGAGAACAAGTGATACAAAAGTGGACATTTAAAATTCCTAGGTCCCAGAACAGCACACACACATACACACACTGAAAGCTCCCCACCACTTCGTCCAGACGCAGGGAGAGGAGCTTAATACACTATACAGCCAGTGAAACAAATATCTTTCAGAGGTCGTGTGAAATTGGTTGTAGAATGAGTCACACCTTCCAAAATTTGTCGTACATGTCAAATTTAGGGGTTTAAAGCTAGACTCCCTTTATTTACTGTAGATGACCAGCCAAAGTCCACTGTGGTATTACATGACCAAAAAACCTCCATTCACTTATTGGAGTGTCAAACCAATGCATGAAAGGCACATGACCAAAATGTGACGTGGTGAGGTGAAGATGAGGTACAATCAGCATCAAAGCCCTGTCACTTCTCGCATTCCCTCCATGCACTTTAAAAAATCAGCCGAGTGAATCCGCAGCAACCGGCACCGATGACTTAATTTGGCCTCGGATCAATAAGTGTTGTTTGCAGCAGGTCAGCCATATTGCTTTTCTGAGGTCATGGAAAGAGAGGCAGGAGAGGTGACAGAGCTTTTGATGCTGACTGTACATATGATTCATGGACCTCAGGGAACAGACTATCACATCTATGCCCAGTCAAACCCATAAAAAAAAAAAAAAAAAAAAAAAAAAAAAAAACTCCAACTGGTGCTTTAACCCATTAGACCTCTATACATAATTGTGTTTCACCAGCTGTTAATTATCTTCAGACAAAACGGGGAAGATAATTATTCCTTAGACTGCACAGTACTTCATAGCCTACAACCTGTATTTCACAAAGTATAAAACACAATATCTTCTAAGGCCATGTTCTTGTATATTTATGGGCTCCTTGTCTTCCATATTAGTTTATTTCTGCATATAGCATCATGTTAAAGTGAAAAGAGTATAGTGAAGATGCTCCCCCAGCCTAAAAAGTGTCACCAGAGCTAAATAAAAGACAGTAATTGGAAGGCAACATACATAAGATGTCATTGGCATCAAAAATATATAATCTTATCCTCCTCAGTTCAGTGGTGAAGTTTTTAGTGTTGTTGTTACTTCCAGGCAGCTTTATGAAGTGTATGAGAGACTTTGGGTTCTGGATGGGTTAGATACAGCCATCATTAACCCATTTATCATGAGAAATCCTTGAGTTTAATAGTATATGGATGGAGCAAGAATAAATTTAAAAATGTGTCAATGAACTAAAGGGGTTGAAATAATTACCAGTCCCTCCCATCAAAGCTCATCACACCAAGTAACATAGTAAGGCTGACATTCTTGTGGGTACCTTTTCCGTAGTGGTTTATTTTGCATATTACATCTTACTCTTCCCTTGTATGATATTTATGCCTTTGTAATATCAGCATAGATTACACCTTACCATTGTCAAATTGCATAGGTTAGGTATAGCAGACACTGGCCTCTTCACAGCTTGAGGTCCTTCCTACGTTACATAAAATTGTTACGTGGAAGCCTAGTGAAGAAAAAAAAAAAAAAGCCATCAGAGTGAAGGGGTTAGCATGACATGGAGAGATAAAGAAGAAATAAGAATATGGAGTATGCTTTATGTGGTACAGGTAGCTTTGTAGTACCTTTTCCTTAGTGTTTTATTTTGCATATTACACATTAACATTCAAAACAAGAGAGATTAGGGTGTAATGTGTGGCATAAATCAGGATGCATCAATAATATACAAGAGGAGATTGGTGTGTAATACAGTATGCAAAAATTAAACACTAAGGAAGAGGCGTTACAAAATTTCCCAGGCCAGTTTGATATAGTCTTATGAACCCAAAACTGCTGGATCTCACACAAGGTTGTCTGTATCCAAATGCTTCATAAGCTCTTGGATTTAGATGGCATTAATTTTCTTCTGCTGCTGTTGGATGATTCTGCTTAGTTTAGGGGAGGCCTCTAGGAGTGATGAGGTTAATGCAGGCTATATCAAACCCCTTCAGTATTAATTTAAAAAATAAATCCAGTTTTGTATATAATCATCTGTGGCTATCAAGAATCAATAATAGTGACATCCTCAAGCTAAAATGGTGAATCCACTTTTCAGTCTGCAGGAGCTTGACCAACCTATAGCTCATTCGCCTTAACTTGGAGATTTTTGTCCAGTAGCAGCCTGTTTCCATAGTAACAAAATAAGACAATACTATGGCCCTACATCCTTTCCATAGCACTTCTTCGTGACCTGCACCATATTCTAGTGTTAATCTTTTGTTATAGCTCAGTATTCAAGATGGAAAGGTAACAATTTTATGCCTAGTTGAAGTGAACAGAGTATAGAAAGCCAGGTCATCTGATGAGAACATGACCCCAAGACTGCTGGATTTACACAAGGTTATCTATGTTTACAGGAATGTTTCTGGACGCTCCTTAATCCACTTTTCAATTTGCGGGAGCTTAACCACCCTTTCCACGAGGGCCTTAACACGAGGGACGGCATCCAGGGCGCCCTCATGGTGTGTGCTGAGTTGGCATAGGTAACAGGCACTGAATACATCAACCCACGTCATCTGTGCGTGTGAAGAAAAAGAGGAAAGTTAGGCATATGTACTATGTTCTGTACATCCACACCAAGTGATTGCTGGTGTTGGGAGGAGTTTTGCATCACTGTAGTAGTAATAGTAATGCTGTAGTAATTGTAGCCCCAGGTTTATCCGTAATGTGAACCCAGTGGACTGCAGGCTGAAGCTGCCCTCCTTCTTCAGTCAACCATCCTCCTGTTGTAACCAATATAAATGGCTTTACTAGACATGGGTGGGTGTCAGTGAGAACTTCTGTGAGTTACAGTGATGCAGAACTCCTGTCTGTGCCAGTAAACAGTTAGTGTGGACACTGCCTAAACCCTCATTTTATATGTCAGTGAGGTGATCCACAATATCTGTTTCCCCCCCCCCCATACAACTGCTACTGTATAGTGGGGGAAACTGATAGATCAAGTTCACTGAAACAGACATAACTTTAGAAAATCAAATCTAATTTACTGTTGACTTAATAGCAAAAAATCAAGTCTAATTTACTGTTGACTTAATAGCAAAAAATAAAGTATAATTTACTGTTGACTTACTAGTAAAAAAGGATATACGACAAGGCAACTTACAATGGGGGTTTACTCTATCAGTCCACTTCCTTGTGATAAACTGCAAGACTGCACAGAGAGTTTTGAGTGCTAATAAAACTTGGAATGTCGTACTTTTAATTTTGGCAACAGACCCCCAAAATGCCACCCACAGGAGAGGAACGCCTTTATGTGATATGTGATAAACTGGACAGTGGAGCTGCCATTATACTGTACATATGTCCCTTAACACTCTCCCTATACACCTGAACAGGAGGATGATGGGCTGCAGAGGGCAACAACTTCAGCCTGTAGTCCACTTGTTTCACATGCAGATGAAACTGGGATTGCAACTACAGTACTACTGTACTACATCTTCTACCACGAGATCCCCAAATGACTTACCTTGTTGCCACAGAACCACTCCCTGTCCTCCAGTCTGCGTTCAAGCTCTCTCAGGACTGGAGGAACGGTGCTGGTGTGAAACTCAGTCCCCAGCATCTTGGCCTTCTCACTGTCATTGGCTAGTCTGGGGAGAGAGGAGCAAGATAGAGGAGAGTGTAAGAAAAATTGCTAACAGTCAATCCCAGATCAGCAAATGTAGTTGACATGAGGCATACCTATTTTTATATTAGTCAGCCTAAATTGCTATCTGTCGAGTTTGAATGCCTAGCTGTAGCAATGGTTTATGAGTAGAATGTGTTGACCATCACATTGAAATGCTATGAAAAGGATGTAGAGCAGCAGTCCTGTGTTGTCTTATTCTGCAATTGAGCTACACTACAAAGGACAAAAATGTGAGGTAAATTAGGATAAAGAAAGTCTACAGTAGTGGTTTAAACAGCACAAGCAATCTGATGCCCCCAGAAACTGATCCAGGAATATTTTCGAAGCGTGGCCCTTATCACTGTCCAAAGTAATGAGTGTTCCATACTTCCATATTTCAGTGCTGTACAGTGGAACTGAGAATGAGAAGCTGTGAATGTGGACATCATACCTACAGTCTGTCAGCCAAGGATAGGTTGTATCATATTTGCGAAGGAGAAAGAAACATGATAGGAAGAGTTGTAATCAGTTCAGTCATCTGTTGTTTTTTGTGGTTTCAGTTTTACCAGTTTCATTTATAAGTACATAAGTAAACCATCACAAAATACAGCACTGTACACAGTGTAATATGTATTGTTGGATAACTGAACAGTTTTTTAAAAAATAATCTGATTATGCACTTTAAACATATAGATTCTGTTGTCCGATGATGATTTAAAAAAAATAGGAAATCACAGTACAGTATATACCGTAAGTAATAATTTTATGGCTGTAGGGACCCCTTTAGGTAGGTTTTTCATTAATTTCCAAATTTTTGCTGTTCATGCGTGTGTGTTCCCTAACACCTGCAAAAATTGAAGGATGACAATATATGTAATGTATACTAGTCTCAGCGTGAATAACAAGGCCATCCTAGGCAGTGCCCCAGATCCACTTATGCCCCTTAGGGTCACTGGTTTACATCAGGAAGGACATCCAATCACAAAGTGCTACAATACACGCACCAACAAAACACCTCTTATTAGGGGCAAAACATTAGTCTCTCAAAGATGGAGTGTGCAGTGTAAAATTGTACCACTCCCAGAACACCAAATATTGTAGTGTACTGCATTGGCCAATTCATCTCCCCTAGCAGCCTTCCATGGATCTGTGGTAATTGCAAAACAAAGATGTCAGAAAAGGCGACATTACAAGGACTTACTGCACAACAATAGTTGTTGTGGTAGCCCCAGGTTTATCTGAAACATGAACTCTTGGACTGCAGGCTAAGGTTGCCCTTCTGCAGTTGACCATTCTTCTTTTGGGGGATAGGGAGTGGTGGGATGTTTATAGTACTGGACAGCTCGACTGCCCAGTTACATTAGTGCCACCACTTGAAGGCATCCCTCTATAACACCACTCCAATTCTATACTTGTCATAAACACCTACTTGGCATAAAGAATCTGTGCAGCTTGAGGCAGGAGGTCATGAACTGTATCAGCCACCTCATCCCCCTTGGCAGCTTCCCATGGGTCGTCCACTGCCAGTCCATGTGTACGTCCTAGATACCGGCAGATGGCAACGCTTTGGCTGAGGGGCTTGTCATCTATGTACAGCACTGGAACCTTCCCATATGGCACCTCTGAAAATTGGCAGAATAAGCAGTGGGATGGTAACCATATACTGTACAGTTTTGTCAGTATAGGCTCAGTGGCTTGTTATCTGCAGATGTAAATACATCACAGAAACTCTCTCATTCAAGATCCCTAAAAAATGGGCAGAGCCAGACTAGTTGGTTGGGCAGTTGCCTTGTGTGGTGGTGTACAGTTAGTCCCTGGGTTGTTGCTAGTATCATGACAATGGAATGGTTAGAGAATGGAGTGGCCCATGCAGAATTCGTCAGGGTGACTTTGGGAGCTGGGTGGCTCAGTGGTATAGTGCTGGACTTTGGATTGGGAGGTCGAGAGTTCGTGCCCTGCCCAGGTAGTTGCCTTTGGTGGGAGGGGTAGTGCATTTCTGTAACCCTAGTAGGGCTATATGATCTATCTGGGTATAGCTTGGGGGCATAATCCCTTCAGGGGAACTTGGGTGTAGTCTCTTGGGAATTTGGTCCTCCATTGAAGTTGTTCCATTATTAAGTGCCTGAAGAATTACAACCTTGTCTTAATTTATAGATGCAAGTGATTTCATTAGTGTGAGTTTTTTTTTCAAAGCATCTGGTAAGATTTTTTTTTTTTTTTTTTTAATGGGGGGGGGATTTTACCTCCCCTTTTATGTACCAGATGCATGTCTCCAAGTTCTGCATTATTCAGAGAAGTTAAAATGTAGTTTCCATCAAAACCTTTATTTTATCTATACAGAGATTTGCATACATCCTATACTGTACTATTGTACTCTCGCCTTTCGGGTCTGGCGGGTTGATTCTTTGTGAAGTTGTTCACCTCCCTTGAGTCATTGTTTTGTATTCTGTGTAAATTGTACTGTACCTCATATGAGGCTTGCAGCTTGCCTCTATGAAGTCTGCAGCTCGGCAAGGATTAATTGAAAAATCAATGCATAATGACTCCTATTTATTTATTATAGTCGGCTTGTTTTCATTAGACAACTGAGTCACTCCATTAACTTCAGTACTAGGTCATGGTTGCATGAAATTCGATGAGCCACTCATCTTGGTTACCAGTCAAATTTAGCCTTTAGTCAGACAACACATGAGGAGGAATAGGAGTATGCTTAATTAGGATTGCCACCAGTTTTTATTTTTTCCCGAAATCTAGAGATGTTTCCACTAACCGTCAGTTTTTGACGTTTTGCGCTATGAAGTCTAGCTGTATCGCTGAAAAATTTTTAATACCTAATTTCAGAGATTTTAGCCTCTTTCTAGTTATTTTCTGGAGAATTTTGTACTTGATGCGATGAGACGATATTCTAGCGATTTCTAGAAGCAAATTTAGCGTTATTTATGAAGTTGGATTTGGTACCTCATCTTATTTCAGTAAAAAAAAGATGGCTAGAGAACAATATGAGGGTTACAGAAGAAAATTATTTGTAAGGGTTTAGAAGACGATTGGGGAGCATTAAAAAAAAAAAAAAAAAAAAAAAAAAAAAAAAAGCGAGTGCCGCTACACAGGCCCGGAGAACCACTGTCATAATAGCAATGTAAACGTGGTGACATCCGAAGTGATTGTTACGCAGGTGAATCTGCTGAGTTTTATCATGTTAAACTGGGAACAACATCTTATAGTTCATCGTCACTTTCGTAAGTTGAAGCGTAATTAGTGCTGGTTATTTTGAAGGTAGATTTAGTTGTGTGAAGGCTTGCCAATTGCGGAAAAAGGATCCTGAGTCAACTTTGATGCAGTGAGACTACTACCCTGTTATAAACTTCCTTCAGGCTAAGTTTGTTTATGCTTGAATCTTCACTCATACAGCTACTGATCACTTTGCAACCGAACTAGAGTGAATTCTTAAGAAATACGACGAAGCAAGAGTAATGGTAGTTATGGAAAGAATCCAACAGCTTGCTTCGGTATCTTCACTGACATTCCTACCAGTCACTTCACAACCACACTAGGTTAATTTGTAAAATGGAAAGGCACACCCAGACAATATGACAAGTGGTAAGGAAAATAGTATGACAGATAAATAATAGAGATAAACCCTAATTCGATCTGGAAGTCAGAAACAAACACATACAAAAACGTTTTGCAAAATTTATGGGCTGGAACTGATAAATCTATCTGTCTATCTATTGCCAGACACAATAATCCCGTAAGGGGTGGCCATTTGACTTTGAGTTATTCGTTTTACGGGGAGGGGCACAAACCCTCCATCAACCCACTTGCTGACACGTAGGGAGCTCGTATGGTTTGGTTATATGGTTACCACCCAGCGTTGTAAATGGTTTCTTGGCTTACAGGAAACCATTTGGCTTGTCACTCAATGTAAGGCCACTTGTAAAGGAAAGAAAAGCAATAAGAAGTGACAGGAAAGATGGGAGAAATTGGAAGGGAGGCGGGCAGGCACAGCTAAAGAATGATAAAGGCTAAGGAGGAAGTAGGCAGCACTACATCAAGTGAATGGATGATGGTCGCCACCACCTACCTTCAACTGATAAATAATTCACTTTAATGGAGACAGAGCTGGTGCATAGCCAAACCCAAATGAATAACCATATAATTTCAGTGATGCCCCTTCAATCCGATGACTCGAATTCTTCCTGGTAAAAAATGAGAATTGATCTTGAATTGTAAGTGGCGAAAGAGTTACTGAAAGGTGTATCAGACCGGTTCTAAAAGGTTAAGTGGAGCAAAACAAAAATCATAATCGCTGGGTGGTAACTTTAGCAGTAACTATATAATACGGTATCGAATACATCAGTGGTTAGGATATCTAGGGAAAGCAAGTAAACAAAAAATTCTCAGGGCATCTAAGTAGTAGTGGTAGTAGTAGTAGTAGTAGTGTTGGTAGTAGCTATAGTGACAACCTTAACTCATCTGGACGCAAACTCAGTGTGGACTGCAGGCTGAGGTTGCCCCTATCCTGCAGTTCACCATCATCTTTTCGGGGGATAGGTTGGGAATTGAGGGCCGTTTTGTATAACCGGGCAGCTCCACAAGCCGGTCCTATCAGTGCCACCACGTAAAGGCCTTCACCGCCACAAGAGCATGTAGGCCTTAGAACTACACAGATTGTTTACTTTCGACTTTCCTCATTCAGTCCTGTGAGGCACTTTTTATTTTATTCCTACTATTTCTAGACGATATTGGCTGAGGAGAGAATGGAGAGGTTAGATATAGTCATAAATAATCCCTTCAGAACTTGGGACCTTTTTTACAAGGGATTTACCAGGTATGTGGGTGCTGTGAGGGCCGCTTTGATGTGGTGGCATTGAAATAACCAGGCGGCTCAACTGTCAGGATTATAAACGTCCTTCAGCTACATCCCTATCACCCGAAATGAGGATGGTGGACCGCAGAAGGGAAATTTAAGCTTGCAGCCCACCAGGTTCACGATTTATATGAACCTGGGGCAACAACAAAAACAACAGCTATGCAACTCACACAACCTAGACAGCAAAACAACAACAAACCTATACCATAATTATACTTCGTTCAGTTTGACCCACTGTATCAACTGTAGACTAATCCTTTTCTCTCTCCACTGACTGCTGCATAAAAATAAATGAACAAATGCATAAATAAACTAGAAATAATGTGCCATCTTCGTTTAGTTAGCAGATTCAGTAAAAAGATATCGTTACGTGCTGCAGTTCAAGAATGTATTGCACTTATTAAATTTTCCGGCAAGATCTATTTACTCCCTTGCAGTTTAATTTTCTCATTTTTTCCATTCCAGTGAGTGAAAGTCTGAACTAATGTTGCCACACTATAGTCAGTTCGTTTTCACTAAGTCACTCCCACTACCTTTGTATTATAATGAGTTCTGGTTATATATATTACTGTTCTTTTTTACTGGGCCTAAAATTGCCATCTCCATCTTGAATGCCGAGTAGGTTAACACGGACATGATGCTAGTCACAAAGAAGAGCTATGAAAAGGATGTAGTGACGTAGTATTCTCTCTATGCCACCGAGCTACGTGAAATAAACTGCAAAAAGGACAAATCTAGGCCAGGTTAAGTGGAAAACCTATAGTTACATCCACTTTCCAGTCTGACTACACCTGGCCATCAACTGAGCTGGAAGGGTTATGGATTTTCTTGAGGTACCACAGTAAGCGCTCTATAATCAACAGTAATATTCATATCGGTTAACATTTTACTTCAATAGTGTTGAACCGCGAAGTGTTGCCAGTATATTGCCATATTATTTGCATCGCTATATTTCTTCTTTTTCTTTCTCCATTCCTCTTCCTCTACCTCTTTTCCTCCTCCTTGTAACTGATCACCAAGTCGAATTCTCCATTGCTTGACAGCTGTGTAACTTTATGCACCACATAATATAGCAAATTCTGATACGTCACCTAAGCTGTTTCATGACAAATACGATACTATACGCCAACTTATGCTAAAACAATTGTAATAGCTAATCCAGTCTTGCATGACAGTACTGTAACTATACGCCCCAAAATAATGCAGTTGTTATACCGAATCCAGTCAGCTGCGTGACCAAACTGTGATTTGGAGCCTACAAAGTTTTATAATGGACATGTGGGGACGGTAGGAGTTATTGTGGTGGATCAAGTCATACCCTGTCTTTCAGTTACGGAGTGTGGGTTGCAGTGTATGAGATTGCAACGGATATAAGTTTGCAACCTGTCTGGAGAGCCTTGTCTTGCATCTATTGAGTCCAGGTTGCAGTGTATCATGACTGCATGAAATATAGCAAGTTTACAACCTGTCTGGAGGATATACCAAGTTGAACCCTGTGATGCAGCGTTGATATGCTAGTTTTAACGTAGCCTATCATGAGAGTGCAACAAATGTAGCAAGTTAGCAACCTGTAAGGAGCCGTTTAAATTCTTACCTTGTCATGTAACAATGGTGTGCGTTGCAGTGTATCATGAGTGCAACAAATCTAGCAAGTTAGCAACCTGTATGGAGCTATTCTTTATTCTGTAAATTGAGTTGAACCCTGTTATGCAACGAAGATGTGTGTGTTGCAGTGTATTATGAGACTGCAACTTAATGCAGCAATTGAGCATCTGTGGAGCTATGCAGATTGAGTTGCACCCTGTAATGTCACTGCAGTAGTCATATAGGACATCATGAGAATGCAACATATCTAGCGACTTAGCAACCTATGTGGAACAATTTGGATTTAGTCACACCCTGTCATGCAGCAGTTGGTATTCCGTTGCTTAATCATGACTGCAACAAATATAGAAAGTTACGCATCACGATTGGAGATATACAGATTGCCTTGCACCCTGTCATTCGACAATTTTATACCGTTGCAGTGTATCCTGAGACTGCGACATATATGGGAAGTTAACATCCTGTCTGGAGCTGTAGGCCAATAGTTCTTTTATTTAGTAGTAATACCGATAGTCATTGTTGTAGCCCCAGGTTCATCTTTAACGTGAACCCGGTGGACTGTAGGCTAGTAACCTCCTGCCTGTCACCATCCTCCTTTTGGGGGATAGGGAAGTAATTTGGGTCGTTTTTATACCTGGGGAGTTTCGTCACCCAGTTATAAAGGTGCCACCACGTGAAGGCGCCCCTCTCCAGCTTACTCGGTAATGAAATAATACGCATATGAGCCTGCCGGCCTAACGAAACGGAGAGAGAGAGAGATGTCGGGATGATGGATTATTACTGCTGAAAATTTAAAGCTTTTAATTTTGTTATTAGGTAATGATTTAGTAATTTCGTAGTTTATTATGAATTCAGAATCTGGTAAATGCCGCGCAATTTCAAAGTTGTGCCTTTCATCCATCTCAAGTTTGGGCATTATGAAGATAACTGCGGGAATTAGACCAGCCTTTGCATGTGTTACCCAGAAGGACTCCCGGCACCTCAAAAATAGCATAATACCCCACAATTGCACCCGGATACAATGGTTAGCCAGTAAAAACGAAAATTAAACGAATGTGCCGCAACCGAAACCACCCGAGACGCAAGCGAAAAAAAGCGCGCCAAATCCCTGCCATTTCGCCGACCCTGCATCAACAAAGTGAGCCTGGAATCGACTTCAGCATCGACATTAGGGGACGTGGGCGGGTCTGGGGGCAGGGTAAGTCGAATACCTCGCATTTCCTGCCGGGTATAAGCTTGTGCCTTGCTGGTCATGCAAGGGGATGGGGTGGGGGACGGGGGTTAGGGAGTATGACTTTTGAAATATGGGTGTTGGTGGAATTAACGGCTATTTCTAAAGCTATCGTGTATTTTATTTTACACCTTGATTTGTATATTATATTTCTCGTAATAATTTGGACGCCTGGTGGTCTAGTGGGGTAAGTTTAGGATGGGTAAAAGATGGTTGGCGGAGGAAAGAATGGGTATGTAAAGTTATTAAATATTGTATATTTTGCTCGTAGTTTTATATATATTTTTGGTGATAATCGTAGTTTTATATTTTTTGTTGATAATTTGGAAACCGTTTGAGGTAAATTCATTGACTGCACGCTGCGGCTTTAGGTTTTTAGATAATTAGAGTGCATTTACCTGACAAAGAATCCTAACCCCTTTCAGCGTCGTTAATGGCCAGGTGTCGTCAGATTGGAGGTTCAGAGTAATAACCAAGGAGATTCAGTCCTACCTCATAAACTACAGGCTTACCGAATTTCAAACCACAATATAGTACGGTGTGTGGTTGAGAGTGGACCAGTTCCGCCAAGTGAAAATAAACGGACTACTTTTGAGTTGATCTAGGTTAAGGCTGCCAGACCTTCTGAATATTCGGGTTGTATTTAACTGGCTGTGGAGATTTCGTGGCACCTCTTCCTTAGCGATTTATTTTCACATTGGGCCACAGAATCGTTTTGTATGTTACTGATGCAAATGGTGTTGATGTTAAACGATATAAACAGCCTGCGAGATGCTGTTAAGGTGTAATATGCAAAATAAATATCTAGGGGAAAGGTGCCCAGAGACTCCTATGCCAATTAAATTACGTCACAGGAACTTCATGTTTAAGGAAGGAAACCTGAAAGTACTCATAGGACGCATACCTCCATCAACGCTAGTGTAATGATTAACTAACTTGTGCCCAGCGTTGCTGACGGAGGTAATTAATTCTACGGTCTTAGTCTGGACAGTCAAACAGTCAGTGAAGACATACCTTCGCCGATGCCAATAATGTTTATGATGTATTCCAACATCCGGATCTGCATCCAGTTCAAAATCTAACTGTTCAACCTTTTCTTGACCTAATGCCCACCTGTCCACCAGATTAAATTGAAATTCGAAAACTTTTTGAGATGTGCACAAACGGACAGGGTAAATTCATAATCTCTGTTCAACTTCGTTGGCGGAGGTAATTATGATGATATATGGTACTCACGTAAATGCGTCCAGACAAACATGTGATTAAGTTCTCTTTATCCGTTCCCTTTACTGACGTCATTTATATAATTATAATCTTGCAATCTTCATACGAACTGGAGACTTGTGGCACTAGAGGGATTAGATATACTGTAGTTTCCACTAGCCCATCACTTCAAAAATCCTCCCCACAGATGAATAAATTTGCCTGGAGGTGGTAAAAATACGAAAACAGAATACGTCACCGGATTTAAAAACCGAAGGTTCATATTATTGGAAATTCCTTCATGTGAACTATACCAACTATGGATTTAAGCCCCCCCCCCCTCTGTTTTTGGCGGACCAGTGATTACTTTTTAAAAATTTGTTTACGAGAATACGTTTATGTAAGTTATTAGAGGTATATGAGAGAGGGGGGTGTGAGCTGGGAGCAGGGCAGTGAAATGGCGGGGGACAGGGCGACATGGAGGCGATTTGTTTGTGGCCACCCCTTGCGGGATTAAGGCGTCTGGCAACAGATAGACTGATAGTTATTAGAGAAAAATTACAGTCAAAAGAGGAATTGGGTAATACATTTTTTACGAATTTGGTGATGAATCAGTATGAACTCACCACTTCCGCTACCAGTCACTTCCCCCTCCCCCCATCGAGTGTGCTAGATTGGGCCCTGTATAGCCCCTTCATTTATGGTGCTAGTCACAAAGAAGTGCTATGGAAAGATTGTAGAGCCATGGTTTTGCCTTAGTCTGTTACTGAACTGCAGGAAATAGACTGGAAATGGACGAGAAATACAGGAAATAGGCTGGAAATGGACGAGAAATACAGGAAATAGGCTGGAAATGGACGAAACATTCAGGAAAGAGTGAAAATGGACGAAACATTCAGGAAACAGGCTTGAAATGGACGAAACATTCAGGAAAGAGTGGAAATGGACGAAACATTCAGGAAACAGGCTTGAAATGGACGAAACATTCAGGAAACAGGCTGGAAATTGACGAAATATTATGGAAATAGGTTGGAAATGGACGAGAAACAGGGAACAGGCTGGAAATGAACGAATTATTATGGAAATAGGCTGGAAATGGACGAGAAATAAACGAAATAGGCTGGAAATGGACGACATATACACGAAATAGGCTGGAAATGGACGAAATATTCCGGAAATAGGCTGGAAATGGACGAAACATTCTGGAAATAGGCTGGAAATGGACGAAACATTCTGGTAATAGGCTGGAAATGGACAAAACATTATGGAAACATGCTGCAAATGGACGAAAATTCCCATCTTAAGTGAATGAAGTGTAGTGTGGTGTTGGTGGGACTGAAATAGCCGTGTGTCCATCAGCACCAGAGTTAACGGTGGTCACGATACCATGTGTTCTGGGAACTGGCACAAGTTTACGAGCCAGAAAGCTTTATTGTGACCAGATATACCGCCAAGACTATTGGATTACCAGTGTTAGAACGTCCGTTGGCTTTACTTTGCAGTTTGGCATATTTGCAATACTCGTGTAATATATAACTGAAAAGCACTCAGCGAGCGCATATCTGCGCCACCGCGAAAAAAGCTTATGGTTTATAAACCAGCTAGCGTCCGACATAGTTGGCAGAGGTAATAAATTCTTATTATTGTCTTGTTACACAGTCGCAGTGGAATCATGTCTCCGGCGGCGATGCCAATATATTTATGATTTATTCCTGCATTCAAATAATGACATTTACAAATGCACTCATATCTTCCTTGACGTAGGGCCCGTTAATCCACTGAATATCATTGAAATTCGATAACAACTTTTAAGGATATATAGAGGATACCCAGACAGACACGGGTGAATGCGTAACCTTCAGATTAATTGGCGAAAGTAATAATAATGATAATAATAATAATAATTTGGTGTTTTGTTTCTTAGAAGCGTAGTTCCTCCAAACGAATTTACATGCTCACCTTTACAATCACAGCTGCGACACATTTACAAACTTCATCCTTACAAGTGTGAATGAATGTATGACCTAGAATAAACTGTGGATGACCTTTGACCTCTTTCACTGGCTGCTCTGTCGGTAGTTCTGCTTTGGTTCTTTCTTATATACTCATTTCACCTTAACTTGGTCCAGATTTCCATCCTTTTGCAGCTTATTTCACGTG